>NC_133771.1:123805082-123925766 GCF_003597395.2 Chelonoidis abingdonii
GTTTTGCGTCCATGGTCCAAGACTACCATCGATTTCAGGAGCGGTGCACTGTGGGTACTGCTGTTCTCAGCTATCCATAGTTCCCACTTCCGTGTTGAGAGCAAGTGCCTGATGGGGCATAAAAAACATTGCCCGGGCGGTGCTGGTTACAGCCTCACCCCTCCCTTTGTGAAGGCAGCAGACAACCCTTTGGCGCCTTCGCGGAGTGCATTGAGCCAACGCGCATAGCACAGCAATCATGGACCCTGAGATCACAAATGGTAATCCTGACCGTTGTCAACCTCGCGTACTCTCGTGCTGACTATACTGAACAATGAACTGCAAAGGCAGGAGAGAGAGGAGGAGGCAGCTATGCTGAGCGGCGAGGACAAGCGATGACGAGATGGAGGCAGAATTCTCCATAACCGCTGGCCCCAGCGTTTTGGAGCTACTGCTATAACGGCACTCTTCTACCATTGAACGCCCGAATATGGGCACGGGAAACAAGCACAGACTGGTGGACCGCATTGTTTTAACGTGTGGGACGATTCGCAGTGGCTGCGAA
Source organism: Chelonoidis abingdonii (assembly GCF_003597395.2). Classification (NCBI taxonomy): domain Eukaryota; kingdom Metazoa; phylum Chordata; order Testudines; family Testudinidae; genus Chelonoidis; species Chelonoidis abingdonii. Next base: position 123,805,627 of record NC_133771.1, read on the forward strand.
ACTTTCGCATGCATAAGAGCACTTTCTTGAACTTTGTGACATGCTTCCCCTGCCCTGAACGCCATAATACAAACTGAGAGCATTCCTCACAGTGGAGAAGCGAGTGCAATAGCCTCTGGAAGCTTGCAACGCCAGACAGTACCGGTCAGTTCGGAATCAATTTGGAGTGGGCAATCTTACTGTGGGGGCTGCAGTGATGCAAGTAGCCAAAGCAATCGTTAAGCTGCTGCTACGAAAGGTTGTGACTCTGGAAACGTGCAGGTGATAGTGGATGGCTTTGCTGCAATGGTTTTCCGAACTGTGGTGAGGCATAGATGGAACCCATATCCCTATCTTGGCCCCAGAACACCAGGGCACCCAGTACGTGAACGCAAGGGGTACTTTTCAATGGTGCTGCAAGCACTGGTGGACCACAAGGGACGTTTCACCACATCCACATGGGATGGCCAGGAAGGGTTCATGGACGCTCGCGTCTTCAGGAGCACTAGTCTGTTTAAACGGCTGCAGCAAGGGATTACTCCCAGACCTAGAAACCAATAACGTGTGTGAGAATGTTTGCAATATGCCTGGATAGTTATCCGAGTGGGACCCGAGCCTATCTCACTCTTTGACTGCCAGTGTGCTCATGAAGGCCCGATACACAGCGCCTGGACGTGGGAGTCAGGAAGCTGTTCAACTACAGGCTGATGCACGTGATACTGCAGTCTTCCAGGTTGGGAGGAGTTCCGAAATCGATTTAAGGAGCCGTTTAACTCGATACTAATGACGACGTCATGTGAACGGATACAGCGTTAAATCGGTATATCGACCATTAAACCGATTTAAAGTCGCAGTGTAGACCTGGCCTTAGTGCTCTTCTGGAAGGTTCTTAGATACTTAGCTGTTAGGGCCATAGAAGAACCAGCACAGAATAGAGCCCATCAGTTTATATTAAGGATGGGATTTTTCTGAAGTGCTCAGAGTTTACCTAACTCTGCTCCCATTTAAGTCAGTAGTAAAACTCTCATTGACTTTAGTGCAGTGGTGGGCAACCTGCGGTCCTTCAGGGCTATCCGCTGGTGGGCCGCGAGACAGTTTGTTTACATTGACCATCTGCAGGCACGGCTGCCCACAGCTCCCAGTGGCTGCAGTTCGCCATTCCCAGCCAATAGGAGCTGCAGGAATTGGCCAGAATGTCCCTGTGGCCTCCGTCGCTTCCCGCAGCTCCCATTGGCTGGGAACGGCAAACCACGGCCACTGGAAGCTACAGGTGGCCGTGCCTGCGGATGTCAGCAAACTGTCTCGCGGCCCACTAGCAGATTACCCTGATTGGCCGCAGGTTGTCCACCGCTGCTTTAGTATATTAGGCCAATACTGAATGCTATTGAAATCCCACCCGAAATCTTAAAATACAAACCAAAAAACACTCTTCATTTAATTTTAAAACTATAACATTAGTAACTATTTATACCATGTTTTGTAATTTCTTTTTTAAGTAAAAACTAAGGCTCCAGTTCTACAAATGAGTGTCTGCAGGTTAGCTCCTAAACATGAGGCCTCCACCACTTGATAGCATCCCCTAATGAGAAATGCTTGTAATGGGATTTAACATAATAGCCTTGTTAATAACTCATTCATTTAAATATGGGCCTCTTTTTAAAATTCCTGAAATCTATATTTATCCAATGAAAAAAGGCACCACTACAGTTTGATGGATAAATGGGAGTGTAGACAATTTTAAAAACATTTGTAGGGATATTATTTTTAATACTGTGAATCTGACCTTGACCTATAAAGCAAGGAAACTTATAGTCAGTTCTGAAACTTCCCTTTTCACTCCTCTTTAATTGCCTAGAAATTGTAGGGTATCAGACCCCTAAGTGCAGTTACATACTGTGGTTCATGCACAGCAATGCCTGAGCAGAGTGGTGAGTATGGGACATAAGTTTCAGTCTTTGGCAGGTTGTCAGTGTCTTCGTGTTTTTATTGTCCGTCTTCCGTTTATTTAACTCCAATTATCATTTTACAAGTAACTTTGATTGCTTCCTCCTCCATTTGAGACTCCAAACTTCTGGATTCTATTCTAATTTGCTTGGGTGAGCTGGAATTGAAAATCCGTTGGATACAGAGGGGAGAGGTTGCTCTCTAGTATTCCAGAGCTGCTGTGCCAGGCTTGTACCCACTTGAAAAGTGTGGTCTCTTGGACTTGGCTGCCTGACACGTCCAGCTGATGTGGGCTGGCCCAGCATCTGCTGCATTCTTTGTGTTTAATGCTGCATCCATCTGTTTTCTGTCAAAGCTGCTGCCAGCAAATTACTAATCTATTAGAGAAACATGGAAATAAGATTGCACTTCTCAGTCCTGGATTTTTCTTTTCTATTTTGTTTGGCTTTTTTTTTTTCCCCTTTTTTGTGGTTTGGAGAAGGTATAAGAATAGCTGGTACTTGAGGTATTGAGGAAATGTTTAGCAAAAAAAAATAAAAACCTGTGGAAAAAGCATTGAAACATGTTTTCCTTTCTGAAAGGATATCATTTCCTTGTACTCTCGGACTTGGATCCCTGGAGATGAATGATTTTAACTGAGCCAACATGTGTTTATGGAGAAGATTCCTCTGTTTTTGTGTGTGGTGCTCAGTCTCCATAAACCAAAAGGAAAAAAAGGAAAATTAAAAATATTCTGTCCCTGATGCAAAATAGTCTCAAAATAATAATGTCATCAGTGTCTGTTCCTCCATATTTGCTTCTGAATTATATTTTGTAGACGCTAGTTGATTAAAGAGAGAAAAAAATTAGGAATTCAGGACAAAATTCAACCCTGGCATAAGCTGGAATGACAGTAACTGTCATTGACTTCTGTGGGAGTACTACCTGCGTACGTAAGGGCTGAATTTTCTCCTCATTAGAAGGTGCCTTAAGTACAGCATGAATGTAAAATATATACGTGTATATATATATATAAAAACATGCTGTACTCTTGTGTGTGTATGTGTTCACTCAACCCTGTTGCATAAATATATATACACACACACACACACACACACATATAAACATGCTGTACTCTGTGTGTGTGTATATGTATTCACTCAACCCTGTTGCATAAATATATCTACCAAGCAGTGTTAAGACCAGAGCAACAGATCTTGACCACTCATTTGGTCACCATATATTTGGAGTGAAAAGGTTTGACTGGAAGAGTCATCAGTAACAGGACATCTTCAAGAACAGAAATGGTCAGTTGACAATGGCTATGACTAGAAGAGGTGGGGAATAACAGGGCACAGTGTTTAGAGCACAGCTAAGTCTGGGTACTTTCATCTCTGCTAAACCACATTGTGGGGATCCTTCTGTGAAACAACCACACATAGATATTGAGTTTCTAAAACAAGAGTAACGTGTTACTTCATTTCCTTCGAAAGCGTAGGTCACATATGTTTCCACTGTAGAGTGCTTGTAACTGAATGAGTCAGTTAAAAGTGGCTGGAGGGCGGGGGAAGAGAACTATGCACAGTAAAATGGTATGAATATATGAATTTAATTACATATTCATTCACATGATGGATTAATATATTTCTTTTCAATATAAACAGGAGGGGATGGAGGACTCCTTATATTCTTTCTGTTTCTCTTTCTGGTAGCTTGAGGGGTGAAGAGAAAGATGTCTTATTTCTTCAATTCAGAGGAAGACCCCACTGGCTGTACCATTTAAATAAGCGTGGGAATATTGAGGAAGAGTCAGAATATTCCACTCTTTGTTATCCCATGGGGGGGAATTGAGCTGTATTTCTACTAAGCTGGGTGTGACGGGAAAAGAAATTGCAAAGCAGTTGAGCAATCCAGAGAAATGTGGGGGTTTATATATTTCTTTAAACGTCTTTTCTGTCAAATCTCCCTTCCTCTCTTTTCCTTCTTATGCTCTTTGTTTTTTGGTTGGTTGGTTTTGTTTTTGTTGTTGTCGTTGTTGGGTTTTTTAAGTAAGATTCTGTTTCAGAAAAGTTAGTACTTAAATTTGAAGAAAAAAGTAAAACACGTTGACTTAGGTAATGTTCAGGATTCTTTAGGAAATGTTTGTAAAGTAATCTGAGTATGTAAAGTGTTGGGTTAAATACTAAGTATTATTGTGCCTCTTGTAGCCATGAAAGACTCCAAATGAAGGCAAAGGTGTTGGTGCTTTGGTGTAATCATGTGTTTGAGCTTCCCTGTCCAGTTCGGTGGATACTTGGTATATTTAGCATGTGGTTCACTTACATGTTTTTGGTGGGCAACTATTAATCTTTCAGTGTTTTACAATTTGGGAGTCAAACCCCACCTTTCATGTACTGAATACAGTCCACAGAACCAGAAGCAATACTCTGCATCATAGAGAAACACAAACTTGGGAGGGCGTTGTGAGCCTGCATCGGTATTTATGCATCCAGCAGCTAGAATGTGGACCAACAGGCGGAGAAAGTTCCAATGTGAAAATTGAAAAACCGGGAAGCAAAAAGGAACTTTCTGGACACAGTGCTCTACTAGGGTAAAATGGGACTTCTGAAAGGGAAGGGAAAGATTCCTAAAGTCCTAGCATCGCGGGTCACCACTGGCACATCTGTATTGTAAATTCATCTCTGGTTAGGAGCAGAACCTTTAGGAGCAGGGCTCCAATGAGAAAATTTTTGTGCTGGAATTACAGAAGGATGAAATCTCTGAGGACATAAAATGAGCAAAAATAAAAGGAATTTATGTAAGAAAAGAATTTATTTAAGGAGTTTCTTTAACCCTAGGTGTCTCTTCAGTGTACAAAACATTTTTGCTGAATTGTTAGCCCTTTAGATGCAGTGTGTTTCTGTATTCATATCACCCTATGCATTTATATGGCTATCAGTCTGGAAAATACCAGTGTTCTAATGGTTAATAGAAATTCTAACTCATGTCCTGTGTTACTCACATTATTTGACTACCTAAAGAATTTTCCGGCAGGCAACTTGCTAAATGGAAACATCAGATGAAAAGTTTTATGTTTTTCTCTGTGTTTGTTGTTTTGTTTAGGAAACTACTCCAGACCATCAACCTACAGTGGGGTGCCTAACACAAGTTACAGTGGCCCAGGACCTGGCATGGGTATAAATGCCAATAGTCAGATTCATGGACAGGGACCAAGCCAGCCATGTGGTACCATGCCCCTGGGACGGATGCCATCAGCTGGGATGCAAAGCAGACCATTTCCTGGAAACATGGGCAGTATGACCCCCAATTCTCCTGGCATGTCTTTGCAGGGAGGCCCTGGGATGGGCCCACCCATGCCAACTGTGAACCGTAAGGCACAGGAGGCAGCTGCTGCAGTGATGCAGGCTGCTGCAAACTCCGCTCAGAGCAGGTATGCATCCAAGCGAAAGGATTTTAAACAAGTAGAAACTTGGTATTATTTCAGAAACTTCTACAGTAACAGTTATATAGATGTGTGCGTTAAATTATGTATACTCTAGTTATATGTCCTATACATATACAGGTAACAAAGAATGTGAAAGAACAATCTTAAATGTAAGGGAAAGTACAGTACAGCTGTATGTTGTGTGAACTGGCTTTACAAGGAGAGGACTTGCCATTTACAATATGATTCCTGGCACTATAGACTGTTAGAACAGGAATTCCCACAGGGCTATGGTGACATCAAAAGCCAAAAACAAGCTCTTACAACTTAAAATGGAGAATTTTAATATTTGAATTGGAACCCTGTAGCTATTTTAGGGCCAGATTGTGTCCCTGTCTGTGTGCCTGTGCTGGGGAGTAATGGGGCACAAGGCTCCCCTTACTTTCCTGTGCTTCCTATCCATATTGTAGGTAACAGCACTAGGGGAGAGCCATTTCTATGGGGCCACTACTCCCACTCACATGCAGGCAGTGATGGGGAGTGGGGCGGAGCCTTGTCTCCTCCCTAACACACAGGCCAGTAGAGCTGAGCTGGCATGGAATGAGAAGCAAGCTGCACCAGGTATAAACTGGAGGAAATTACTTCCACCACCTGTAAGGGGGTAATTGGGAACTAGACTGTGACTCTGAGCCACAATCTGTTTTCTATCTGCTCCTGACGGCAGCGCAGCTACACACTGCCACTTGTTCATGGCTTGTGGCAAAGCCACAGATTAGCCCTTGCGTGTTTTTAAGGTGCCTAAGTACCTATAGTGAAATGTTTCTTTCTCAGAACTTCTTCATATAAGAAATGTGCATGTTTCACTGAATTGAAACAAATAGTGACCGATACTTTTATTTTGTTTCACCATAAAAAAGGAGTTTCATTATATCTGAGGTTACTACAAGCTCATTCCCCTCTTATGTGTATGCCAGTTTTTATGCATGTGTATATTAAGCGCACGTAAGCGCACACAGAGGTACATATGCATGTATAGGTCTTTATAAAATTCTAGGATACGTTCTGCAACGATGTTTGGAAGTTGGAGGTGCAGGTAATTCTAAGACACAATGTCAAAAGAAAATAGGAAGCTAATGCATTTAGGTACATGTTGCTTTCTTGTTTGGTGCTTTTGGAGTGCAGGTGGCTCCTACTGTTAAGTGTTAGTAAAACTTTTAAAACAATAATAAAGTCATTGTTTTCACATTCCCTTTTAGTAAAATAAATCACACGCCCTTTCAGCAAAATACCCTTGCCTGTGGACCAGCAGGCTCTGTTGGCTTGATTGTTTTCACAGATCTATTGAGTAAGATTTACAAAGTCTGGTTCTGTCTGTCTGGTTTAGGATGTAATCTGGTAGGTCAGGCTAGAAGGAATAAATTAGCCATTGTTGCAACTGTAGGAGCATTTTCTTTATAATAGTACAAGTGGGTGGACAAAGAAAAAATCATGGGTTTTTTTTAATTAAAAGGAAAAGAATTAATTGTAATAAATGGAAAGTATATGGTGGTGATTTGCCTATACTTTGAATATAGTGCCTGGTGTTTGATTAAAAATTAAGATAATTAATTCCTGCTACCACCTTACGCCTTCCTCCCGAATCAGTTTGGTAGACTTGCTTTCAGTTTCTAGCTTTGCCTGGTCAAAAATGCACCATTTCAAAGCCTTTTCATCACGTTGCCAATTTTAGTGATCCAACACCTTCAAGGAGGACTATGCAGTCATCAGATCTTTACCCCAAAAGGAACATATACAAGCTACAAATTGGGTGAAACCTATCAATCCTTTCTTATTCCGAAGGGTTGGAAGCATGACATTTCTCTCCTTGATCCCAGGTTAAGTGTATGGGAGACAGCATTATTCCTTTTGGCCTTAATTCTGCAAGCCCTCCATACTTATATATGGAAGGAATGTAGTTGACAGGGTGATTCATACTTGTGGTACAGAACAAATCCAAAGAAGCTGTTCTTTTGTTCTGCTTTAGGCCACCATACATTAGGTCGCCTGCTTATCCCAGCCAGTCTGGGGCTGGCGGACGCCCCATGTTTTCTTCACAGCACCCCAACTATGGCAACGCTCAGGCTCCCATGATGCACCAGCCTGACCAGTACGGGTAGGTAGCAATACAAACTGGACTTGCTGTGGGACCTTAGCAGGTTTTTTTTAATGTTTATGAACATGCCATCTGGCTGCTGAAGGAATACAAAAATAAAGTGAAAGAATTTCAAATATTTGCATCATAAAGGGGTTTTTTTTGTTCTTTTGTTTTTGTTTTTACTAACTCCACGGTGACAATATGATGAAAATCTGCATGTCACTCACTCACACACACCCTGCATGGCTTTTGGCATGGCTCTGTTTCCTTCATGCCTGAGAGGGAAATGAAGATCATCACCACTGAAAAAGAATTAAATCCGTCCCACCACACACTCCCGGCATCATTTCTCCCCCATTGTTGTTGTTGTTGTTTTGTTTAGGAACATTGTTTACATGACTGTGATGTTGTAGTTGTTGGCATTACTACCACTTCAGTGAGCTACTCTCACATAATACAACCACCCCTCTTTGACTGGAGAATTATTTTAAAAGTGATGACAAGATTCATTAATTGGACTTACAAAAGGTTTCATTACTTCATGACTGATCGTGTGTGTTTGAAAGACATCTGATAGTCCCTCCCTACCGCTGGAGTGTCCAATATGAAACATTTGCGTGAAACGTGCCTAATGTTTTTCCATCAGTATTCTTCATGCTGTGATTTCTGCAGCATTGTTACAAATCACAGCGTCGGGGATGAGGGAGGGGGCAGGAAATATGTACAAACCTGCTTCCAGTGCAGCCTTTGATCTTCCACAGTGCCAGACTTCATCGTAGTTTCAAGTTTCGTGGAATTCCCTCCATGACGTTATCTCCATTACTGACCAATAGGAAGTCTCAAGACTCATGTTGCCAGTGCCTTCCCAGTCTTCAGCAAGTTTCAATTTCAGTTTTCCATGAACTGTATATTGTTTATATAGCCCCCCCACACACACACACACAAAGGTCGAGAAACTCCAGAAAAGAAGGTTGAGAAACTACTGTAAAAATCAGTATTGGTTCTCTTTATTTAAAATGGTAGAAGCTGCAAAATAGCAAATCTTGCCCCCTCTCCCCACTCCCCTGGCATTTGCTGGAATTGGAAAGATGTACCTTTGATATATGTCAGAGTGCATGAACACCGTGCAGCCTATTTCCATGTATGTCTTGAGTTTGTAGGATAGATTTGTGGGGTTCAGAGATTATTTGAGATTATTTATAACTGAGAAAGATATTCTTGTATGTAGAGTTAAAAGGAAACAAAATGATTAGGTTATAGTTATACAGCAGTCTGTTTGTATAGGTAGGTTGTGGTAACCTTCAAGGTCAACCCCTAAATCAGTAGCAACATGTCAGTTGGGGAGAGAGATTTATCTAGTGCTAATCCACAGGATCTGTCCTTTATGAACTCAGGAGTCCCATTTAGATATAGAAAGGTAGTTTAGCTGTGGCTTGCCAAGCCACATTAAGCAGCTGTGTAAAATGAATTTAAATGGCATGCATCAGAGTAAAATCACTTCCACTGGGGCAGAAAATCAGTGTTACCTAACCAGTGCTAGACGATCAAGATGAGAGACGCTCAGTGAGTTATACCCAGTCCTTTTCCTCACTACAGAACACCACCTTTTTAATTAAAAAAAAAAAGATAAAGAAAGATTAAAAGAGAAAGAGATGGTTGAGGAATGTTCTAGGTGTACATTACACAGTTGCATGAGAGTTTGACCTGACCTTGCAACCTGCCCTGTATTATCCTTGGATTATGTCCTGCAACCTACAGAATGCTTAGTTTTCCTATGAAATGAAACCTCATGATGTGTTAGTCCCTGTCATGTACTCAGCCTAGTGTTTCCTGAATGAAAACTGAGATGCTGGAGGTAAAGGAAGAAGAGATCTGTCCAAACCCTTTGTTACTAGCAGCAGCCATGATTTCAGGAATCCACGTAGCCCAGACTGTTTCTGCTTGGCCTACATAACAATTTACAGTAAGCAGTACAAAATAACTCTCTAGTATTATATACAGTTATTCCTCCTGCCTTCAGGAAGGTAATAGGGAAGGATTACAAAGAGGTATCTTCCTTCTATATATCAGTTGGCTTCAGAAAACAGGTTATTATCATGATAGGAATTCTGCATTAAGGATCTGATTCATGCTCGATGAAATCAATGGAAATACTACCATTGACCTCAATGGGCTTTGGATCAGGCTCCAAAGAATTGAGGAGCTGGGAGTGGTGAATGCCTTTGAGGAAGAGAGTGCTCTAAAGAGTTAAGTCTCTTTCTCAGGTTACAGTTTTAAAAGACGTGATAGTGTGGATAAAAGGAGTATGTTCAGGTGTGTGCAAATCTGTGCAGTTGTCATAGATGAATTCAGTGAACTCTCTATAAAAATGAACTTGCATCTTCAGACTTTCTCAACTGGATGCACATGCAAGAGTGTAAAAAGGCAACAAATAAATTTTCATGTGTCTGCTAAATTTGTGTTCGTCAATTTATAGGTGCCCAACTTGAGATACCTAGGGACTAATTATTACAGGTGCTCAGTACCCATGACTCCCATTGACTTCTGCTGGAGAAGTTGGTACTCAGCACTCACAAATTGAACCCCACTTGTCTGAAGTTTGGCACCCAAAATTAATGCAGGATTTTGGCATATGAAAAGCACTTTGAGTATCTCTCCTGTCAGCTATGTCATTCTGAATAAATCTGCCTTGTTGGAAAATGTGTTAACTTATAAATTCATGATACGATTTTTGTTCAGACTGTTCTGATTGAGCAAGAGCTTCATTTACTTGAATTTAGAGGAATTTTTAAAAATTATAGTCTTTTACTGAATTCAGCATTTGGAAGCTATTTATAACCTCTAGTCATTTTAAAACTGCTGTTTATACATATACTAAGAGAGAGCTGGTTAATTTCCTCCTATCCATCACCCCAGCTGGTGTCCATGGGGCATAACGCAGATGGTTTATTCTAAGAGTTACATGGGAAACTAAACTGATATGGTTTCTTTGATCATCCCAACAGAGACCAGAAGTGCCACAGCAGTGGGGTAATACATGGTCTTACATTGGGTTGATATGCCCTTTACATGCTTTCAAATGTGGTTCTACTCCAAAGGTGCCTAGGGGTCACCAACAGCATGAACTGAACACAGTAGAGTTTCACAGATATAACAGATGGCTTAATATCACCTGCAGGCTCTTTACTGATGATGGAGAAGAAGGAAAGAGCCCAGATGAAATCTCAGGTCCCAGGCTGAGTTTTCAGAGCTGGTAGTCACAACAAGCCTGTGCTTAATTTTACCTGTAAATGGTGTAACTTTGATTTGGAAATCCTTGAGACACAATAAACATTGAACGACACAATGTTATTCTTAGAATTATTTTTCAGACTAGAACTTCATAGATTCCAAGGCCAGAAGGGACAGCTGTGATCATCTCATCTGACCTCCTGTATACCACAGGCCAGAGAACTTTCCTAAAATAATTCCTAGAGCAGATTTTTTAGAAAAACATGCAATCTTGATTTTAAAATTGCAGTGTGGGAGAATCCACTATCACCATTGGTTGTTCCAGTGGTTAGTTATTCTCACTGCTAAATATTTGTGCCTAATTTCCAGTCTGAATTTTTATCTAGCTTCAGTTTCCAGCCATTGGATCATGTTATATCTTTCTCTGCTAGAGCCCATTGTTAAATATTTGTTCCCCATGTAGGTTCTTATAGACTGCAGTCAAGTTCATCCTTTAGCCTTCTCTTTTTTAAGCTAAATTGATCGAGCTCTTTGAGACTATCCCTACAAGGCATGTTTCTTCTTTGAGCAGTGTCCCTGTGGGTGCTTCATTTCAGGTGCACATACATTTCTCAAGCCCTGGATCAGAGATTTTCCATTAGCAATGTCTGCTTGGCCTCCACTTGCACTCTGTACAGCCTCTTCTCTCTCTGCAACAGTATATAAGGCTGTGTAGGCAAACCACCTACAGTTCCTTCTCTACTACCTTGGCCTGAGATAGAGTTCTAGCGTGTCTGCCTCTTGTGTTCCTCAGCATGTTTTGTAGTTGTTTAGTTAGTTTAGTGTTTCTAGTTAGAGTTAGTTGTTGTTAGTATGTAATTAGTTAGCTAGCTGTGGGAGGTTTCAGTTTTTGTTCTCCCCCATTTTTTCTGATAAGCTTATTTGGCCTGGTTGGGCATGCCTGTAGAGCCCTGCGCAGATACACGATTTATATCCGTGGATGCGGGTATCCACAAATTTAAAGTGAATATCTGCGGAGTTGCAGGACTCTAGCAACAAACAACAAGCAAGACCAGCAAGGCCATGGCCAGCAACCGGGACAGGAACTGCAGCCTCAAAAGCAGTGGCATGTCGGGCCACCGCTTGCAGGAGCCAGTACCCAGCCCAGGCAGCTCCTGCAGCACGGTTGTTGTGACCCCAGCCCTGCCCACTGGAGCAGGCACCAGGCTCACCAGCAGCTGTCCCTGGTCATGCTACTGTGTGCCAGGGACAAACACCCTTCCCTGTCCCTCTTCAGGGATCCTTCTCACAGAAGTCTGCTACGTCAGGAGATAAACCATCTCCTCAGCATAGAAGCCATAGAACCAGTGCCTACACATCTAAGAGGTGAAGGCTTCTGCTGTCACTGCTTTTTGATATCAAAGAATATCTATACTAGACCTCAAGAGTGCTCAACAAATTTATCAACCGCAGAAGTTCACGATGATCACTTTGTCAATGGTTATTCCAACATTAGAGAAAAGAGATTGGTGCTCAACACTCAACCTCCAAGATGCGTACTTCCACATTTTGATTTTACCAAGTCAAGGACGTTATCTCAGGTTCAGACTAGACCACTACCAGTACAGAGTACTCCCTTTTTGGCCTCTCGTCAGTCCCCAGGGTATTCTCCATGATCCTCTCAGGTAGTGGCGACCCTCTTATGCTCTCAAGGCATCATGATTTATCCTTATCTGGACGACTGCCTTCTCAGGGCACATTCCTTCACAAAAGCCCAGCAAATCATTCAGACCAAACTGGACCTGTTCCTGTATCTGGTCTACAAATCAATGCACAAAAATCGATATTAACACCAATACAGAGGATGGAATTCATAGGAGTCGACCTTGACTCCATCCAGGCGAAGAAGCTCCTCCCACATCACAGATTTCTCAGGCTCTCCACACTGTTAGAGATGGTGCAATCCAGGCCTCAGATTTCGGCCAGATGCTGCCACCAGCTTCTGGGGCATATGCTTTTGGCACATCGGTTAAAGCTCATGCCAGACTGCAGGAGATCCCTCCAAGTGTGATTCGGTTCAGTTTACAAGTCGAACAGAGATTGATTTATATGAAGTGTGGAAGTCACCTTGGGAGTGAATTTCAGATGTTGTCTAAGAGTGACTTTGTTGGGGATGAACACAGTGAAGGAGGATGCGCCATCAGAGGCACTATCTCCCCTATATTTCTTGCTGAGGTGATGGCAATCAGGAACACCATCTTCATGGAAAGATGTGTTAAAGTGGCCATGGCTTCACATGGCAGTCTAGTCCATCCTTTATCCGCTCGATGTGAGGAGAGCCTTGAACTTATGTTTAGACAGGACAAGAGCTTTGAGAAAATCTCTTGAGGCTTCCTCTCCATTGCAGATAGGTCAAAAGGTACAGTGATTTCAGCTCAGGGACTCTCCAAAAGGGTCTCGAACTGTATCTTCGCTGTTACCAGATGCATAATGTAGCACGCCCGTCTTCAGTATGCACGCTCTCTACAAGATCGGTCTCCACTTCCATCGCCTTCTCCAAGGGCATCCCTATATCAGAAATCTGCAGGGCTGCTCCATGGGCCTCTGCACATACATTTGCAGAACATTATACTGTCCTGGGAGACTTGAGTGCAGACACCAGTTTCGGTGCCACAGTACTATCACTGTAACAGACTTGATGCCAATGTCCCAGCCTCCAGTGATGGGTATTCCTGAGGAGCCATCTACCTTGTGCAGTAACAATGGTTCTTTGAGATGTGTCCCCCGATGGGTGCTCCACAACCCGCCCTTCTCCCCTCTATTTTGGAATTCTTGTCAATGACTCTGCAATAGAGAAGGAACTGAAGAGGGTTCACCCATGCATGCCGGCTAGACTTGTGACAGGCAAGGAGCAGTGCATATTCGGGCTGAACAGACACTGCTAAGAAAGTTCTCTGATCAGGAGCACAGGGGCACAGACACACCTACAGTGGAGCACCTATTGGGGGACACATCTCAAAGAACCAAGGTGAGTAACTTCTTCTCCTGTATATATTTAGTATACAGTATGTATATATCTACGCATATGTATTTGACACACACAAACCTTCCATCAGCATTTCTCCAGTGTGGTGTATTTATAATTCATATTTCATGTTGTTGGTGCCAGCAAAGCACTTTTTCCATATTATTTTCTCCACCGCCTGGATAATACAATACTACTGATGGACTAGAAGTGACTGGTGAGGAAATATAGTAATGGACATGATGCATTAAAGTGTCAAAAGGGAAAAATGGGAGGGAGGGGAAGAGGAATACACTTTAAAAAAATCTAAATTACAAAAAATATATATCTTCTGAACCTTTTAAGTCCTAGATATGGTGAGTGTTGCCATAATGGTTTCAGATATTCAAAGAGAGGAATGTTGTAACGACATTGTCTGCCAGTTTAACCCTTTTGATCTTGGAATTTAGGTTTACAGTTATAATCATGATTTTAAAAAACACACTTGTGACATGCAGTGCTTACATCGCAGAAAGGTTTAAAGTGCTGCAATAAAACCTCTTTTTATTATTCCTGGAATGAGGTGTAGGGTTTCCTATTGTTTCCTATCTTCCTCCTGAACTTGGAGGTGCTGTTTTTCTCTGCTGAGAAGTGTTGCGGAGTTCAGGAAGGTTAAATACTCATTCAAGTTTCTATGCTTATTCAAACCAGGCCATTTTTAGATGTAAGGCTGCCAGCTGTGAAATCCCCAAAGTAAACTAAGCTAAGACAGCAACTAGTAGCTGTAATTGGAGCCAGCACTGGGGGCATTTCATCTATTGCCTTTGAAATAGGATCCTATTATAGAAAGCATCCTTCTGCCCAGTCTTCTCTCTGGCAGAATTCAATTTTTCTTTTTTTATCGTTTCAACGGAAAATATCCATGTTTATTTTAAAGCATTTTTTACATTTTTATTGATTTAAATTTTCAGTTACACAAAAGTATTTTTTCCTATTTTAATCTATTTAAATTTTCATGGCTGTGGGAAATTGTAGGGGGTCAGACATTAATTATTTCATGATGGTGGACGCTGAGATGCAGAAGGTTAAAGCTTTATAATGGTTAACACACAAATTGTCAACATCACGCGAAAATATACAAAGTAAATAGCTATACATCAAACTCTGAGTTCTCAAGCAGCATTTTCCTTACTTTGTCCATCTGTAATTATTATCAGGAATCTATTATCATTGTTGGAATATTTTTTTTATCGATTTGTGCGTGAGCAGTCAGATCGATGTTTACTGACATTTACTGATAAATATCTAATCCTCCCAAGCCAATATAACATTAATATACCATTATTGTGTAAGACAAAAGATGTGAAGGAGCTAGTCTTATTGAATTTCAGATTATCCACAACTCTAAAACTTCAAGGTGTTTCATCCCCCTCCAAAGACGCCCACACTTTTGATTTCTTAGAGAAGCCTTAACAAAATGAGTCAAAATGAGCCCCACCTTGCCTTCTATTAGTACTGCTTGGATACCCAAGCAATACATTTCAGTCAGGGAGACTGCATTCTGCTTCCAAAAAAATCCCCCTACAGTTTCAATTGGATGATACGGTATTTGCTTCTTGGCTTAAACAGTTGTGTAGTGTTTCTGTGAACTGTTAAACATCTGCTGTGCTCCACCTCAAAGTTGGCTGCATTTCAGTGTTTTGGTGAATTGATTTCTATGTATACAAAGTTTCTAAGTGACTTTGGGATCAAAGGAAAGATATTAATGATAGTTGTAATTGAGCTTTCTAGCTGAGCTGCTAAACCAAGGTTGATGGATTTTTCTTTAAAGACCCTTGCCCCTCCTCCCTCCACCAAAAATAGTCATTTACTTCCAGTTGGCACTTTTTTTTTCTTTTTTTTCTCCCTTCAACTGAACTTCCTTTGCTCATGTTTTGCATTTGGGAGCAGAACCATATACAGTTTTTTCCTGAAGTAAGAAATTTTTCAGAAGAGATAGAGTATAATTGAACTGGTGTATACTTGTTAAACTAAAGAGAGGCAGGAAGCATCTCTTTTGCGATTTTTTATAAATATGTATATTGTAAATCATCTCAAATTGAAGATAAAAATGTGTAAGGACAGCAGAATCTTCACACTGAACAAAATTATTTGTGTACTGGAGTGAAGGGAATACATTTTTATCTGGAATTTTGTTTTACTGAAAAGCAAATCCATCATTTTGAAGTCCTGGGTGTCAGCAGGCTATAGATCCCACACAGGAATATGGAACCAATGATTTAGGGAAACTATTTTTTGTTACTCATCCATCAAATGGACTGCTGTATGCTGTTCATGCCATTAGAGATCAACCACAGTCCTCAGGAATAAACAGTCCTTCCCTCCTTTGAACGTAACCATTTTTAAATTGTGAGAGCAAGAGTATATTGGGCAGGGAAGGGGTGATTGATTCTCTGGTAGTGGCTGTGAATTTTCGGAAATCTCAAAGATACTTTGATTTGATTACTACCTCACTTCCAATTTTGGCTTAGTCCCTTTAGTTATTTAGAAAAGATGATTCCCTCTGTTGGAATGATAGTTCTGTTGAAACAGATTTGCAGTATAGGAATCAATCTAGCTTAGGAACCTGCTGCCTCTGAACTGGATTTAATGGGAAACACAAATTAACTTCTGCTTTTAATGGAGAGATATTATCTTTATCGTTGGAATACTAATAATACAGCGCTTCATCGATTGCTTTTCTAGGACAATCACAAAGCTTGGCTTCTTCAGAAGAAAGGGAGATGTCATTTTGAACACTGTTTTTGAATGATCAGGAGTATTTCAAGAGCCAGATAAAAGCTTTTGTAGATAGGATCAGTCTGTTGGCCAGAGAAACTAATGCATTGCATCATTACCTTAATCTGAAGAACAGGAAGAAAATGTGTGTGATGTAGATGGGGACCATGGGAATCAAAACAGGGTGAAGAGTCCCTCGTTCCTAGTGGGCAGAATGGAAAAAGTGAAAGAATGATCAAGTCTCATTGTGACCTGACACATTCAATGTGCAACTCGTACAGCAGAGAGAAAAAAGGAAGGGACTTGTACTTTGTTAACAGAGTTGACGACATATCAAGGATGTTCAGGGGAGGTTAAAAGAAAATAATGCCTTTCTCTTAAACTATAAACCTTTTGCAGCATGGATTCTCTTCTTATTTAGAATGGTGGAACATCAATTTTTATTGGGCCGCTAGCTGCTAATGTAAGATGAATATTAATAATAAAGACATAAATACAGCTAATTCTGACGTATAAGGGGTTACATTTCGTATGTTATGGGAGAGCTACCCAACTTCTCTCATCTACAGCTTTAACTATGTCTCTGTGTAATGATGGTAGCAGATGCACTGAAACTGTCTAACTGTTCCTCTGACCTCAGTGAGTTTCTGGTGTCTTTTGAGCACAAGATGCAGGAAGAGCTTGCTTGGGATTTGTATTGACATATGCACTTGTCACTAGCAGGAGAATGTCTGAATACAGAAATCCGGAGGCTGATAATTATATTATTATAAATATTATTTTATTATTGGTAAAAATTAAATAGCTCCAGGCTGTTGGGCAAGAATGCTAGTGGAAAACCTGTCCCTCTGGAAATCACTTTTCAGGACCTACTGTCTTGATTTGCTCTCTCTTGCCATGTTGCTGCACCCTGCTTTGTTGTGCTCAGTGTGCTGGGAGACAAAGGACATTTAGTCTGAAAATCCTGAACTTTGAAGTGCTGGCATTAAGTGATCAGGATTTTAGTTAGTTGCCAGCACAGTGAGCTCAGTAGAGCTAGGGAGTGCTCAAAAGTGATGCAAAAATGTGACGGAGCTATCATAAAATCTTGGTGGAGGGAAGTGTGAGAATCACAGTGCAAGATCAAAGTGGCAGAGGAAGTGGAGGATCCTGGATTCTTTTTGTGGCAGTAATACATGGGGGGAAATTGAATCAGTTCTTCAGCAATTGCACATAGGGAAGTATAAAAAATTCCATGTCTGTTTCCCTTCGTTTATATTTTTAGTGCCACACAGTGGTGACCTTATGGCTGTTAATGCACCAGGAACAGATTCTCACCTGCTTTCAAGTAATTCATTCTGGAATTGGAGTTCACAGGGAATTCTGCCTTTTTAAGAATGCTATTTATAAACATACACAAAAATAGAAGGTACATTGTGAGAGTGTCATATGAGTCACTCCTAATTTTGGTTTCAAGTCAAACCAGACTAAACTAGTCCTCTTGGCGTTCTGATTCAGCTTGACTGACTCATTTCATTCCCATACTGTACAAGACAAGTTGGTTTTTCCAGCAAAGCAGTTCACTTGCAAGTGGGTGGAGCAGGACCTTGCCTCGTGGTTGTAGTGGAAGTTCGGAGCAATGGCAAGCATAGAGCCAGGATTCAGGTGCCAAGCCAAAAAAATCAGAAGTCAAGATCAGGAACACCAAGCTGAAGAATAAGCCAAAGTCAGGGTTGAGAACCCAAGCCAGAGGTCGGGCAGGGCAGAGAGGCAAGGGTTAGGCTGATGCAGGCAGGAGTCAAGGTAGGAGCAAAGCTGGGAAAAGGACTGGAAGCAGGCTTGAACAGGAAGCAGACGGGAGAGCCGGGCAAGCGTAGCTGAGGGCGTGGTACTCTTTGAGTAGTTGCTGTGCTGCCACAGCTGTCAGTTAGCAGACTGCTGACCACCCTATCCTATGAGGAAGCACGACTACTTGGAGAAGGCTCGTTGGGCCCAGCTGAACTTGCTGGGTTGTCTAGCGTCCAGCTGTGCTCCCGACATTACTGTTCGGACTACAGATCCCTCTTTGTCCCATTGCACGCTCCACTTGGGCCAAGAAATGTATCTCCTCCTAGTGCTGACACATTATATCTCATAGGAACAGTAGACAAGTAGCGGTCTTTAGAACTGCAGTTTAAATCCACCTTGTCAGTATGGTAGCCGGGGGTCACTAAGAGAGCATAGCTGCAATGTGATTACAAACCATTTGACTTGGTCAGCTTTTCAGCAGTCCTGTGTTCTCTGTCACCGAGCATTATGTTGCATTTATCTAATACAGGTTGCAGTTGTCTGCAGATGATTTAGTTTATTTTTAAACTAGAAAATATAACAGTAGAAGCCTCAAAGCACATGGAAGAACGGTGTGTAATAAAAACATTTTGGGAGATCATTGTGAGATAAAGATTAGTGGCTAAATCCTGCAGTCATTCCACTAAATGTTGGCACATGTTTAAAAAAAATAAGACTGTTGTTCATCTGGTGCTTTATGCAGGGTTTGTCTACAAGGTAGGATAATATACATTAATAATATGTTGCACAGCAGTTGGTTCATGTAGATCTTGCTGGTGCACACTAAATGGTCCCTAATGCGCTTTAACATAGTACTGTTTTAAACAGTGTAAGGTTTAGGGAACCTTCAGTACACACCAGGAGTATCTATGCAGATCAGTTAAAGTGCAACACATTACTGTGCTTTAGAAATCACATCCCTGTAGTATGCATTGCTGCACCATTCAGACAAGTCCATATTGCAATACCACAATAGGATTATAAACTCAAAGGACAATACATTTAGCTAAATACACCCATATGTGATCAGGAGCAAGGGAAATTAGTGATTTATTTCTGTGCTACATGAGTGCTACATGAGTCGTGTTATGTTACCTTGGGTATCTCTCCTTATGGCCATATTTTCAAAAGTGGCCTCTAATTTGAGTCTCCAGCTTTAGAAACCTCAGCCCTGCTTTTCAGATGTGTTGAGCACCTGCCTCTCCCATTAACTTCAATTGAAGTTGTGGATGCTCCGCCTTGAAATTCAGGATTTCCATGTCTGCAGCTGAGCACCAAAATTTGAGACCATTTTTGAGTCTGAGTCTTAATTCTGCTTCTCATTTTTCCTTATCTGTAACATGGGGATAAAGAGACATATCCCATTTTGTCAGATGCTTAGACGTATGTAGTTGAAAAAGCTAAGTAAATACTATGTGATGATGATGTTAATATTCATGAATTAGATTTGCATCTTTCTTTGCTTTTTCAGACTTTGATGTAATGTAAGTAATGCCACTACAATTCGCTGGGCTTTAGATCCCAATGGAAAATGAGAAGGTGTCCAATGAGGTGAACCATTTAGCAGCAAAAATTTGTTGATTTGGTGACAGTCGCCAGTAAATTAACAGATAAACATCTGGCCACAATTTTCAGACGTACCGAGCAGCATAGTTCCAAATCAGGCCAATAGAGAACCGAATGCTGGGTTTATTTTCCTTTTAGGTTCACATCTAAATTTAACCTTGAATGATAACATGTATAGGAGATGCTAGGTACTATCTTTTCCCTATGATGGTAGCAGATTATTCCACATTTCAGTGTTGCCTTTCATGCATGGTGATTGAGCAACCTAGTGTGGGTTGATTCCACTGATGTGGTATCAATACATCCTCACTGGTACTAACCTACATGCTTTTGTCATTGATATTTCATAATGTTTCTTCACTGTCATCTGCATTTCAAAGCCATGGCCCCTCCTTGCCCACCCACCCACTCAAGCATACACTCTTCTTTTTCCTCCCGCTCCTGAAAAATGAATTTTATCGAAAGTCTTGGCTTGGTCTCTGCACCTATCACACCAGAAAGTTACTTGTTTGTTTGTTTGTTTGTTTTTTAAATTATTATTATTGTTGTAACTCAGAGTTTCTCCACTAAACAAGGGAAGGGACAAATACTTGTTTGGGGAGTTTTATAGTAACAGCTAACAAAAAAAGGGAAGATTAAGTTTTAATATAGTGTTACATTATATTTGATTTTATATATGTGTGTGTGTATATATATATACACACACATATACGTACCTTTAAATGCCATTTTAAGGCTTTTGTAACTAGCATCCCGATCTCATACAATTTTGTTGTGGTTTAAGTTATTACTCACTGATGAGTTTCTGGTCAGAGCACAGCAAGCAATTACTTTGTTTTTATTTTTCTTTCCTTTCTTTCTCTCTCCCAATTCACAACCTCCCTTGATGGCAGATTACAGCTTCACTTCTCCAAGGAAGCTCATAATATGGCAAGGGGGAAAATCCATAACAAAAGTGTGTGTGTGAGAGAGAGTGTGTGTGAATGTAAATCCTCCAGGGAAAATGTGTTTGTAGATCTCACTCCTGAATTACTCTCATTATAATAACCCATTTGGTGTCAGAGTATGACAGATTATAAGTGTTTATGGCTAGTCCCCGCTCAAGACAGATTTAAATAAAATGCTTCTGGTTATTGTGCAGGTCAGTGTGTTTAAATAACAACCCCCCAAATCATACTTTGACATTTAAAAGAGAGAGGAAATATTGTCATGCGGCAGACCAAGCACAGATAAGCGCAAGGCAATTTGGTCAGTACACTGTGATTTGTGAGTACAGTGTAACATACTCATTTTCAGAGCTTGTAATCAAATAGCCACCTTAGCAATGTGTCAGCATTAAAAAAAATATTCCTTTTAAAATGTTTACACAAATTACCCCCCTGAGATTCCACAGTGCATTCTCTGCAAAACCAATGTAGGTTAAAGATCTGGATTAAATATATGCCTAAAAGACTACAGAAAATGAGAGAACCTAATCCCCACACACACCACAAAAGGTCAAACTCTGACATGTTTCCTTGCAAGGAGTAAGGTTTTACTTTTGTTCTTGCAAGAAGCTTAAACCACTTTTATCATTCTGAATAGCTAATCCTGACCCACCTCTGGAATTTCCTGATACTGTGCCTGGTGTTTCTGATACTCATTTTGTAATAAGTCATCAGGCCCAACCTGAGGAAGATGACTGCAAAGAGCACTTGACATGAGATGGAAACATTTAATAGGTACTAAACCAATGGACGGGTCAGCATTCCATAAAGTAGCTCAGTGCTATGAAGTGGTTTCACTGCAAGAGCTTGAAATAGCCCACTAACCTACTGGTGATTTCAGGCCCAATTAAGTAATGGAACCTCAGTTTAAGGGACAGAATTCTTGGTCAGATAGCAGTGACTTCTATTATGCCATGGACTCCTGGTATTTTCTGTAAACTCTGTTCTTTCATAAAATTGCCTTGTTATGCTTTGTTATAATGATCAGATCTAGCATTGCAACCCCCCTTTTTTAATGTAGGAATCAGTACTTCAGCTCAGAATGCACGGTTAAATGAGATCTCTGCTACCGAGGCTACCCCGAGGTTGCTCTTTTTTACATAGACAAGGGCTTAAGTACCAACCAGTTCTCAGATTGATTGCAAATGAAAGAGAAATCCCCCTAACTTTCTTAAAGAACACTGCAAATGTGGATGTTTTGAAATAGACTAACTTCAGCTGTGAGCTAAGGTCACACCCTTTAAATAGTGTCTCCAAACATTTCTTACGTTCAATTTTATGTAAGAGTTTTTGTGCTTCCCTGCTGATGTTTATATGGGCCTTCTCAGCAAGGGAGAGTGATTGAGCCTCACAGGAACAGCACTAAAGGTGCTCAGGTCATCCCTCCCCCCATCTGTGCACCCTCTGCCTGTTTGCCATTTCTGCAGCAGCATTGAGCTAAGGCCATAAAGAGGCTAAGCTCTATCCCCAGGTCTGCAAAGTGGCCCCAAGGAATGAAAAACATTCTGTAAGAGACTGGTAACTGAAAAAAAGGGGCTCCTGCCTCCTAGGTTATTCCCCAGCTGGGGTTCCATGCAGGGCCTGGTGAGGGAGGAATCGGTTTTTCCCAAACCTCCAGGTTTCAGTTGCTCCATAGCCTCATGATAGGTGCTTGGGGAGTGAAGAAAGAGGGTTCACCTGGGCACCCCCAGTCCCTGTCGCTTACCTGCTTCCTACAGGGGTCTTGAGAAAAGGGGCACTTTCAGTGTTCCAAACTTGTACACATTGTTACCACTGGGCCAACAGGGCCTATATCCAGAGGCCCCGGCCAATTGAGGGGCCCCAGAAAAATGGCCGCCTCTCCCACCCACCCAACACTCCTGCTGGCGAGCAGGTCAAGCCCCCACGCCCTGACCCCATTTCCCTAGCAGGAGTTTGTGGGGGGTGGAGGGGACTGCAGGCAGAAGGGGTGGGGAGGGGGCCCCACTTGCTCTGGCCCAGGCCCCCACAAAAGCTTAATCCACCTCTGCTGTCTGATTCTGTGTTCCCAGTACATTCCTCAGAAGGCTTGGGGAAGAGCATGAATATGAACTCCCCTCCAGAACAGTAAATGGGAATGATGTCATCATGCTTAGTGCATGAGACAGGAAGAGCAACTATCAACAAAACAGTGAAACTGACAGTACACAAAGTGCTGTCAGTTCCACAAAGTAAATAAAAATATAGAATGTATTCCTAATCTTGTTCAATCACAGTATCCTTAGGGATTACTTGTAGCAATAGTAGGTTAAAACAGAACAAAGGTGAATATAAGTGTGGCTTTTTGAGCTATTGGTGTCACTTTATAAGAGCCCAAATGACTTTCCTCCAAAGTGGAAAGAAAACAGTATGCTAAGGTGTCATACAATCATAGACATTAGAGATGGAAAAGACCTGTTTCGTCATCTAGTTCAGCCCCCTGCAGATGCAGAATTGTTCCCTACAGTGTATGTTCTAATGCCTTTTGTAGTCTATTTGTAAATGAGTAAAGGAATGGGATTTCCATCACTTCCATTAAAGGATAAATACCCCTCAAGGGTAGGGTGTTTTCCTTTACATTTAGCATAACTTCTTTCCTTTTTAATTTCTTCTTGTTATTCCTAGTTATAATCACTTGCATTCCCTTTAATCAGTTCCTTCCTTGGTGATCACAGCCTTAATATGATTTACGGCTCATTGGATTTCTTCGGCAGCATAGTATACAGCTGATTAGTTAAGTTCTCACAAGTAGATGTCACTCCATGTGTAAAAATTGTTTTTTTAAAGACCTCAGCAATTAATTTCAATGTTGCCTTGCAAAAATAAAGAGTTTGGGGGACATGTAGGGAAGAGATTGGTAATATATTTTCAAATAACTACTACTTAAACAGTGTATTAAATACTTCAGTGAAACAACACAGAAGGAAGCATAAGATTTTGGACTTTATTCCAACAACCAACAGATGATGCTATGACCTTAAGCATATATAAATAGGTTTAGCAGCTGCTGTGTAACATATATTTATAAGTGTTTAGTGACTTGGAGGTTAATCAAAATGAGTTTTGTGATCTCCGCTCAGTTCTTAGTGGACTCTGCTTCATATTATAGCACTGATGCAGCACAGTTTATCACAGTCAGCTGTCTTTACTCAAAGGGAGACCGACTGTGAAGTGAGAATTAGAGAATGAAGTAATACCTACTTTTTAGCCCCTACCAGAAACTGTCCATTCCAGCCCATCATAGAGCAGTACTGTTGGTGAGGTGTGTATTGGACGCTGCACCTGACCTCAAGATAAAACTGTCTTTACTGAGATAAAGTTTTAGCTATCAGGGTCTCTAAATTGTTCCGTATGTAATATAGTTCAGTATTGGTCAGTACTTTGATAGGAGACTGCCAAAGAACATATAAATTCTACAGAACTGGTGCTTGGTGATTCTCTCTTTCCTTACTGAACCAATGCGCTAGGATAGAACTGGATTACAGTGAAAATTGAAGTTCTTCTCTGAATAGTGTCCCTGTGGATGCTCCACTTGAGGTGCACATGTGCCCCTGTGCCTTTGATTGCAGATTTTTGGTAGCAGTGCCTCTCTTGTCAATAAGCAATCCCTGTGTTAGTGACAGGCACTCCCACTGCATTCATTGCTTGGGAGACTCTCATGTTCTCATGCTTTTCTTTTAAGGGAGGATCCCATAAAAACAGGGAAATTAAGTATAGACTATTAATGAAGGAGCAAGCTTTAAACCCAGTTTTAGGTGCAGGTACAGAGAACCCCCATGTCTGTCCATGCCCCGTCATCATTGAGATCACTACCACAGAGAGCTTCCAAGGAGAAAATGACACTGAAACCCCAGTCTCCAGCACTGTCCTTAACCGAGGTATGGATAAGCAAGCCACCAGTGCCAAGAGCTTTCTGTTCCAAGTGTAAGGAAGGGGTTAAGAGAAGCAAAACAACAGAGTGTGCCTCATCAAAGATGATCTGGTCACCAGGGGCCTCAGGCTTCCAGACGAGTGCTAGTGAGACTCTGAGTACAGTGGGTACTGTGAAGCATGTGAAGATTTCAGCTGCGTCCCATACATCAGTGGTAAAAGGTTTAGTACTGAAGACTGCTACTGCAAGAGATCAGCCTCAGTGGAATCCTTGACCCCCTCGATACCAACATCTGCACCTCACATAATGGCCTCTGCAACACCATCAGTGTCAGTTCTGAGTTCTGTTGTGCTTCTGCTACTGCAGGAATTCTGGTACTC
The DNA here is from genome assembly GCF_003597395.2 of Chelonoidis abingdonii. Classification (NCBI taxonomy): domain Eukaryota; kingdom Metazoa; phylum Chordata; order Testudines; family Testudinidae; genus Chelonoidis; species Chelonoidis abingdonii. Next base: position 123,830,685 of record NC_133771.1, read on the forward strand.
GGAACATCTTATGGTATTGAATGAGTCTAAGTCTCCACTCCTTGTAACCTCTGGATGCCTCTCAGTCCCGAGATTGGCTGGGTCACTGACTGCTCATGTTTCTAGGAGACCTGCCTCTTCTCTACCTGTGACGATCCATGAGGAGGGGTTGTCACCTTTAATACAATATGTGGAGGAGCATACTGACTCAGATTCTGAACTTTCTCTTCAAGGATCCCCAATTTGTTCCAGGAGATGTTATTCCCCGTTGCAAATACAACAGAGGAAAGGCACCAGACCCCTGCCTTCCAACACTTGGGATGCCCAGCATTAGTTTCCCCCCTATGCCTTATGATCTGCCTTATTGGGATACATGGGCAATGTACTGCCAGCAGTTTTGAGGGACCTCAACTCAGTCCCAGAGGAAACCACAGGACCCCATTTCCCAAGACCATCCATCCTTCCTTCCCATTCTGTGCCAGAGGAGACTTTTGAGGAGCAAGAGGCAAGGGCAGACAAGAAGGTTTTTATTTTCTCATCCACCACTAAACTCTCTCATCATGGATGCAGTCAATTAAAAGGGGCATGTAGCATACCCAAATAATAAGGACCAGAAACATCTGGACCTTCTTTTGTCATGAGAGCTGTTTGTCAGCAACACTTCAGTTCAGGATAGCTAACCACCAAGTGCTGTTGTCAAAATATGACTACATGAACTATTAAAAGTTAATGCTTTTATTGACCATTTACCGCATGAACTTCAAGAACAGTTAAGCAGATTTTAAAGAAGGGTCAGTTTTTGGCAAAAACTTCACTTCAGGCTTCATTTGATGTGGCAGACACTGGAACCAGGTCTATTTCCATGGCAGTAGTGATGAGGCAAGCTTCCTGGATTCAGTTGTCCAGGTTTCTGCCGAAGGTGCAATCAACTATGGAAGATTTACTTTTCGATGGCCAGAAACTTCTAGCAGATTCCACGGACGAGTCTCTAAAGGATTCTCGGACAACATTTAGGTGTTTAGGGATATACACATCTATAAATAAAAGGAAGTTTAGCAGTTGTCAGTCAACATAAAGATCCTGCCCTGTTCAATTTTCCACCAGAACCAACAGCTAAGAGATCAAGGTTTTCAAAGAAAAAGTCTGCAACTATCATGACTACTTTATCCCAGTCTTCAACATTGTTCAAATGCCAGTTTTGATGGTTTTGTTGAGAGTCCAGACCACCCAATGACCAGGTGTCATCAGCCACATGACACAACCCCCTTCCTCAAATTGGACATTCCCTCTCTCTGTTTCATCAAGTGTGGGAGGTTATAACACTGGACAAATGAGTATTGGAAGCCATTACTTTGGGTCATACTGTCCAATTTACCTCCACCCCACCCTTCCAATCCTCTTCCCCATTCCGCGTCAGGGACCCCTCTCACAAGCAATTGCTGACACAGGAGATCTGATCACTCCTAAGTCTAGGAGCCATAGAATCAGTTCTACTTCAACACGAGAGAAAGGTTCTATTCAAGATATTTTCTGATACTAAAGAAAAATGGGGGCTGGAGGCCAATACTAGATCTCAGACAATTGAATAAGGATTCCAGACACCTGAAATTCAGGGTAGTCTCCTTAGCAGTTATAATTCCCTCCCTGGAATCAAGGGACTGGTTTGCAACCCTCATCCTCAAAGATACCTTCTTCCATGTAGTGATCCATCCTTCCCACAAAAGAGTTCTTTTCACTTTCAGTCACAATTATTACCAGTATCGGGTCCTACCCTTTAAGCCTATCATCCACCCCAAGGGTGTTCTGAAAATCATGGAGGTCATAGATGCCTACTGCCATTGTTTAGGAATAATTGTCTTTCTCTACTCCAATGATTGTCTTCTCATGGGTCAGTCATATCAGGAGGTGTGATCGGCAGTTCAAACAACTTATCTATTCTGAAGTCTAGGCCTGCATATAAATCTTGATAAATCAGTCTTGACCCCGTACAACAAATTCTCTTAATTCTGGAGTCGATGGGGGCCAGAGCTTATCTCCCTCTCCACGGGTTCCTTGTGCTAAAGAATCTGATACAAAGATTTCAGCTCAGCCGACAAGTTCCAGCAAGGATATATCTGAAACTGCTGGAACACATGGCATCTTGCATTTTTGTAACACAAAACACCAGGTTGTATGTTCGATTTCTCTGGGGTAGCTTAGGACTGTTTATGTACCCAACAAACGCAGTGTCAACAAGCAGGTATCTGTACCCAGTCAGGTCCTACAGTCATCTGTTGAATGAATCCGTTTGAAGTTTTGTGCAAAATCCTGCTCAACCAGAATCCTCTACAGTCATATTAATATTGGACACTTCCATCATGGCATGCAGAGCACATTTGGGTTCTCACACAGTCCAAGGTAAATGGGCACAACACTTGCACATCAGTCTGTTGGAATTGGAATTAAGGACAGGCAGAAATGCTTGCCTCCACTTTCTTCCCCTACTCAAAAACAAGTCCATCAAGATCATGACAGACAACATAGTGTTTAGAGAAGGAACTGAAGATGGTTTGCCTGCACAGTGCTGTATGCCTTGGTATGGGACACGAGGATGTGTAGGGTGAATGTACAGGCACAATGGGCACTGCTACCAAAAATCTCTGATCAAAGGCACCGGTGAGCATGTCCACCTAAAGTGGAACACCCTTAGAGACACAAGAGCTCCAGTTATTGCTCAAGGGGAGTAACCTCTCTTTCTGCCATTTATTGTCATTGTGGTCATTCAGGATTCCAAGGCACTTTTTCAAAGATTGGGTAGTTTTTCGGATGTCCTGGCCAAAGATAACCATCTCATTACGTTTACCTAATTCCAACCTGCAGTTTCAACTGGAAATAGTTTTGCACTTCCTGTTGTATAATGTTATTGTGCACTGCCTAGCACGTGTCATGTTTGATCACTGTGGTAGGTGATATGATCCCATTGTATAGTTTGTGTGTCAATTTAAGACCCCCAGTCCTACAACCAGATCTTTACAGATGGATATAACTGTAAAGATATAACTTATAACTCCCTGGAGCCCCATAGTTAATAAAACAATTTGGCATGAAGGATGCTATTAAGAAGATATAGTATTGTTGTAATACTGTTATAATATTGAATCAAGAGCATTTTCTGTTTGCTTGCTAGGTGGAGATCTGCAGTGTTTCTTTAAAAGCAAATGGCAGACATGAGAGAGACTTGGCTTCTGAAGCTTATTTCCTGTCTCTCTTTCCCATCCCACCCCTTGAAAGAACCTTTCAGAACATATGTTTTGTGTGTTATGCCATAGAACGAGACATGTAGATTTTCCCCATTTTATTAGTATTTGTAGCCCTTAATGATAAGGATCTCATTTATTCAGAGTAAAAAGCTTTTTTCCACCAGATATACTTGTGATATATAATAGTTTTTAGCCAAAACTTTGAGAAGCGCTTTTTTTTGAAAGGTTATGATATTTACATAAGAAAAGCTTGATTGTAACACTGAACTCTTTTAAAGTTGTTGCCAAATGGTCCTACTCTTTATTTCCCTTTATAATTTCCCCTTGGAGATTTTCCCCACTATGCATTTTTTTTTAAATTCCCTCCACAACTCATCGCATGCTTCAGCAGAGAAATGACATTGTATGGGAGTTGTCTCATTCATATCAAAAGAAATCCAGAGCAAAGGACAAAACTGATTTTTTTTAAAATGCTTAATGTAGACAACACACTCTCTACTCCTTTAAAGAAATTCACAACGTATTTGGAAAAATTAAGCCAAATGGTGCTTTAATGCTTTGTACCCCACTCCCAAAGGAAAAGATCAAGTCCTGTCAAAGATCTTGGAAATCTAACATTATTTTGCAGACAAATTAAAAAATATTGAAGCTAGTCAAGTCATTCAAAAGTTGTAGGTTTGGTTTTTTGGTTTTATGTTTTGGGATTGGTTTGTTCCTTTTTTTTATTTTCATATATATATATGAAGCATTTGTACCAAACCTGCAATCTGACACCAAAAAATGCCATTTTATGCCATTGTAAGGTAGTTAAATGTTCTCTTTGTTAGAAGAGGTCACTAAAGGTGGGTTTTTTGAAAAGCACAAAATAAAATTTACAAGACGTTTAATGGAGAAACTCTTAGATTTGAGGTTTGTATTTTCACACATGATATGCATACACAAGTATACATGTGCATGTGTTTTTATATGTATGATGAATATCAATATGTGTGCGCAGACATAAGTATACCAATGTATGGTACATAATTACAGTAGAGATGTAAGGAATAAAGGGGCTATTTTTTGAGTGGGCATTGTGTTTACTATAAAGAACTTCAAAACCAATAGTTTATACAACTGAGCAAATTCCTTTTGTTCATGAAAATTTGCTAGCCTGGGCACAAAATCTTCTGTCTAGCCTTTACTAGATTGATGATAATTTTAAAAAAATTAATGATATTTTACTTGTTCTTCAAAAAAAATACTGGTTCCTGGTGAGTAGAGGGGTATCATTTGGCAAGGCTTCATTTGGGACACCTTTTTGTGCAAACTAAGATCCCAGTCATGCAAACATGTATATACCTGGGGGTAACTTTTAAGCATATGAGTAATTCCATTGAGATTTCTTTCGTCAATAAAGAACATACGTACGTGTTTGCAGGATTGCAGCCTGGTGTACGTTTTGTAACCAGTGCTGTAATCAAGTCCATAATCGGGTTCTTTACCTTAATTCTTGTGTGTCATCTACTGAAGGACTGAGTCCATAACCCTGTGAACAAAGTCAGGACTGACAAGAGAAAAATCTGCTGTGGTGCAGTATCTTGGTTTTGTGGGGAAGAAGCAGCAGCAGCAATATATGACATTCATATGGTTTGATTTGAAAATTCCATTGAAGCAACTTTTGGCCATTAATGGTTCTCAAAGAGCCCAGGATGTGTAGATACGTTTTCATGTACAACTAATGTTTACTCTGCACCACAGGGATTTGAAATCTTATTGCAAACAAGACACCTTTGATAAGAGCAAACAAGTGAATTTCCTAAAAATGACCCCCACTCACCCAAGGTTTTTTGTTTTGTTTTTGGGGGGGGGGCGGTTGTTTTGGGGGGGGCGGGTGTATGGCTTCTGTGACAGACAAAGGAGCTTTGATATAGGATTAAAAAAACTTTATTTTTTAAACAGAACTTGTCCCAGCTGCTTTTCTTATGCCAATTTCAAATTCTCCTTTCTCCCTCTTCCGAGTCCATCACTCTGTTCCCTTAGAACAGATAATAATCTATACCTCCTTGTGTGATATTATGTTATAGCAGTTCAAATTAATAAGTGTGTACATTTTTGGAGGTTTGTGTTCGATCTAATTCTGTCTCAGATTATACAGTAACTAATTCTACACTAATAGCCCCCCAATGCAGGTAAAAAACTAATTGCCTGCCTCTTCCTTAGCTACCTGTGAATGCTAAGAGATGAATGCTGTGACAAACCATAACACACCCAGCATTGAGATAGATACGTAATGAGAGCCTGTGCGTGTGCTTTCTCTTCACATAGGCAAGGCAGTTTTCCTGGCATGAATCAGAGTGGTATTATGGGATCCAGTTCTCCCTACACGCAGCCGATGAACAACAGCTCTGGCCTGATGAACCCACAAGCTCCTCCTTACAGCATGGCACCTAACATGGTGAACAGTTCAACAGGTAATGGTGGGTAACGTTTCAGGAGTGACCGTCCTCCATGAATCTCTTTAAAGGTACAAGCCCTCGAATGATGGCAGAGGGATTGTCCTTTATACAGTTCACCAGCTAAGTGCATGTTGTTGACTCTATACTGAGCTGAGGTGCTCAGATTTTTTGGTGAAATACTTGATACATTTCTGCTACAATCAAATCCTCTCACAGTGTGTGTACATTACGTGATGACTTTGAAAAGTTGTTGTAGCATATTTAAAGTTGAGTCCAAACTTGGCTTACCTTTTGGGGCGTGTGGAGGTGCAGAGAGAGAGAGAGACTCTTACATTTTCAAAAGTGACTAATTTTGTGTGCCTTACTCTTTGAGATCCCAACTTGAGACACTGAAAATGGGCCTGATTTTTAGAAAGCGCTGAGCATCTGTCTTCTGAAAATCAGATCACTTCAAGGTGCTATAAGTTGGGCACCCGCAATAACTAGTCACTTTTGAAAATGTGTACCATATATATTGTATTTGCAAAGTCAGTGTATCTATATAGTGCTTCTTTCCTTTGCTTGTTGACATTTACTAGATGAAACAATTGGATTCAGTTGAAACTGGAAAAAAGTGCCAAATGCAAACAAGATATATTTGAAATACCTGCTAAAATTGTGTTACAGATTGTGCCTCGCACCATGGGAATTATTATTAGTACTGTTATTTGTTGCACTGTGTGTGGCTTCCGTGCCCAGAGCACCTGTGAAAGGGAGACAAGTTAATGTAATTCTCTGTTGATAATATGCTTAAAGTGTACAGTATTGAGAGGCTCCCCACCCCATCTGAAACGTTAACAGCTAAATTCCTGCAAGATCACATCTGAGTAAGAGTTTATCATTTTGACTCTCCAAGACATTAGGGAGTTTTGGATAGGATTTCAAAGATTGTAAGGCAGTGATACCCAGACTGAAGCGCCCGAGCCACAGGTGGCTCTTTATTGTGCCTCCCGGGGTTCTTTGCAGCACCTGATATTAAAACACTATGTGATTTAATTAACCAATCTAAGTTATTTAACCACCCAGTATCTTTTACTATGTTGGAGCATAAGCTTTCATGTGTGAATATCCACTTCGTCAGACATATTCACCCACGAAAGCTCATGCTCCAATACGTCTGTTAGTCTATAAGGTGCAACAGGACTCTTTGTCACTTTTTACAGATCCAGACTAACACGGCTACCCTTCTGATATTTTACTATGTTATTAACCAATTGTAGCTGATAAAATAATAATGCTTGGTCAGTCATTTTGCTGTGCGAATAATATACATTTTTATATCATATTATTTCATAGTAAATAAAACAATGAATTCACATTCTTTTGGGTAATGTTAATTGCTAATTTGGCTCCTGAACCACTGGGGTCTGAGTATCCCTGCCCTAAAGCGTAACTTCAGAATGCTTGAGCCCAAACCTTTGAGTCTCTATCAGTGCACTTGCAATTTATAGTTGTTCTTCTTGAAAAAGCTTTGGTTTTTGTGGGGTTACTAGGAAGGTGTTACAAAGGTCAGGCAAATTGATGGGATTCCTCTCTTCAGCTGGTACAGTACCTAACTTACCTTTTGTTGCTTAAGCAGTACAGCATGTCAAGTACAAGATGAACTGTATCTTACCAAGAGCCTTGGGTTTTATATCTTTCTACCAACTCTACCCTCCCTGTTTCTTTCCTCCTTCCTTCTCATCCTTTGTAATTTTTTTCCTCTTCAACTATCAGTCCTCTTTTGCTTTCAGATAGAAAATGGACTGTGACATCAAAGTACCTCCTAATGTCCAGGTTTTTTTGCCCTTGACCACAATTAAGCAGAGGTATTCCCAGCTAACTTATTTTTCAAGTGCTCATGGTATGTTTTCTGTCAGTGGAAGAAAAAAATGGAATCAGAAAGAGATTTTAAAAAATAAAATAAAATAAAATTGCCTTTCCTTAACATTGGCTAGGCAGCCGTTTTATTTCTCCAGGCAGCACACTTACATTCTGGACGAAAAGGGAAAAGCTATTGAACAGGCCATTAGTTAATGCCTTGCATTTCCCCCACCACAGCTGTCCCAGGTAATATTGTATTTGGGTTGTGTAGTTATGTGTTTTGTCTGGCTTGCTGAAATAAAATTACTTCTGAGCATTGAAACTACACTATAAATTCTGGCCTGCCATTAGCAGCAGTAATTTTTCCTCCTTTTTCTTTGGCCCCCAGAGCTGCAAAAATAACCAACAACAAACAGATGGCAGAGTTCCCTGCCTAAGAAGATTTATGTATTCCTAAGGAATAACCAGTTTAAAGGAAGATTCACAGAGGGTTTTTTTTTTGTTCAGATAATTCAGCCATTCATTATTTCATACAGTGGAAATCTGTTCAGTGCCAGACCATTTATCCTAACAGTCTTTTGTATGGGCTAGTCATATCCTTTTTATCGTGTTATGCATTCTGAAATATTGGATTTTTAATAATTTAAACATTTATCAGAGGTTTTTGTCCTCTTGTGCATTTGTGAGGTTTTCCTTTTGTTCCAGTCTTATTAATTGGGAGGTTACTCAATGGGAAGTGAAATATGAGATGTGTGTACACACACCATATGTGTATTGTGCTGTACTGCTTCTTGAAGTAGGACTACAGGAGAGCATATGCACTGTCAGACCAAGGTGAAAAGAAAAGAGGAGCCTAATTTGAGAATACGTTGGTGGTGAGCAAAGGGAATTCTCCATTTCTCCCATGTCCTGAAACATCCCCACCCCCAGTCCACACACATCAAGCAAGGAAGAGGTTGAACTTCCAAGATAAGAACTGGTCTAACTGCAGTAGTTATGATAACTTTATGGTGGGTAGAGGGAAGACATGGGGGTTGTCAGAATGTCTGTTCTTGCTGAAGTGCAGCATTTGAGGAGGTAAAGAGCGTACAGATAAAGACTGTTACATGACTGAAAATGGGATTTACTGTGCCATTGACACTAACTTTGCTGAGCGGCACTTCAGCCATTGTTCTGCTAAGGTAAGACAACATGGCAGTTAAAATGTGTTTTAGGTAGTGTACAGGGCCAAAAAAAAGCCTCTTGTGTAGTGACAAATTGTTACAAGCTTCAGTGAACAAGTAATTATTTAAATGGAGCCAGCAGGGATATGAATGTGACAACTATTTCTTCATCTATAATGCCAGGGGAAAAAAAACAGTAAGCATGAGGGGATTTTTTAAAAAAACACAAGCATATCTTAAAATTTACTCCATACAAGAGAGAGGGACTTTGTGCTGACGTTATTAGGGATTATTTCTACAATGGTTTTATTCAAAATAGAGTTGCATTGTTGCTCAATATGACCTAATATTTGTTTTTGCAGATTGGATTTTTATTATTAATTAATATTTAGTATTCCCAGTCGGCTCTGTTGTTTCCTTTGGTATTTTAAATCAAACAGATCCCACAAGTTCCACAGAAGATAGCTTTGCAATTCTACATCTTGTCACTTAAGCAGTCACAGTGTATAAAGCAGAGCACATTCACAATTTCTGCTGACACAGAGTAATTTAGGAACATAGGAGTTGCCAGGCTGGATCAAACCAGTGGTCTGTCTAGTACAGTGTCCTCTGTATGACAGTACCAGATGCTTCCGAAGAAAGTGCTAGGATCCCTTGACAATTATGAAACGAACTGCCATGGAAGAAGTTTTTCCTTTTCCCTTCTCCCCATCAGCTTTTATCTTGAAACACACGGGTTTATATCTCTTAGATATATTTTATCCTATTTAGAGTTAAATTGACCCAGTAGTTTGCTTTTTTTTTTTTTTTAAAGAATAACACAAATTTTTCTCAAAACTTAAGCCCAATAAAAAATGTTTTCATGAGATGGTTTTAAAATTCTAATGGAAATTGATTATTTGAACAATCAGTCCCATGGAGCCCTTGCATCTCAAATGTTTCAGCACTGTGCTTGTGCATGAGAATCAGAAAGTGACACTGAGGTCATTTTACCTTAAAGGGCCTGTAGTTACTGTGCCATAGCTATGCCAGTATAGCCCCACAGTGTAGATGCAGCTTACTGTGACAGAGTGGGTTTTTTCATCTGTGTAGGAATGCCTCCTCCCTGAGTGTCAGTAGCTAGGTTGATGTCTTCCGTCAACCTGGCAGTGTCTACATTGGAGGTTAGGTTGACATACAATGCCACAGGTGTGGATTTTTCACACCTCAAGTGCCATAGCTATGTCAACCTCCACTTTAAGTGTAGACCAGGCCTGATTTCCTTTGCACTTCCACACATGCATAAAACGTTGACCAGAACTTCATCTCTCTCCTATTGCAAGGGACAGCCCTCATTATAGACCCAAGTTTTCTGTCCCACACAGACCTAGCATTTTCTTTTATTATTGATTGTAAATTATTTACCTCAGAAATGCCGAATTATGAAAATGAGATCCTGGAAAACGGTGTTTGTGCTAAAGAAATTGAAGGGACACTGTCAAGTTAAAAATCATACATATTTTTGTAATTGGCCAGGTGCTTGATACGGATAACAATTACATTATTAAAAATTAGAAATTTTTTAGAAAATGAATATATTTTTCACTATGTTGCTATTTAGTTACATTTCCATTTTTCTGATATCTTACAATGAAAATGTGCCTCATATTTCTCATCAGTAACCCCTCTGGCTGATAAAGCAGCATTGCCAAGGGGCTTCACATGGGGGTCTCACTTTTCTGTAGGGATGAGGGATAATCTCCATTCCTCCACAGGAGAAAAAATGGGGCCTATTATAAGGTTACAATTGGTAATCAGATTTAGAAAAGTTGTGGCCAGATGCTCACCAGCCTATCAAATGATTTTCCCTATGCTGACTAGATTTTTCTGAGGATTTTGGACACTTTTGATTTTTAACCCTGCTCCAGAGTCACTTAAAAAGCTTCACTGAGGTCATCATCTCCTGCTATGTGATACACCCTTCAAACCAGCCAGGGTCGGTTCCAGCTTTTTTGCCGCCTCAAGCAGCGAAGGGGTAAAAAAAAGAAGCCGTGATCAGCAGCATTTCGGCGGCAGCTCAACCGCGCCACTTCATTCTGCTGCAGGTCCTTCACGCTGATGGGGACTGAGGGACTTGCTGCTCAAGATCCAGACGTGCCACCCCTTTACATTGGCCGCCCCAAGCACCTGCTTCCTGCGCTGGTGCCTGGAGCTGGCCCTGAACTCAGCCCCTGTATATGCACATTGAAACTACTGCAGCTACTACAGTTCTCAGGGGACTATATGATTTGTAGAATTAGTAACAGTGTATGGATCTGTTCACCTCTAGGCCCATATTGGTAGTGACTGTCATTTTGCAACTTGTATGACCTGATGTCTTGCCAGTTCTTAGTGGACAGATATCCACATCACAAAGTCATAGTTCACAGTATCATCAGAGATTAAATGGACACAAAGATTAGGGCCCAAAATCCTGCAAAGAATTCTGCTTAACTTTATTTACATGAGTAGTTTAATTGAAGTTGACAGGGCTGCTTATACGCACAGGTCTTTGCACTGTCAGGACCTAGGTTATTCTTTCACCTATACAGTGAGGTCTCCTCAGGCAAGGGTTTGAGGCACATTGGCAGTGCTGCTGTCCGTGCTGTACCTCTTCTGTGGATGTGAAAAGTACTTGAGATTTCAGTCTGACATAAGCACTAAATTCACTTTTGTGTGTGTGTGCGCTAGGGTTGCCTAATCAGACAAACCCAAACACCCTTGCCCTGCCCCCTGTCCCACCTCTTCCCTGAGGCCCCGCCTCTGCCATGCTCCTTCTCCGAGGCCCCGCCCCACTCACTCCATCCCCCCTTCTTCTGTCACTTGCTCTCCCCCACCCTCAGTCACTTTCACTAGGTGGGGGTTGGGGTCCAGGCAGGGGTGTGGGCTCTGGCTGGGGTTAAGTGTTGGGCGGGGGTCCGGGCTCAGCCTGGGGCAGAGGGTTGGGATGCAGGAGGGGGTGGGGGCTCTGAGAGGGATTTTGGGTGCAGGAGGGGGCTCAGGGCTAAGGCAGGGGTTTGGGGTACGGCAGGGGGTGGGAGTGTGGGCTGCAGCCGGGCAGCGCTTACCTCAAGCACCTCCCAAGTGGCGGCGCAGCCAGGCTAAGACAAGCTCCTTACCTGCCCTGGCCCTGCACCACTCCCAGATGTGGCTGCCATGTCTCTGTGATCCCCCGGGGGGCAGGGGGCTCCACGCTCTATCTCTGCCTGCAGGCATTCCTGGCTAGTGGGAGCTGCGGAGTCGGTGTTCAGGGCGGGGGTGGCATGCAGAACCCCCCTGAACCCCTCTAGGTGCTGCAGGGACTTGCTGGTCGCTTCCAGGAGCAGTTCAGAGCCAGGGCAGGCAGGGAGCCTGCCTTAACCCTGCTGCACCACTGGACTTTTAGCAGCCTAAAATCTCCTGGTTTGGCTTCGGTAGCCTCTGGGAGATAGAGCCTGATTTCAAGAGACTCCCAGCAAAACTGGGAAGGTTGGCAACTAGGGTGACCAGATGTCCCAATTTTATAGGGACAGTCCCAATTTTGGGGTCTTTTTCTTATATAGGCTCCTATTATCCCCCACCCCCGTCCCGATTTTTCACATTTGCTGTCTGGTCACCCTATTGGCAACACTATATACAAGGGGGAGAGAGAGAGAGGCCAAAATATTCTGTTTTGTAGAGTGTGATTTGTTATTGCACTAGCAATGGAGAGAAAAGCAATGTTTGTGTATTGCTGCTCTTACTGTATTTCACCATCTTCTGGAACTGATAGTCAACTTTTAGCAAGAAGAATACTTTGCTGCAGTTTTACTCATGTCACATATACCTTTGAGTACATGAAATTCAGCATAGAATAGCTTATTCATACTCGCTTTATGAAATCATTCTAGCTCTTCTATTCTTATAACAAAGTGAGAGGCTAGAACTTGAAATCTATTCACAGTACACGGCAACACTTCTTTTGAGTCACAAATTTCCCTGTTATCCTCTTTTTTACGTTTTATCTTTTGGTCTGCACTTCAGATGCAGGATTATTAATATCTATACAGAAAGAGTTGATGTCTTAATTTAGCAGAGTTTTGTGACAGTGATGTTCTCCCACTGCTTGGAAAAGGGTCAAAATAGTGCCCCTAGTGTGACATTGTATTTGAAAGGGAAGGGATGTCTGTTGCAAATCACTGGGGAGTATTCTTGCAAGAAGTTACAAAACAGCATTTCAGCAGAGGATGGAGAAGTACTTACAGAAGCTACAAGGAAACTAGAGTCTTACAATGAACATAGCAAAGCCCTTGCAGTTCCCATCACAAGGTAGATGAAACAATAATAAACATAGAACAAAGATTGTTAACCACTTTTCAGAGCACTTTATTAAATAAAAAGTTTTTCATAGTTGTCTTCAGCTCCTGACAATTCCTGTTACCAGCACGTGTGGAATTGTCTTTAAGTACACTGCAAAGCAGATAAACTCAGAAAAGTTCAAAATAATTTACCATCCAAAATAATTATTTTTTTTTAGTGAATTTAAAAAATGCCTAATACAGTGGTAAGTTGCAGACTTGGGTCATTTGTTTTTTTTTATTAAACTATTAATTTATAAAATTTCAAAAAACAGGATTCATAATCATAAGCTCTGATATAAGCAGAATTACAAGAAAAGAATATTGAATAAATTTATAAAAGAAGGATTTAGTCATGTGATGTTCTACTGCAGAAATGTGGTTAGCTGATTTTTACTTTCTGTTTTCAGCTTCTATGGCATGAAATTCTGTAACAGTTACATAGGTTAACATTATGTCAGTTTGGAACCAAATTATAGGAACACATTTTATGCTTTCTTACATAAATGTGGGTTTTCTGTTCTTTGGTTGTTTTTTGGTTTGGTTTGATTGTTTTTGGGGTTTTTTTGGTTTGTTTTGGTTGTGATGGTGTTGTTTTAGGGAAACAAACTTATTTTAAAGATTTGTAGGATTAGAAAAGTAAAAGTATCAAGATACTGGTCCTCAACTCATTCTGGTCACAAGCTGCCCTGTTCTTTCAAGGGAGTTTAAGGGCAATACTGCATACAAATCAGATGTTTAATACAGGCCAGCCTCTCAGCATAATATTGCTTGGTTGTTTTGTTGAGGTTTCACAAACATTCATAAAAATAACAGCGTTTTTAGCTGATCTCAATAGATATTTGCTGCTGCTGCATCATTTGAAAAAGGCTTTTTGTTCCAATTCTTAAAGTCTCTAAGTATTGCAAGTAATTTTTTTAAAGTGTCTCAATTATGATTTCTGTGTTATGATGTCTTTAAGGGGTTGATTGGGCTACAAATATGCTTTGAAAAAAAAACAAGAAAACATGCCCATGAAAAACGCCAGTAGTTCTACGCAGAATATTAAGCATACAGTTGTAAACTCACATGGCACATGGTTGGGTAGATTTTTTGGCAGACCCATAATCTCAACCTGCAGCGATGCTAAAGATATTAGCAAATTAGCACTGCAAAGCTTGCCAGTTTATTCGCCAGAGTCCTGCTTGCTCTCTGACTGCTATAATTAAAACTAATTATTTTCTAAAACATAGTAATACATGAATATGTGCAATAATCATTTTGTAGTGGACAATCTGTGAAGTATTTTTTAAAGCTTTCTCTGTCCCCCCTAAGATCCCTCCTGCTGTGTGTGTGCTGACTAGTCAGCTTTGCCATTTTGCAGAAAAGCAATCTGGTCCAACAACCATCAGGTTAATGTTATTTTATTTAAAGAATGTGGCCTTTCTAACTCTTATATTTTGTACATTTTGCAAATCTAATTCCTGTACTTTCTTGCTGCACCTTTTTATCTGTCCTTCCCCTTTTTGCTTTTCTTGAATCTCTAAAAATAAAACGGTTGTCTTATAGACAGTCCCAGTTTTTAGTGAATGCTGTGCACTTAGTTCTCAGGCAGTGTCTAGCAGTTGTTCTTTGGCCATCTGCATTGATTTGATGATATGTCATCTCTCAGAATCTGCTTTGTCACGTATTGTATGTATTTTTACTTCAAAATCTCTTCTTGCATTCATATTAGAAATCCAGAAACTCAGCAGTACTGCTGCAGTAATAATATACTTACCACTTGCATCTTCAAACACTAAACAAAAATTAACTAACCTTCACAACAGCCAACAAGGTGTCTGTGTAAGTACTATCTGAGCATGTAGTCTTGAGTACTCACTTGTCATCCCACCTGACTTCTTCAGGCGAGAAAAGTTGAATGCCCATTTTTCCCTTAGAGCTGATTTTACAGATGTGTGATTCAGTAATTGGGAGAGGAATGTGTTGGAACCCCAAGGATTTTAGTACCTTAAATAAAAAAGCTCACCTAACCATGGAGTTCCAACTGCAGATAGTGAAGAGAAGTAGCAACATGATCTGCTAGCCTCCAAATCAAACAGGAGTATGACTAGAATTTTCACCCTGTTCCCAGCATTTACACAAAGAACAATTTTCATACACAGTTTCGGCTTATGTTCTGCTCTAGATAAAGTGAAAGATGTAACAGTTTTCGAAGAAGATTGTCATCTTCCTACTATATAATAGCCCAGTCGTGTTATGGAAACAAACTTGCAGGCGGGATTAACATTTTATTTATACTTTGTAAAATGGCTTTGCTGTGTGATATTGGGGTTTTTTTGCCTTCTGGTTTTTTTTGTTTGTTTGTTTGGGTTTTTTGTTTTTTGTCTGCTTAAATCTAAGAGACATCCAGATTTTCAGGTGCTATAATAAAAGAAGGAGAGAGGAAGGCAGAAGACCTGTGCTTCATATGCCATCAGTTTTTAACAGCAGGAAGCAGTTTCTTGCAAAGCCAAACCTCTCATGCTAAACTCTTTCTCCTGTTTTTGATTAGCACCTATGGGTCTTGCAGATATGATGACACCTGGTGAGTCCAAACTGCCCCTTCCTCTCAAAGCAGATGGCAAAGAAGAAGGACCCTCACAGCCCGAGAGCAAGTCAAAGGTATTTCCTTCCTCTGCATGTGGTGTTGGTTCAGCCCAGCAGAAGTCCGCTATGTTGTCCTCCATTCTCTGGTTTTGGCCTACCCTCTTTTGTTCTTTCCTGCATGCCTTTTCCATTCATGTGCATTCTGTTTCTTTTCTTTTCTTTCTTATTTTTTCCTCCATTGTGTGGATCTGAAAGTTACTAGTTCTTATGGCATTTTAACTTGCGGGGGCAAAGCAACCCACTCAAACAGTTATGTGGGAATTTGGCTAAGCCAGGTGGGTGGGGAAGGAGGGTCTTGCCTGGTTTCAATACTTGCAGCCATTTTTCTCTGCCTTCAGTTATAGCTTCCTGTTTTGGCCGCCTCAGCAGCAGCAACATACTTTAATATTTTGCTTTCCTGCCTTATTTGATAAAATAAGGTGAACAGCTTTTTTTTCTTTCTTTCATAAGGGGAAACCCATGCTTAGCATTCCATTTGAGCTTGAAGTAAGCATGGTGGCTTAGTGACTTTAGCCAAGCATCCAGCAAATTTTCCAAATTATACTAATTAACAATGTTGTTTTAATACCTTTATATATATATATATTTGTATATGTGTGTGTTTTCTGTATGTCTCTCTCTGTTTATATATATATATTTTATATATAAAAAGAATTGGTCAGTCTTTTAAACTGGATGTATTTTTTTTGTTTTTGTTTTTAATAAAGTTTGCCCTGCCTTTGTCATATTATTATTTTTTTTATTCCTCTACCACAGGATAGCTACAGCTCTCAGGGTATTTCTCAGCCCCCAACCCCAGGCAACCTGCCAGTCCCTTCCCCAATGTCCCCAAGCTCTGCTAGCATCTCCTCATTTCATGGAGATGAAAGTGATAGCATTAGCAGCCCAGGCTGGCCAAAGACTCCATCAAGCCCTGTAAGTGGCTCTGGTTTTTTGGGTTTTTTTGTAATTAATTATATTTTAATGCTTGCTTGTTTGTTTTATAAATTCTTTTTCTTCATAATTTATCCACTAAAGGATTTTCTTTATTTATAATAATAGGGCCAAATTCAGCTCTCAGATACATGCGTACAACTCCCACTGGCTTAGCTTCTGTGGGACCTGAGCATGCCTATCAGAGGGCAAAATTTGACCCAGTAGTAATAAAAAGAGTAAAATTGAGTGCATTGTGTAAGTTTACTGTCTGGTAATACAGCAGTTGTTGTGAAGAAAGCGTCCTTCCCATAATGCATCAGCTTACAGAGCATGCCAATTGTGTTGATAAGGACATTCCATTTCTTTTATTGGGTCCAAACTCCTTCACACAACTGACTTCACTGTTTGTCCCACTGTTCATTAAGTATTACTATTTAAAAAATATATATTTTCTTCTCTATGGGTAGTAGGAACAGGCACAGTATAGATTACAGGCTCCACACCACAAAAGGTGCCTCAGACCAGTCTGTCATTTACAGTTCCAACACATTTTTATTTCCAAATTTCATATGTAGAAATATAAATTCTCAGGGCACCATCTGAAATAACATCAGTTGTGATTTGTTTCACTCAGTTAGTTGAAATGAACCAAAAGGTTGGTGAAAAAGTTAAGGGATGTATATTTTTAGAAAACTCCTTTTTTAGATGAACAACGTGTAATCACAGTAGAAACAGGTTATGCAGAAAAATCTGCATCCAGAACAGCATGAGACATAACATTTAAATTAAGTATCATTTCCAGATGAGATGCAAAGAGCAAAAAATATTAAAAAAAAAGTGTGGAAACATAAGCATATATGGGGATCTAATATCCATTTGACCATTTTGAGCTTATTTCTTAAACTAGGAAAGTATATGTCATTCTTTTATTTAAAATATTACTTCACTTAAGCAAAATACTATATTATAGTTATATACGAAATATAATGCTCTTTTCCAATGTTAATACATAGCTAACTTAGCAACTAGGCTTTAGTAATGCCTTAGTTTTCACAAGATAAATTGAAGAACACATCTCAAGGCAAAAACAATTTGGAGAGGGGAATAAGTCTAACCAATCCAGAGCCTGGAAATACAACATCCAAGACAGGGAATGTTATTAATCACTCTTCCATTGTTGCAGCAAATAGAGCCAGACATTAAAGTTGTCCCCAAAAATGTTTATAGACTTCACATGGCAATTCAGAGTTACTTTTTGTTCTTCTGGGAAAGTAGTTAAGCTCATAGTGTTTTATCAGCAGAGATAGCCTTCTTCATGGAGAGTGACATTCTTGCTAGTGTAGAGGGTCCATACAAGACCTTCTGAACCACATTTAGTAGGCTTAGGTGGATTTTTAGAGTTTCTATGCATGCCCTCTGCACTGGTGTGAATTTCACCTTAAAAGACCTGAGGTGGTATGTATAAATATAAGCTCCGCAGGGGAGAACAGGGGAAGTATAAGAATGAGATGCACCACCTTAATTTTGATGTCCATATGTCATTGACTTTGAGTCTCAGAAGGCAGCTGGTGTTCCTTACGCCGTCGGAGTCCCATCCTGTGTTTATTTTAATAACATTTCTGAATGGACAATGCTATAAACTGGTGATGGGAAATTTTCTTTTCTTTTCTTTTCTTTTCTTTTCTTTTAATGTTTTGCTTTTTTCTGGAAAATTAGAAAATATTTTGTCTACTGAATGTACATTCCTGAGCTCATTTTAACAATTTGTTAATAAACCACAGGGACCATCATGAGCATATATGTATTGTTTCCACTTAAAATTAACCAAAAAAAATAGAATATATGTGTGAAGGAGGTGGGAGGCATTATGGTTTTGCTTTCAGTTTAAACCTCCTGTTCCACATGCTCTTCTCTTCAAATATGCTGCTACACCTCCTGTTCAGAGTTCTTAGCAATGATTCCATAGCTTCATTTACCTTCTAAATACATAGTTTGAGTGATTAGAATGGTGCTGGTTTGGAGAACTATAGAATTATAGAAAAATAAGAGCTGTCAACCAGCTCTTTTTATCTGTGGAGGCCAGACTGTTGGATAACTTAGTTTACAGCTGATATTGACAACACTTGTCTGACTTCGATTGAAATGATTATTGGGATTCCCCATTCTTCACAGTAATATATAAAAATAGCCTGTGCTGGCTAATATATTCATCAGATTATCCAAGTGCTAAGTCATTTTGTTCAGTGATTCCTTTATGCAAGTGTGAGGGAGGAGATGCAGAGAAGGGACTGTATAATGATATGTATCATGGGATTCTCCAGCTGGATAGTTACAGTGGCATTGCTATACTGTAATCAGTTATGTAAAGAACAAAATGGTTTAAAAATTCATTAAAATAGCATATGAAAATGTGTGTGTGTCTCAGTATGAGAGAGACTGTGAGCAGGGTCATTGTCACGCAAATTAAAACAGTAGGATTATGAACCCCCTTAAAATGCTCTGAAACTGTTCACTGTATATATCTACATATTACAGTAGAGCTAGTTGAATGGTACATTTTTCCCACAGTGCTTTCAGTGAGAGATTTGCAATCTGTGGAATCCTTCAGGCAATCAGTAAAAATCTCCATGACTGTGCATTGTCTCTTGAAAGCACGAAAGAGTCTTTTGCAAGCAGCCTTTTGAGATTTCAGGCATGCGCAGTTGTGTCTGTATGTGTACTCTGTGTGTGCGTGTGCCTGCACATGTGGGTATATAATAAAAATAGGTCTTTATTATTATATAAATATTAACAAAACTCTTAAAGTGGGATTTATCAGGCTGTGTTTTACACACACATACACAGATGCAAACAGAGATAATTACCTACAGCTAAAATCTGAAAGGAATTGTTGTAGGAGACAATGAACTATCAAGCAGATACCTTGGATTGCCTGAAGGATTCTTGCAGATTGACCATAGGAGGTCTGGTAGATTACTGCTCTATGAGGCATCAGTGTATGTTTTGGTGCAATATAAATAATATACAAATTAAACATGGAAATGAGTTTGCTTCTTCTCATCTTGTTTCAAAAGCCGCCACCCACTTTGGCATGACAGGATCTCTTCACAGGAAAGTCCTGGGGCTAGAGTAGCAGAGGTTAGGATTACAGAGGAATTGAAGCAAGGTGATAGAGTTAGGTATGACAAGCTTGCCTAAGCCCTATTGGTTATTTTAATCAGACCGTAAATGCACTCACAAAGAAAAATGTAGGATATTTGTTGTTATTCCAATATTGCCTGGTACTCCCACTTTAATTAAGTTAGTCAGTAGTTATGCTGTAATAAATCCCTATTTTCTACGGTTTAAAACTTACCTGCTCTAGGCTGAATCTGGCCATACAGGACTGCAGTTTGTGTTAGTGTGTGCACAAGCTTGTGTAAAGTCTGTCATTTTGCACATAGTAGTGCAGAAGAGAAAAAAAAATTACTTTTGGGAAGGGGTGTTGTTTTCCCCCAGTGCATTCTTCTAAAGTTAATGTTTCATTTTACAAGAAAATTGCAGAGTAAGAAGCACTTCTTACCTTCTGCAAACTGTGAAAAGTTTTCAAATCCTACTGTCATTTTGGAGCCTGCTGCCATATTACAGAAAAGCAACATAATTTGAGACAGAGATAGTATAAGAGCCCAGTATGAAAGGCTGTAAACCAATTGACATTTTGCAGTGATACTGGTTTAAAAGAAGAAGAATTTTATAATGTAAAACCTTTCATTTGAATATTAAACCTGAACTTTCTTCTACTGGTGAACTCGTATAAAAGCATAATAGAAACTAGTTTATTACCTCCTACATTAGATGTAAATGGAAATAAAATTTGCTATATAAAACCTTGTATTTCCTGCCTAGACTATAGATAAAGATGTCTGTGATATCACAAATGTGAGACTGTGAAATTAATGCTGGTAAAAGGTAGAATCATTTTGTTCTTTACTTAAATGGGTAGCACTGTAGCTCCACTTCGCTCTGCTATTCAGAGTTATATGCTCATCCCTAGGTTCCTATCTAAGAATAAAATACTTAGGATTATGACTTGTCCACTTACTGTCCATCCTCTATTTTAAATTTTCCTTTCCATTTTAATAATCTTCAAAGTAAAAACAGTTCACTGGTTAAATATTGTTTTAAAACACAGTGCTCCTAAATACGTGGGATGAAGCAATTTCGGTTACAGAACTGATACCACAACCACATACAGAGTTGTTAAATTTGTGCTTTCGCAGCTTAATCCACAGGCCTTATGCCAGTGCACACGCCTCCCTCCATTTAAAACCAGTAAACCACATTCAGCCTTGGCTCCATTGACTTCCGGGAGAGTTGCAGCACAGTTGAATTTGGTTCACTGAATTCGATATTGCACCTTCTAACTTTAAAATGTGAAAGGTAATATTGCATACATATCAGTAGGAAGGATTACAACTGAAGAAATTAGAAATTCAGTTAGCAAAGTGGGGAGCTTTTCAGGAGCCAATTTATTTAATTAAAATTAATATCCATTCACTGGAAATAACAACAACAATGGAACTGCAGGGTCACATCCTCTTGGCTCTGATTCTCTTCCCTCCTGGCTCTTCCCCAACATTGTCAAGTTTCAGCCAGAGACCAGAGGGAGATTTGGAGCTCTTCAGATGTTCCAGCCCAAATTGTATAAGGCGATTGGTGGCAATGCTTTATGCGAGCTGTCATTGGCTTTCTGAACACCACAGTAATCAACAGACTAAAGTCATTGAAAGCTGCATGTCCCCACATTACATGTTGCATCGTGCCACAGTGCCAAACCCTGTTCAGAACCATGTGATCAACAGAAAACTCGTTCTGTACTTGTCCCAAAGTACATTTGGGAGTTTTCTTTAGAGCTGATCAGTCAAACATTTTTCTTTGCTTATTTTAAAATATTTTAGCCTAAAAGGCAAAAAGAAAAAAATGGAGAAAAGTTAAGCAGGGGAAGGGCAATGGGTGGACAAGGATGGTGAAGTGTGTTTACCACAGCCGTGGCCACACATTTCCTTCTCCGTAATGTCATGTGAATATCACCTTCCCACGTAGCTTGGTGTCCAAATGTCCTGATCATGTCTAATTCTGAATAACCCCAAGTTCACTAGGGGGCAAATCATCTCGCCTCCTCTGTAGGAGCAGAGAGCCCTCTTGCAGCAGAACCCAGAGCATTTATACTGTGTGTAAGGGAGACACTACTTGAGAGAGCTACACATGAGTGGGATGCAATCCCTGTGAGTCACAGAGCCCAGCTCACAGGGGTCTCTGCTTGCATAGCAAAGGTGTGGAGAAAGGGTCCGGAGCAGGCGAGTGGATGCGCTTCTACACAGATCCACCTGCTGTTTTCTCTCCCTTCCCTTGTAAGGAAGGGGAGGGAGATGAGGAATGCTGAGGTTTTGCTAGCATTAAAATTAGAGGAGTAGCCACATAATGGTTCCATTCTTACTACTCAACAGAGGGAGAACTAATTTTCCCCCCATCCTCCACTTTTCGAGATTTTCCTATTGCCTGGTCCAGCTACTTGGGAATGGGCTCTTCTTCTGTTTATACCCCCAGTTTTCACCAGTGTGCTATGTATGTTCTTTCTCCATACTCCGAATACATGTGATGGTTATACTCTGTGGTTCTCTTTCACCTTTGCAAGTAAAGAGAGTGGTTGCTCATGACCAGTACTCAAATTGGCTGGTATGAGAAAATGACAGTAGGCTTCCTCTTCTGCATTTTTGGGTTTTTTTAGCCAGGCTTGATGGGAAGAGTAGGTAAGACATAATCACCTACCCCTGTCCAATTCCAACACTGCTCACAGAGCAGGTTGGTTGTCCTAGCTTCTGCTCTGAGCTGTTTCTTCAGAAATTCCTCTTCTGATGGAGCATTTTGGTGCTTGCTTTCTTTCAGGGTGTTCTTTGTGTTATACAAGTTGTTCAGAACAGGCTGATTTTAATGTAGCTTTGTTTAAAATTGTAAAGCGCTTTGAGATCTGTGGATGAAAAGCTCTATATAAAAAACTAGATATTTTTAAATGACTTGAGGCATCATCAGAAACTTGCCTTCTGGGATCCAAAGCTCAGATCAATGAAAGAAACATAAGGAAATAATGAAAATGGGGAGTTTGGGCCCTTTATTTAAAATCATGTAACTTGCAGTATATGGCCAGAATGTACTGTTTGTGCCAGAACTAGTAGCCTTCATTCCTGACTGTTGTGTGATAGCTTTAGTTTGTTTGACATCTTCTCTTTTTCAATGTTGTGAGTATCTTACTTTCTTTTCCCTTCCCTTCCCACCCTTCCCCCAACTCTTTTTTTTTTCTTTTTGTGCTCTAGAAATCAAGTTCCTCCACCACAACTGGAGAAAAGATCACAAAAGTCTATGAGCTGGGAAGTGAGCCAGAGCGCAAGATGTGGGTGGATCGATACCTCACCTTCATGGAAGAAAGGGGCACGCCTGTGGCCAGTCTGCCAGCTGTAGGCAAGAAGCCACTGGACCTCTTCAGGCTTTATGTCTGTGTCAAAGAGATTGGAGGTTTAGCACAGGTGAGCGGAAGTGGATGAAACTAGACCGTCCAAAAACTTAGCCCTGCATTCCTCCTAGAATATTTTCTGCTTGTTGCAGCATTACAAATTCTTCCCTGAAAACAAGGAGGAAAAGACATGGAAGTTTCAGTGTAACTAATGCTTGAGGGTAAGTAAGCTCATGTGTAAATCTAACCCAGACTAACCTGCCATGCACTAATTGACCATGTGGATCCTGCTGCTGCATACTAAAAGCTCTGTAGTATGCTTTAATCTACTCCTGTTTCAAAGCTGTTTGAACTTTTAGTGCGCAGTGGCAAGGTCCACACGAGCGCTTAGTTTGGGGTAGATTTACACCCCAGCTTGCCATGAACTCAGGGTTTATGTAAACAAGCCTTGAGGTTCATTTTGGACCCCACAAGTGCTCTCATAGTGCACAGTGTGGCTCTAAATTGCCTAGTGTCAAGGGAGCTTAGGCTGCTGTGCGATCAAAGGCACTCTAGTAGTGCTAAGAGAGAATCAGAAGAGAGGGCCATTGGATTAAAGAGAAGGGTTAGAAACATGGAAGAAGATCAAAACAGGTGATGGGAAACAGCTGTTCTAGAGATGGAAGAAAAGAGAGCGCCTGAAATCCATCCATCTCAGACAGGGAAGTGCCTCTAGGAAAAGTCAGTTCAAATCTCTTAGGAAGTGGCCGGAGTATGTAATTTGCAAGCAATGTCTGTCCCAAACCGTTCTTCTTCCCTCTGTATGTTTAGATGGTACACTCAGCTGGGAAGAGACTGTGTTTTCCTCTGTGTTTGGAAAATACTTAGCACATGTTTTGCATTGTTTCAATCTATATAAATACAATAATAATCAATAATGGGGAAACCTACCTTAAAGGCAGGAGGGTAGACTGGGGAAGAGGCTGCAAATAAAAAAGATGTTGGTAGAAGTCAGACATACAGATTGCTGCACTGAACCTTATCTTTCCCACTGAGAGTAAATATGAGGCCTGGATGTCACAGATGAGAGAATATGAGGTTCCTTTTCCCACGTGCGAATCGGGGTTAGTAATAGTTGCCTGACTCACACAGATGCTGTGAACATTAACTTATTTAGGTTCAATCCCATTCATGTCTTTAGAGCCGGATTGATCCTTTAATGTTTGTGGAGCACTTTGAAATAGAGTAGATACTCCTACTACTTAACATTTAGTATTGGATTTGGGATTCAAAACCTTCTTTTTGCGTTGCTGGCCCAGGCCTGCTGTGTGCTGAATGCTTCCTGTGAGATGGTGAGAGCTCACAACTCGAACTGAATTAAGGGGAATTGAGGGTGATCGGCACTTTGCAGGATCAGGCTCTAAATTTTGAGTTAGATGTAACTAAAATACACATGATCACTACACTAAAACACACAATCTGAAAACAGAAGTATGTTGTATTGAATTGGGCCCATGGAAAGTGAGCTGCTGGTAATCCTCCCACCTAGCCAGTTCTGGAAACCCACTTCTAACAGTGATTACTGCTGATTTTAACAGTAGTACTCTACATAGCATGATATAGCATATTGAATTAGACCATGGTCATTCAAGTCCAGAGATGCTAACTGATGCCGCAGAGAAAGGTAGAAAAATCTAGTGTATTGTACCTTTCCACTTGTTAAATGTTGTCCATGGATGAAAGGTGGGATTCCATTCTGACTTTTGCAATGACCAGCTGATGTGTGCCCCGGAGTTTTCCTGAACTTGCAAACTTTATTATTGGTCATAACACTCTGCAGCCCTCTTTTTAAGTCTAGCTACAGCATTTGACTCAGTGTCTAGAGGGGCTCGAATGCTTCTACACAATTGGTTAATATTAAACCATTAAATATAAGACAAGTGGGAGATGAAATTTGAAATCCTAAAAAGGCCTGCATGTTTGTTTATAACAAGGGTCATTTCTTATTTATTTTTTTAAAAAACATATTTTGGGCCCAAGCTTACTTTCCAATATGGACCAACATGTATTACCAGTGAGGAGATGCTGTCCCACTCAGATACAGTTTTGAAAGGAACTTGATTTATAGGTTTGTAGGCCACAAAGGTTGATCGTTCACTATGGGCATGTTAACATGTATTCTTTGGTTAGGGCTACAGAGAAATGCACATGTTCATCTAATGAGATTTATTTAAATATAGTTGGATGGTGCCTACCTGAAAAGCATAGTTGCCCCTACCACTTCTCTCCACGTTTCATGATCTCTGCCCAGTGAGTGAGAGGCTGTAGATGTGCAGCGATGGTGCATATTTATCCTCCTGAAGCATTGCATTTCAGGGTACCCCAAATAGCGCTTTGTTTCCCTCTTCCAAAGCCTGGGTAGACCTGCTGTTGGCAGCCTCACTTTATATGCCAGTACACTGGACATTTGGGCACTGAGTACTTCTGCATGCATTATGCAGCGTGTTTGTGGTATACCACATAGTGCGAAGTAAATGGGCAAAAAAGGGCTGTGTGATTGGGGGTTTAAGTTTCAGAAGTGCCAGTTTATGAAAATCACTTTCTCTTTGACCCCCAGATTGCTGCCAGATGTACCTGGAATACACAGAGAAAATAAAACTTCACTCGGCCATGCCAGTCTGCTTGTAATTAACTCTTTTGCCAAGAGAACCATCCTATCTGGCAGCTGTGAAGGGTTATTGAACACAAAGATAAAAACTATATAAATATCTCCTTGGCTGGCATATAGGGTTGGCAACAGATATGACCAGTAATAAACTTTGTAGCTATTTAAGCTAAAATAGGTGATAAAATCTCATGCTTCAGGACATAAACTGATCATCATAGCATTCAAGAAGTAAGCTCCCCTTTCCTGCCCCTCCCCCCCAGGATATAATCTTAAGAGACTCTGAGCTCTTTCAACTTCCATTTACTTCAGTGGTGCTCAGCACCTCATAGGATCATACCCAGCACTGCACATCTAGCTTGATGCACATTGGGGCATTTTCACTGTTGTTTAAAGGAAAAATACTGGTAGAGGCACTGCTGGACCAATGGTCTGATCTGGTGTGGCAAATCCAGTGTGCCTCAACCTAAGAGCATAGTTTGAACAGGCCCTTTCAGTACTCTGGCATACGCAACAAAACAAGGCTCACACCAATGGCATGCTTGTATCAGCAGAGCTGTAATACAGAACATTACTGCATTGTCCCGGTGTGTTTGAAGTCTGCCTTAATTAATAAGGGGCCTCACTTGACTCTGCATCTCCTGTTGCAATGGGATCATTGATCAATCCCACAAGAAGCCTTAAAGTGAAAGGATTTGAACCAGAAATTACAGGCTAAACTACCTAACAGCTGGTGGCTGTTCTGGAGGAAACGTTTTTCATATCAGTGCTGAAACACTTAAACTGCAGAATAACATTGTTATTGCTTTTTAAATTAGTTTTTAGAAGCTGCTTTTTTAATTAGAATAGGGTGTGTGTGTGTGTCAGAGAGTCAGTGAGTGTGTATTTGAATGGAGATAAATAGCTAACTGAACAGCACAAGCTTGGAGGAGTGCAAGGCATTTAAAAGATGCACCATGCAGAAGACTCTCAACAAGCTTTTTATGTAGCTATCAGCAAGTTCCTTAATGGTTTTATAACTGTAAACGCTGTCTGTGCACTACTGAGTGGGGGAGTAATGAGCATTAGTTAAAAGAGGCAAATAAAAAAAGTAAACCAAGACATTGTGTTCTTTTTCCTCTTGGCTTTAAACAAGCCGCCTTGCTGCAAACCAATACTTCTGCCATTTATTTTGCTAGGTTAATAAAAACAAGAAGTGGCGTGAGTTGGCAACCAACCTGAATGTTGGCACTTCAAGCAGCGCCGCCAGCTCCCTGAAAAAACAGTATATTCAGTACCTGTTTGCCTTTGAGTGTAAGATAGAAAGAGGGGAGGAGCCCCCTCCAGAAGTCTTCAGCACTGGAGATACTAAGAAACAACCTAAGATTCAGCCGCCATCTCCTGGTAAGTAGAAGAACTACAGTCTCTTACACAATAATTCACTAGACTGCATCCTGCATCTCTCAAATCTCCTGTCCCAGCAAACATTTTGGAAGCATCCCTTGCTAACCTTAGATAAGCTAGCTAAAAAAATACTCCTTGGGGATCCTATTTGTGTTCTGAACTGGTTCCAAGACAGTATGAAAGTTAACTCTTAAGGGGTAGACTGCAGAGATGGGTATATGCCCATACATCTTTAAGCATTTCTTTGTATCTCTCTGAAAAATACAAGCATTCTAACAATCAAACTGTTAAATGGAAACAATAACAGCAGTGTTCTACAGGGATGTTCCATCCCTTGCATTTGGTCTCTGTAAGACATCAGATACCTAGGAATAAATAAATAAAGTAAGGAAGAGCTGGATTCTGCCATCCACACTTCAACTATTGGAAATCTGGAGCCAAATTTCAATGGTCCTACCGGCAAGTAAAAGAACTACTCAGTGTGAGTAAGGATGGCAGCTTTTGGCCCAATAAATGGAACTCAGCCTGCTGCTCCACTACTGTTTATTTGAAATGCCTGGCAAATGGAGAGAGTTGCAAGACTAGAGAACACCCATAGTACAGTATCAAGTTTTGTCGTTTATAGACTAGGTCACTATCCTCTGCCATTGTTGCTAATCCTGTGTATTAGATTGAGTGCTAGCAGCACTGTCTGTATCCTGTTGGCAGCTGTAGAAGGGCACTGCAGTTGAAATGGTTGATTTTGGTTAATGAATCTTCATGTACAGTATGGTGCTTGAAGTAGTCAGGAGAGTGAAATTTGGTTTTTTCTGTCTACATTCAACTCAAGACTCGTAAAATGACAACCATGATTGACATTCAAGCTAGAGAAAGCTATAGGAGTAACATGTTACGCATGTGAAAGAATAAATAGCAGGTTTTGTTGCCTTTTGGAGTATTTAACCTTTTGGCTTCAAGCAGAAGAGGAAAAGAGGACTTATAATTGGTGTGCACTATTTTCTGTCTGCATGGAATCACAGAAGGGCAAAGACCTTTGTAAGTGTGAATCAGAAAGATGAGATTCTCAGACTCCCTCCTGGTGTGGAGTACTGTTTAATACACAATAATCTCATAGATACATAGTGAATGGGGGGCATTCACTATTACATAGGCCTCCTCCTCTCATTAGCAACATAGTGTCATCCCTGTGAAAGCGACAACAGTTGCTTACACAGAAATGTGAATTTAGGGAAGTATTTAATATAACTTGATTTCTTTTAGCAGCTGGAAATAAGGAGAAGAGCCAGGAAACCAGCCAGCTGTCCCCTTAGTTTATGACCTTCTGTCATAGATATTAGAAATAGCAATGACCTATTAAGTCATGCAGTTACATTCAATTGCCAGGTAGGGTTATTTCTTGTGATGCTCACTCTGGTGTTTGTCCAGTATTGTAAATGTCTCCAATGATAGGGCTTAAATTGCTTCCTGTTAGAGACATTTCATAGTCTAATAGAATTCAGTGTTATGAATATTTTCCTGATATTCAGTTCAAATTTACCTTCCATCACCACTATGTTCACCCCTGTATAACACCCTAAATGTTTATACCTTACAAATACTTAAGGTTATCGTGTACCCCAACAATAGGTATTTAATGTATCAAGCAAGCATGTTACACTGAAACACAAGTTTAGGAGGGGGAAAGGCCTACGTATTATAAACAAGAACAGCAGTCACAGTATTTGACTCCCTAGAGGGAGTTTAGATTAGCCAGCACATGCACGGTTATTAAAAATTGAAAGCTGTTGGATTTGGCTGCATCACCTGCAGCAAGGACCAGTAAATGGAGCTGAAACCATTAAGACTCATTAGGGAAAAGGAAAAGAACTTTTTATTTGAATTAAACAGCAAAACTAAAAATAAATAAATATTTTGCTTCCCTCTTCCTTTCTCCAACTCCCTTACAGTGTTGCCATTCAGTAATTTTGGTTAGTGGTTCAGGGACAATCATCATAAAACTGTCTGAATTTTGTGTTAAAGAATCTTGATTTAAATATCCAGACCTTGAACAAAAGCAGAGAAATGTCATGGGCTGCCCTGCAGTTCCATGTGCACCTTGAAACTGTAAATGAAAACTGCAAAGTCCAAGTTTGAATTTATCGCAACATTACGTTCAGTTCAAACAATCTGTCTGGGAGCAGAACTGAAACGATTTTTCCAAAATAAAAACACAGCTGGACATAGGGATCAGTAGAGGGGAGGAATCAAGCAATGATCTCAAGGTTTATTTTGTTTACTGGAAAAGAACTTGTGTCACTGAATGGGCTGCACTTCTGTGTGGAAAAAGGCTTTCCCAGTGTGTATCAGCTTTAGTACATGAAATCCCGCTGAGCTATAGATGCTGCAGAAAGTACAGGGCCTGTTCTCTTAACAGTTGGCTCTTTTTTTCTTTTTCTTCAGTTTATGGCAACATTAATGTTTTAACTGCACAAAAGCAGTAGGCTTATAGATGTTCTTTAGGTAATCCATCTATCTTTGGCTTGCAAATGGAGCAGGAGCCCACTGGAACAGGAAGCAGTAGACTAAAAGGTTGTTGCTTTTAAACATTAAGACATCATGAGATTGGTTCTGTGCAGGCACACAGTAGCCTTTCTGAAGCCTGCTTCAGCTACACAAAACCAGTTGCGATATTGATACCTAAATCAATACATGATGAAGAAGGGTAGGGTTGCCTTTAAGGAGTTGGACTTAACCCCCTCCTGTGACAAGTCACCTGTTTTGCAGCTGATTCTAAGAGGCTGAGGTTCAGGTGACAGCTTGAAGATCGCATGGTCTTCATGAAAACCAGCAAGTAGCTCAGTTGCTAAGAAGAGGTTCAGGCAGTAGAAAGGATCCTGCCAGAGTCTCTGGGTCAGGGGAGGAACTGAGGGCTAGATTCATAAAGGTACCTAGGCACCGAACTCCAACATTTAGGTGCTACTGACATTCTCAAAATCACCACTCAGCTGCCACCTACCCTGTAGGCACCTAAATTCTTATAGGCATCAAAGTTTCCTCTGGTGGGCAAGTGCCAAGCCACCTGTGGCCTATAGCTACTCCACAACTTAGAAGCTGCTTCGTGCCTTAACTCATGCCTACGCCCCAGCAGGATTCTCAAATGAGTCATTCACCAGCAGGGCCCATGCCAGTAAGCATATCTCTGAGCATGCCTATTGGATCAGGCCTTGCACAAAAGACAATTGGGGGCAAGCAAGTCAGAAATTTTTCATGCATGTGCATGTCAGTCTGTCCTCAGAATACCCAGTAGCCAAGGAGCACTTCCCTGGGATATGCAAGACCCAGAATCAAATTGCTGGTCTGCCTGATTTGGAACAGAGATTTGAACTCAGGTCTCCCATGTGAGTGCTCTAACCACTGGGCTATTGAGTATTCTGAGTGGGATTTCCCTCTTTTCTCCTGTTGCAACTGTTTCATTGTGTATAAATAATTACATATTATTTGGAACCTGGACTTGAACCTGATTATCCCACCTCCCCAGTGAGTGCACTTAACCACTGGGCTATAAAGTCAAGCTCGCTCTCTTTCTTCCTCCTCCAAGAAAGGACTTACCTGGGGCTACAGAGTCAGTCTCTGTCTCTCTCTTCTTGAGAAAGGACAGATCTGCCTTAGGCATCTAACTCCAGCATAGGCACCTCCTTGGCCTGTCAGTCAGGCACCTAAGGCCTAGATTGCTGCGAGTTGGGTGCCAAAGTACTTTTGTGAATTTGGGCCCCAAGCCCTGCCCTTTTCTTCTGCATTTCACTCCCGGCTAGCTTAGGTGGCTCCCCACTCAGTATGCTGGCTTCTGAGGCTCCCTTTCCTAGATGCCTAACATGACCCATGTATTTTATGCAGAGTCTGGACACCTAACTTGTGGCTGAGGACTCTGAGTAGGCAGCAGAGAGCCTAAGAGTTATGCTTTGTAATGCTCTGCATTGCAGCCCCTTGGTGGAGTTAGCTCAGAGTTCATATGCTACTCCCTGGTAGATGGCCTGTGGAATGGAATCCTGCGAGGAGCAGGCTAGGAAGGAATGTAAGAGTTTCAGGGAGTAGATAGGCTCCTGCAGAAGACCCTGGGTCGGGAGAAAGCACATGATTGGTATGTTGAACTTGTATCAAACAGTTTTGTTTTGAAGAAATAAAACCAAAGTCCTGAAGTAAAGGGACTGAAATCCTGTGACTGAAGAGTGTTCTTTGGTACACAGGCTAGTGAGTTAGCCCAGTGGTTTACATAAGGAGGTCAGGGGACCAAAATTCTACCATCGCTTACACTTCTTGTAACTCCATTGACTTTAGTGAGAATGGGTGGTAACTGAAGGTAGAATTTAGCTGTCTGTGTTGCCTGTGACAATTCAAGGCTGCCTGTGATAATTCAATATCCCAGCAACTCCAAAGGAAGAGTTGGACTAGTTCAGCAAAGCAGTAGGTCAGTGGGCCTTGTTCAGTGGAGGCCAGAGTCAGACACACCTCAGCCAACTTACTGTTGTTTTTGTTCTACTTGTCCATTTTAAAGCATGAGTTGGATGTATGCTACTATCTGAACTTCTCCAGTCCACTCAGAAATCATATGAGAAGAGATGGCCTTGAATGTGTCATAGAGCTGCTTCTTGCAGACAAACAAGCACTTAGGGAATAGCAAGATCCTCATAAGTGTTCTATCTGGGATGCTAATGCTTGTTGGAGATTCTTGTGAAGACAATGCCATAAGCTTGTTAGTGTTTTATATATGAATGTTGTGGAAAATTCTAAATTGAAAATACAAGGCGACCATTATGATAAAACGCTAATGATTGCCAGGAGGCAAATTGCCAAAAGCTTCCAGCATATATGATCTGTTTTTCATTCTGACACTATAGATTCTTTAGTTGGTCAGAAAAGAAATTCTGCTAGCCACAATAAATAGATCAATTGGGTACACGTGACTCTGGAAGTGGTGGCCATTGTTAGCCTGTGTATTTGGGGTTTGTTACTCATTATTGTACTGGCTCAGAATTGGCTGTGAGTTAGCTCATGGATGGATGTAGACAGTGTCAGAAAACAACGTAGCATTGAAAATCGAAACAAAAGTGGGACGTAAGGAGACTTGAAGGAGGAGCAGGTCATAGCTTTGACACACAGAGAAAGGGGTTCTGTTTCCTGATTTCCAACTGGAAAATATTGCTAATGATAATATGAGTAATATATCTTAACAAAATATGTAAACATATATGTGGGACCATACCTTCCTGTCATATGCATAGCACCTAGTGAATGGTGGGCAGTATTCAGCGATAGATTGGGGCACTCCTGAGGAAAATCCAGACAAGACTTTGGTCTTGACGATCTCACACAGATCATATGATAGCAAACCTGTGAAAGTTTGTGCTCTGTTGTAACACAGAGATCCAACAGCTTGTTCTCTGTGTTCCCTTGGCAGCAGAGACAAGACTTGGGGAGGCGGGGAAAAAAGCCAGTCATTCAATTAGTAAGTTTGTAACCAAAAACCCATCCATCTTTACTGGCAGGTGGCTGACTGAATTTCTATTATTAGCTGACAGGTGATGTCACAAAACCTGTCATGTACCCAACGAGGGAATCCCCAGTGGAAGATAAATGAGAAAAGGGTCTGGGTTATAAATAAAGGTGCCCTCTGACTGACCTCTGTTCACTGTAGACCTGTGGCATATCTGACTAACTCTCCCTCCCCACCCCCATCCTAGTCAGAATTAGGGCACTGGGTTCATACTGTGTAAATTATCTTCCCAGCATGGCGTCTGGCTGTTCAGTCTGAAGTATGTGAATGTACTTAACCTTCAGTAACCTTTCCATTGTTTACTTTAGCGTATACATTTGTAGCTTCTGGCAAAAGGTAGGGATATCCTAGCGAGAGCATGTCAGGCATCCTAGTAATGGAGTTTCAAGAGGTTGCATTTTTTTTTTTTCTGAAGGAAAAATAATTCTGGCAAGAGGAATAATTTTTTTCTGTTTTTATTAACTGCACATTTGAACTATTGTAAATAAAGAGTCCTTCCTGAAACCACATTCCCTAGCATTGCAGGCCTTTTAAGGAAGCAGCCACTGAGGTGCTAATTTCATGCAGCTAGCAGCAAATTGGTCCATATAGGAGGCTGTGAAGGATGCCATGATGAAAATGTTGCTTTCAGACAGTTTTCTTTCAATTTTTTAAAATCTACAGTGGCACCTATAAGGCAGGTGCTGCTCAGGCTTTTTTGTTGTTGAAAAATCACATATTACACTAGTTGACTAGACACAGAGGAGTATTTTTCTGGCCATCGCCAGTCAGCTGTATTGTCTTGTGTGCACAGCTTAAACACTTCAAATAATTGTCTGTTTCCTTCTTTTTAATTCTCTGTTGTTGTTGTTTTGTTTTATAGTACTGAGTGCCTATGTAGGACTTCACAAAGTAACGAGACAGGATCCCTGTTTTAAGAAGTTTACAGTCAACTTAAACAGAATAGAAACAAAAAGATAAGCTACAAGGATGGATGTAAACAGTGTCAGAGAACAACATAGCATTGAAAATCTAAACAACAGTGGGATGCAAGGAGAGATTTGAAGGAGGAGCAAGTAGCAGCTTTGACACACAGACAAAAGGGTTTAGTTTCATGATTTCTACCTGGAAAAGTATTACTAATGAGAATACGTGTAATAATACGTTAACAGTATATATAAACATACCTGTGAGACCATAACTTCCAGTCATTTGCACAGCATCTAGAACATGTGGGACAGTACTCGGTATAAATTTATAAATACCCTGTGTGTGTGCACTGTGTATATAACATACACAAAAACTATGTTCAGAAAACATTATTGTGGGGGCAAAGTCAGGCACCCAAAAGTTAGGAAATGCCAGAGTTTACTTGCCTGTGCAGCCTTAGTTCAGACCCCTTGTGCGTATGCATTATGGTACAGTCTTTTAATTACATGATCATACTGTTTTTTTTCCCAAAGGACCCATTCCTCATTCCGTGCGCAGAAAGGACATTGATCACTTAGTGAGCAGTTATTCAATATTTTGTTTTCTCCTCCAGTTCAGTATTTTGTTCATTGTGTAGCCCAAGGCCTTATTTACTTCTCTGAATACAAAATTATTAATTTCCTCATAGGCTTTTCTATGTTACTCATCAGTATAATATCTGAGTGCTTCACAAGCATTAATTAATTTGTCTTCACAAAACCCCTGTGTGCTGAGGGGTTATTATCCCATTTTACAGGGAGGAATTGAGACACAGAGAGATCATGGTCAAAAGTATCCACTAATCTGAGGGGCCTAATTTGAGACACCTTGGACCTTGATTTTTCAGAGTATTTAGCATTATATAGCACTTAATATATTCAAAGCACAGCTCCCACTGACTGCAGTTGCAATCAAAGTCGACAGCACTTCTGCAAATCAAACCACAGGGTCTCATACTAAGTAAATGAAGAACACCTATGAAAAATTTTTGGTTTAAGTGACTTGCCTAGCAGTACATAGGAACTGTGTGATACAGGCAAGGATAGAATCCAATTCCCAGGACAACATTCAGTTGCCTTAAGCATGAGACAGTTCTTTCTCTTGCTGTAATCCCCTTCCTCATTGACGTCATACTTTCCAACTTCTACTGTAAATGAGGCAAGGATCCTACAAACAACAGTCTCCCTCACTACACAATGCTGATTCATCCCCAGAATATGTCAGCCCTATGCCCTAAATGAGGCAGGGGTTTTGTGGAAAAATTGTATGTGATCATGTAATTTAAGACTGTATCATAATCTGTATGCACAAGGGGCCAATTAAGTAGCACAGACAACCTTAATTCTGGCATTTCCTAACTTCTGAGTGCTTGAGTTTGCAACCTTAATAATAATGTTCTTTTAACATAAGATATTTTTATGTGTAAATCCTAAGATTTTTTAAAAAGCAAACTGAAAAAAAAATAAGTTCCATCATGTGGTGTCCTTTTGACACCCATGTGGTTCATCAGCGGTTGAAACGTTTAGATCCATCCAACAGACCTCTTGAGCTAATGGAATAACTGATAGCAGTAGTAGGTTGTCATCCTCTATGTGACCAGCACTAGAGAGCGATGAGTTGTTTTGCCAGTTGGTTTCACAGATATTTGCCAACAGCAGAGGAATAATGAGATTCAGGAATCTTGGCCCCATTTCAGTCTCTGGAGAGAAATGTGCTGTAGTGGGCACAGACTCTTCTGCCTTGACCCTCTCTGCCACATTCCCTCTGCGCTGTTCCTGTCCCGTCTCTTCCCTACCCTTGGCTCCTTGTCCCTGTTCCATTCTTCTTATTCGGTCAGTCTCAGTATCTTCACCTCAGGCTTCTCATCCTAGTTTCAGTGTTGTTACCCAGACAGTCCACCCTTTAAACTCCCATCCCAGTCTCATTCACCTCATCATTAGTTCCTGTCTCCTTGCCCAGCCAGTCCCAGTTTCGCTTCTCCCAGTTCCTCATCCAGTCTGTCTCTCATCTCCTTTCCTCTGATATCCAGTCACTTCCACATCCCCCATTCCCACTAGCTGCCAGTCCCAGTCTTCTTCCCCTGGCTTCTCATCCAATCTCAGTATCCCTGGACACGCAGCTCCTCTTCCCAGTCTCTTTGCCCAGCCAGTCCTAGCTATTCCCTCACACCATCTTCATCATATGTCTCCCCCCCCCAACAACTTCTCTTCACCCCATTGATTCCCAGTCCCAGTTAGCTCCAGTCTCCCCCCATAATCCCTCAGACAAACAGTCCCCAGACCTGCTGATTCCCAGTCCTCTCACCCCTGTTTCCTTCTGGGTCTCAGTCCTAGTTTCTTTGCTCAGCAAGTCTTGATCTTCCCCCAACTGCCAGACCCTTCTCTCCCCCCATCAGCCTCCAATGGCAGTATTCCCTCGTCCCAGGCTCCTTGTCCCAGGCTACTACCCCTGCATCCTTCCTGGGCTGGGTCTTTTCCTTTCTGCACTCAGTTCAGGCAACTTCCCCATCTGCCTGGGACAGCAGGAGCATTGAGAGCACAGAAGAGCTGGACTTGCTGCTGTTTGTTCCAAGCCCAGACCCAGATCCAGCATAGCCCAGAGCCACCAGGAGCAGAAATTGCAGGGAGAGTCCCGCCCAGCCCCAGACTGGAGCATGCTCAGTGCAGACAGGAACTTGGGGGAGTTAAACTGTGGTCTAGCAAGTCACTACTGAGCATGTGCAAACTGATTTTTTCAAAGGTTTAGGACTAGGGTGGACTTTCACAAAGGCAGCAAAAGACACACTACTGACACAAAGATCACCTCACACCAGATTTAAAGTCCATGTTCCAAAGCATGAGTGCACTAAAGCTTCTGTAAGAATACTTACCAGATTTTTTTTAATGGATAAAACAATGTATTTTCCCTTAGCCTTATTCCCAGAAACAACTAAACCATTTTGACTGAAACTTTACAAACAAAAAATTCATCCCGAAGCAGATACCTGGTCTGAAAAATTTCAGCCCAAATGGTTAAAGTTTGGCAAAGTTACAAGCAGCTGAAAACAGGGTCTCATAATAATGAGAAGTGTCGGGCAACCTTAATAATATGCAATTCTATCTGCCCTGTCTACAATAACGATTGTTTTGAGTGAGGAGCTTAGATTTTTGTGCTATGAAGAATGTGTTTTGTACATTAACGCTCTTCAAAAACCATAAATTAACTGTTCAGTGGCCTGCCAGTTGTTCTGTGTCCATTTTCTAGTTGACCAGGATCCACATCACACACACTTATGTTATTGTAGGCACCCCACAACCTAACAGGCACAGACACTGTAATGCGGTCAAATCGCTAGAAGTGCTCCTGCCAGGTCAAAGGTGAAGCATGCTGACAAAGTAGTTTCGGGAAGCTTGCGTTCACTCTGCTGGTATTGGCATTTCTGTTGTACAGCACATTTTTCAGCTGTTTGTTACCATTCATTTTTTTAAAACAGCCAGCAGGTAGAAATTTGACTTACAAGTTCTCAGCTGGGTATCTCATTTTGCTTTCTGATTTTTTGAATAAGACATGTTTATATAAGGAAATACTATAAAACAGAGTATTATTATTTTATAATAAAAATATGGTGTATTTATGCAACCTATAAATACTGCAAATATATTTTAACTGCTGTCAGCTTTATTTTTTAGATCTGAATTAAGTTCTTCTTGCCCAGGGTGGGTTAGGGAAACATTTAATTGGCACTCTCTAATCATGAGAGAAGCTTGAAATATAGCGGATGAGGCAATATTATATTTTATAGTAAATAGCAGGGGGCCATGCTAGGATGCTTACCTGGTTCTAGTATATTGACTCTAAAAATCTGTATAACTTAACTCAGAAATAGTTTTGGTTTTTTTCACTTTTCAGGGAAGTAATGTAGAATTTGTCTGGTGTCAGTGGATACTTTGAGATGAAAGGTGGAGGGGGGAGTGGTGTGACAGCTGAATTACTCGATTTCTTTCATGTAGTCTAAGGGTTTGTTGTGTATGCACATGGTGACTTTCATTAGTATTATTATTTAAATGTGTATTGCTGTAGCACCCAAAGGGTATGTCTACACTGCCAAAAAAAAAGTCCCGCAGCAGTGAGTCTGAGTCCAGATCAACTGACTCAGGCTCACGGGGCTCATGCCACAGGGCTAAAAATAGCAGTGTAAATGTTCAGGCACAGGCTGGAGCCTGGGCTCTGAGACCTTCCCCCCCTCACTGGGTGTCAGAGTCCGCACTCCAGCCTGAGCAGTAACATCTACATTGCTCTTTTTAGCCTCATAGTGCAAGCTAGGCTCTGAGACTTGCTGCCACAAGGGTTGGGGTTTTTTTGCAGTGTAGATATACCCAAAGTTCCCAGTCAAATGTAACAGTAATTGCACATGAGTTTTGTGTTGTATTTGTGTTTTGCTTTTCTTAATATATTAATGGGCTCAGTGATTTTTAAAAGCTTTTAGAACTTCATTACTGTCTGGGCATAAACCAAATACAGTCGGGAAAGCTGAGAACCAAGGATAGCACCATTAGGACTAATGAAACAAGCTGTGCAAAGGTCCTGATGTTTCAGGAGCAGGAATTATTTCCGGATATTGGCAAGATGCAATACAGATGTGAATGAAGCAAACCGAAGCAAGTCATCCTTCAAGCAAGAGTGAGCTGCATCCATCAAGATGATGTGATTCCTAGGATTTGGGGCCAACTCTGACCCACTATCCCTTCCCAGAAATCAGAACAGATTAACCCTGGCTGCCTCCTTCTGTTTTTTCTCCTAGCAGCGGTGTGCACATTTTTGTCATGTAGTCATTGAGCACATGTAGACAGGCCAGGCACTAGAAAGAGTTTACATGACAGATTGTAGCCAGCTAGGGGAAAAAAAACAGGAAATGCAAAGTTAAGGCCAAGTTAAGATTTTTTTTCTAAATATTCTAGAGTTCTATTTTTTTCCTTCTGGTGAATCTTTGTTTACAGCAATTACATTAAAGGATTTGATCCTGCAGGCCCCCCTCAGGTGATACTCCCACTGAAGTCAATAGGATCCTGAGAATGGGGGGCATGGCAAATCAGATCCAAAGGTTATACGTGGACTTGTATAGTCTCATCTAGCAGATTTCTAAAACTAAATTAGTTGGGAAAATATTCTAATATCTCATGCAGTGAAAATGTCCGTCTGGTATTAACGTTAAAAGGGTATCTGTAGGTTTACTTAAAAAGTACACTGTGCATGTATTCCATCACCAGCTTTGTATAATATCTTCAGTAATTGGGCCATATATACCTCCTCATTCTCATTGGAATAGAACTCTTCACAGAATGCTCTCTCTTTCCTTGTAATTATAGTAAGAATGTAGCCACTTAAGAAAGTGAAAGAGTGCCAGTGGTGCAAATGCTCTCCATCCCTCACTGAGATCTCAGTACAAATGCAGCTGCAGATGAAATGGGTGGCCTTGCAGAGTTACCTAATCCAGACATACACACTAAGCATGAGGATACCTTTTCCTTGAAATAAATAGTTCAGAGGAAGACTTCTGCAGAATACCAGCTATGAAAGTGCAGAGTGGAAGCAAAGAACTTCAATGTCCTTTCATACTGTACTTCGCAGATTGCTTTACCTATGTCATTTCTTCAAGAGCTAAAGTGTATTGAAGTATATTCCACTCTCTGTGGTCATGTTTGATTGATGTGTAAAACCAAGGTCCTAACACTTGTTAAACTTTCTGTTGCTATTTTCACAAGATATGAGGTGTTAACCACAGTGTCGTGTTCAAATTCTATTTTTGGCAATTGCTTTCTTCTTAACTAAAGTTCCCTCTATATTTAAAAAAGAATACAGTATTCTTTCCATAGAGTATTTCTCTCATCCTATCTTATAGGTTGTGTAAGGTTGCTGTGCATTGTTAACTGGCTGCTACATTTCACCTCTGAGCTGCATTTCAGTGGTAGATTAAATTATGAAGTTCTCCTGATACAGTATTTATGTATCAGTTTGAGTTAGTAAAGTAATCCTTCAGGGTGAAAGTTGCTGTATAAATATTTGTATTGTGGTACTGATTATGTGCTGAAGTTATGTCATTTTATGAAGAGGGTACCCTCTGACCTATTATTTAAATTAAAGGTCCTCCTTTGCCTAGATGATTTCCATTCATATTGCTTTAGGCAATGGACTAAATTCATAGTTCTAGAAAAGATGGGGGATAGTACAACACTGACTATACCAATCTCAGGGGATGCTCAGGAAGGCTGACATACTGAAATGCATAGTGTGTAAGCAGAGTAGCAGACTCATTTTAAAATAGCTCTTTTCTCCTTGATGATTGCTGCTTCCCTAGTACGTTGCTTGATATATCTAATATGTCTTTATTTTAAATCTGCCAGCTAATTCTGGTTCCCTACAAGGTCCACAGACTCCCCAGTCTACTGGTAGTAATTCCATGACAGAAGTGCCAGGCGACTTGAAGCCTCCAACACCAGCATCAACACCTCATGGACAGATGACTCCCATGCAGGGCGGCAGGTATTGAAAACTCAGTGCTTCATTTCACCTTTCTTACCCTTGCTACATAGAGTAGAACAGTGTGCCATCAGGGTGTCGCTTGTATAAAGAAAAGTAGTATTCAGGGTTCGTGTTTGTTTGTTCTTTCCAAGGGCATCTTTGCATGGTCATTTTGCATCATAACATCTTGCTCTGCAACAAGTTGCAGCAACTATGATTATCAGTGCTCTGCCCTCTATTCCTGTAATAATATACATTTGGAAAAAACAGAATTCCTGAGCTGATAGTCAATGCTTCAGCTGTCAGTGATACTTAACCTTAAAATTTGAGAACATGGGGATTTTTCTCAATTGAAAGTGGGATCATGATCATCTTTATAATGGTCCTTTCCATCATAAACCGTGTATATGTGCAGAACAACTACTAAAACTCTGCTCCTTCACTTCTAAACATATAGTCTCCGGCTCCTGAGCTAAAGGGAGAATTCTCTTAGTTATCAACTACCTGGTAACTGCAGGAGAACTGTTCTGTTCTATAGAGAAGGACCCTCGTGTTTTTATTAAGCAGCAGTCAGCCAGCCAAGGGCAATGTTCTTGTGCAGACACAGTGCCTTATCCTTCTGCCACTAAAGTCTATGACAAAAAACTCTCAGCAGCGTCAGTGGGACCAGGATTGAGATCTAGACCATCCACAACAAAATCATTCACAACTTTGCTTAATAATAGTCTCTTGTCTTCAGCTGTAATCGGTGCACAGGTTTTCAAAGAGATCTGACTGTGTGGAGAGATAGAAGGGATAGTAGCAAACCT
This sequence comes from Chelonoidis abingdonii, assembly GCF_003597395.2. NCBI lineage: Eukaryota > Metazoa > Chordata > Testudines > Testudinidae > Chelonoidis > Chelonoidis abingdonii. Next base: position 123,871,522 of record NC_133771.1, read on the forward strand.
TTTTTAATGACCTCTCATTCAAACAGTTTGATTGATTAATTTTTTTCCCATTTGTAAAAGCATTCTCATTTGCCTTCAGAATAAATGTGGCAGTTCTCAGAGTAACTTAGTTTTTCGAGCCCTGTTTATAAGGCCTTTATAATAAAGCTAGCTGAAGCCACAAAGGTTGCTGCTGGTCCATAATATTGAATGGTATTGAGAAGGTAAATCAAGTGCTGCTGTTTATTCTTTATCACAATACGAGAACAAGGGGACACTGAGTAAAACTGAAAGATAATTATATTTAAAACTGATAAAAGGAAATACCTTTTTGACACAATATGTAATTAACGTGAAACTCATTGCCTCAGGGTATTGAGGCAAACAGTTGCTCTGGATTCCAGAAAGGTGAGGACTTTTATGTGACTAATGGCAATATGCACATTTACGTTAGATTGGATAAAAAAATCCCTCATGCTTAAGGAAAAAGCAGGGATAGGAAGAAACTTTTCCTGTGGGCAGGTTATTCCATAATTGTCTATTATGGCACTTCTTATGCCTTTCTCTGAAGCATCTGACACTGGCTACTAGCAAAGACTGGATACTGCACTAGAAGGACCATAGTCTGGTCTGGTATCACAATTTCTTACATGTGTTCCTATAACATTAATGCCTCCATTTTGTTTGTCCGTTTAGAAACAGTGCAGTTAGTGTGCACGATCCCTTTTCTGATGTAAGTGATTCCGCATTCCCGAAGCGAAACTCCATGACGCCAAATGCACCATACCAGCAAGGGATGAACATGCCAGATATGATGGGAAGGATGCCCTATGAACCGAATAAGGACCCTTTTGGTGGGATAAGAAAAGGTATCTACTAAGTGGCAGTCTCAGTGTGTTCTTCCCTAGTTTCATCCAAGCAATGTATTTTGATTTGTCAGAGTGTGCTTGGTGTGGCTTTTTTTGCATGCTCTCCCTGTCTCTTTGCATCATTGCCACCAGCAACATCATATCTCAATGGCAATAAAGGAAGTGTAACCACATCTTAGTTTTCTCTGGTCATTTTTCCCCTTCTCAAAGTTAAATTATATAAGTGTAAGAGTCAGGCTTCAACGGGATCCCAGAATGGTTGTTCAGGAATACTACACAGTACTGTTTGTGACTATACCACTAAGGATCAGCGGGTTAAATTAGTTGGGCCTGGGGGTTTTTAATACTCTAGTAGCATCTTGGACTATAATAAACTATATTACAGCTTGGGATAGCATTTCTAATTGTTAGAGTAGGAAACTGGGAGTCAGAACTCAGAGGTGCTCTCATGGTTCAACTGCAAATTCACTGTGCAGTTTTAAGCAAATCTCCTAACCTCTTTACCTCAGGTTACGCAGCTGTAAAATAGCTATATTTAACTGTGTAGCACACAGAAGTGTTGCAAGGTGTAATTAATTAATGTTTGTTAGACATTTTGAGATCCTGTGGTAAAAGGTGCCACGTAATTCGAAGTTTAGTGTTTTAGAAAGTTAAAAATGAGAATAACACTAAAGCTAACTCAGTCCCCAGGTGCACTTCACTCAGAGTCTTTCCATGAATTTTAAAGTATCTTAGGAAAGAATAATTTGAACTATTCTCTTACATGTTTGTGTATAGGAAAGGGGGAGGGTAGGAAGAGGTTCAGAGTTCATAAGAGCAGAAGAGGGAAGGGCAGATGATGGAGATTTAAGAGTATGAAGTGGCAGCTGGAAGACAAGGTAACGGAGAGGAAGAGGACAGAGAGCAGGGAGAGGAGAAGAAGTGGCGATGCACTGGTGTCACTAGTTTAAAAAAAGAGAGAGAAAGTGATGCTGATGAGACCATTTGGAACAGCAGCTGGGTAGAGGCCTTATGTTTCCTTTAAATCCCGCACCTTTTGCCCTGGACCCTGGTACAGCAGAACTTCAGGGGAAATAACATCCTTTTCAGCTTAAACTTATTTTCATTTCCACGGTCATCATGCGATCAGGTTGTTTACTGCATATAACGATTTATTTCTCATTTAGATTAGGTCACAAGTGAAAATTAGTTTTGTCATATCATCTCAGGCTTCTTGGAAAGATGATGACGTGTGATTCAGATCTGTTCCCTCACTCAGCTCTTTCTGCTGATGGTGTTTCTGCTTTTATAAAAGAATTTGGCAAGGTGATGATTGCATACAAAACCTGGGGAACAATTCCAGGGCTTCCTGTAGCATTTTTAAATACCCTATTATCATGCATATACCCAGTCTCTAGGTCCTGGAATTAATAGAACTGCTTCTTGATCCTTTATTATAAGGGTGCCTGTTTCTCCCACCTACTATTCTTACCATTGCTTTAGTTACAAATCTGGCCTGCTCTAAGACAGCAAGTGACAGGAAATGGAAAGCTTGGTTCTTGGAGAAGTCCTATTCTTCCTTTCCAAGATGAACCTTTGCCTCCTTAGTTTCACCCTCACCTCTGGTTTTTTTATGTCAGATATCTCAAACTAGAGAGGTGAGATGGGGCTACTTCCTTGAATCCTTTGTTACTAAATGATGTCATGGCTGGTGCTGACCAAGTCTCTTCTTGGACCCTTAGAATTGTATCTACCTTGCCCGGAGGATACCTCCAGGATACAGGATCCTCTGCACAAACATCAACCCCATTTTGGGAAAAGGAAAGAAAACAGCCCTGTGGCTACCGGATGCTAATTAAAGCCATGAGGCTAGCACATAAGCCTTTCTGATATCTGGAGATTTGAGTTTGAGTCAACATTGTTGGGCTAAGAAGAGCAAGTGTGAACAGAGTCCAGCTTGAGTCTTTAGGACACCTAGGAAGAAGAAAGTTTTCAGCCTGATAGGTTTAATTCTCTAACATGAGTTCCAAATACAATTTTTTTCATTAGACGTTATTTGATATTCTGACCACCAGGGCCACCCGGGGGGCAGGAGGGGAAGTGGGGCAATTTGCCCCGGGCTCTGCAAGGGCCCCCATGAGAATGGCTCAGGCTCCCTCCCCAGCCCTGGCCTGACCCCACCTCCGCCCCTTTCCCAGAGCCTCAGCGCATCCAGGAGCGTCCCTGGACAGTGCTGCAGCGTGGCTCTGGCGGGGCATGAGCTCCTCCCTGCTCAGAGCTGCATGGTAAGGGGGCGGGGCTGAGAGCTCCAGGCCGAGCGGAGGGAGCTCAGGCCCTGCTGGTGCTCGCAGCCCCGCCCCCTTACCACGCGGCTCTGAGCGGGGAGGAGCCAGGGCCACCCAGAGGATTCAGGGTGCCTGGGGCAAAGCAATTTTGGGGGCCCCTTCCATAAAAAAAAGTTGCAATACTATAGAATACTGTATTCTCGTGGGGGCTCCTGTGGGGCTGGGGCAAATTGCCTCACTTGCCTCCCCCTCTGGGCAGCCCTGGGAGGAGCTCAGGCCCCGCCGGACCCACGCTGCACCGCTGTTCAGGGACACTTCTGGATGCGGCGCGCTGAGGCTCCAGGTGAGGGAGGAGCTGTGGGTAAGGGGCTGGGGCCGAGGGGGTTGGATAAAGGACAGGGAGTCCTGGGGACAGTCAGGGGACAGGGAATGGGGGGGTTGGATCGTGGGCATTCCAGGGGTCTGTCACGACTCAGCGAGGGGGTGGATAGGGGTCGGGGCAGTCAGGGGACAGGGAGCAGGTGTGGGATCCCAAGGTGGTGGTTGGGGAGGTCTCTGGGGGACAGGGAGGGGACAGGGAGCAGGATGGGTCGGGGATTCTGAGAGCGGCAGGTAGTCAGGGGGCAGGAAGTAGGTGGGGGTCGGACAGGAGGCAGGGCCAGGCTGTTTGGGAGGCAAGCCCATAAAGCTCATTCAGCAGTTTGAGGCTTGCAGAAGAGCCAAGCTGTTAGCTTTTCCATTAGAGCTATCATCCCTTTCACTTCTCAAATGCCAAATTATAGTCTATATTTAATTTCAGTACCATAGGGAGATTCATGTCAGGGGAGAGTAGCTTCATTTAAAATTAGCCACTGGGGGAAGGATCACATGAGAAGATCAATATCCTACACCACCTACCTCCTTCCCAACCCTACCAAGGGAAACCCACCTCCCCTGCATTCCTTGAGGCTTCAGAGGGGTTAATTCAGTGGTTCTCAAACTTTTGTACTGGTGACCCCTTTCACATAGCAAACTTCTGAGTGAAAACACTTCTTTATATATTTAACACTGTTATAAATGCTGGAGGCAAAGCGGGGTTTGAGGTGGAGGCTGACAGCTCGCGACCCCCAGTAATAACCTCATACCCCAAGGTCACCGAACCCCAGTTTAGCCCTGGGTTAATTATTTGACGACCTGTGTCCTTCAATGTGTGTTTTGGCATGTCAATTTTCACCAACCTACATCTCTCCCAGCATTCGTGAACAGCTCAACTGCCCGTGTCTGTATGTCAAAGCTATGTAAAGAACACCCCAGAAACAGTCTCCGATTTGTGGGGAACCCATGGAAGCATCTTTAGAAACAGAAAATGCAGGAGTTCAGTCATTAATGGTAATTACCAGGATAGGGTACGGATGTAATTCCCTAGCTCTGTTTGTCAGAGCTGAGTGGATGCAGAGAGAGATCCTGATTCATTACTGTTAGGTACCCCTCTGGGGCACTGGCTTGGCCTTGTCGGTGCGGATTACTGGGCTGGATGGACCTTGGTTTACCCAATTAGCTGTTTTATGTTCTAACTAAATCAAACCAGTATGAGACAGACTAGTCAACGGAACAGCGGTATCCGACACCGGAAAGCTCAGACGGATGGGCTCAGCGTTTGGTCACAAGCTGAGGCGTTCCACGTGTTGTGATATTTTGTTTCAGCAGAATTTTTTATTGTTCTTTAAACATCACACCGCAGAGCAATCTTTGGCCACACTTTTGAACCTCACCACGTCAGGTTTTGGCCGAGCTACTTCAGCTTTTCATAACAAAAACAAACATTTTGAGGAAGGAGCATGACGGTATTGTGGTGATTTTGTTTCGGCATTTTTGAAACCCTAGTTTTGATCCAAAAAAAGTTTTGACGGAAAATATTTGTCCAACCCTTTTAATGAGCTTTAGTGCCTTTTAGCACTAGCTGATGCTGAGAACCAGTGATACTTTGTAAAGAAATTTTCTCAAAACTGGGTTTGTGCTGAGATGTGGAAGGTTTATTTTTCCCAGGGCCACCTGTGGGAGGGGAGCAAGTGGGGCAATTTGCCCCGGGCCCCACAGGGGCCCCCACGAGAATATAGTATTGTATAGTATTGGAAAAAAATTTTTTATGGAAGGGGCCGCCGAAATTGCTTTGCCCCAGGCCTCCTGAATCCTTTGGGTGGCTCTGCTGACCACCTTGCTGTTCCATCTTATCAATAGTGCTGGTTTATCTGCTTTCATCACTCTCCTAGAACTTGTCAGACGCCTAATAATTCTGCATCATAGAGTTAGGGCTTCAGGCGTTTTTTCAAATGATCTCATTTAACAGACCTTGGAAGTTCATCTTTGAACACCAAAAATAAAATGTTTAATTTGCAGTTCTTCCGTTTTTACTTATTATTGCAGTGCCTGGAAGCAGTGAGCCCTTTATGGCCCCTGGACAAATGCCCAATAGTGGAATACAGGATATCTATAACCAGACTCCATCTGGAGCAATGTCCACCATGAGCATGAGCCAGCGGCAGCAATTCTCTTATGGAGGTGGCTATGACAGGAGGTGAGTCAATCTTCAGCAAAGTTAGTGAAAATGATCCTGTCGTCTTCTCCTTTGCCCCATTGTCCTTTACAGAGAACCTAGCAGCCCTCGCTTCCTGCAGCTGCTTATGAAATCACTGGGAGTCAAGCCACAGGTAATGAGAGAGTCTAGGTTTTTGCCGAAATTAATAGGAAAAGAGTTGTCACACTTCAGAAGTCACTCAACCTACAGCTGATCAGCAAGTGGATCTGCTTGACAGCTGCTTTTTGCAGGCTGTTGTGTTGTGCTGTGATTTGCTAAAGTAGCACCTGTGTTAGTCTTCTTGCCCTGTTCATACCTAAACGGAAGAGGTTGCTTTTTTTTTTTAATATATAAAAAACAAAATATGCATCTTAAAAATGTTTTCTTTGGTCTGCCAGTGACTGGAACTTCATTTGGAGCTTTCAGGGTCTATACTGTTCTGTAGGGACACTGCTCTTCAAGTGTGTGACCATAGTGATCCTCTGTACTGAGGTTCAGTGGCTGAAGGTTTAGATCCCTATAGGTCCAAATTTCAGTGAAGTAAAACCAATTTTTCACCCCTTTTCCTTACCTTGGGAAGGTGTTGTTTTTGGTTTTTTTAAATCCATAGAATCACTGATGTCTGATCATTGGGAGCAGGCAGAAAGGTTTGGGAGTGTTTGGGTATACTGAGTTTTGCAGTATGTGTTGCAAGCTAGAACTGTAGAAACTTGTTTTTCCCATCGTTATGTTCAATTAGTTGTACAGTTTTGCTTCATTACTAACATTTCCTGATGGCAGCCAATGCGGTGCACAATATTGGCCTCCTAAGTTAATAGCAGGCCAGTTTTCGCAATCCTAGGCTGAAGCAGTAGGGGAAGAATAACACAACTGTAATCATTTTGTTCAACAAAAGCCACGTTGCTGTGTTGTCAGCCAGATGAAAGGTCCCAGCAGAGGTCTTAGGCCAGAAGAATCCTTCCCATTAAGTTTTATTGATTTGGCGATTTTGGAGAATAAGTGCTTTTTACAGAATGAGGTTTCCTTTGTCATTTTTAGGTCGGATCATGGGCTGGGTCCTGAAGGCAGTATGGGACCACCTGGTCAGAGCAACATGGTGCCTTCAAACAGTGACCCAAGCATGTACTCTCCTAATCGTTACCCTGGCCAGCAGAGGTGAACATTGATTTCTCTGTTTATAATATCTGCATTAACCAGATAATCCTAAATTCTAGCAGCTACTGATTGTGTGTAAACAGAATATTCAGCAGCTTGGTGTGTTATTTGTTTGTGTTTTCCTATAGGGATTTTTCTGTTGGGTTTGTTTTTTGGGTTGGGAGAGCTATTTGATTTTGTGTTTCCATAGAACTATAGATGTTAGAAAAGGAAATCACACAGTTTGGTGCCAATACAGAATGTACACGACGTTATATTCTCAAATAGTCCATTCTAGTTTTAAATTATTCAAACTTTGAGACTTATACAAACCCTGAGGCTCAGGTGGTGGCCATTCTATAGTCTAAGTAACATTAACACTTAAGGAGCATTTCCTAATATATAGCCTCCATTTTCCTTTGCCCAGTTTCATCTCATTACTCTGTTACATTACTTCAGACAACCCTAGACAATTCCTATCAGTTCAGTAGTTCTTTTGACATTACTTAGATAACCCCTCTGTCTGGCTTGATTTTCGGAGATATTGAACACCTACTACACCCACAGAAGTCAATGAGAGCTGTGGATGTTCAGCACCTTGAAAATCAGGCCATGTTAGTTCTTTTAATTCTTTCTAAGAAGTCAAATTCTCCAGCCCTTTCAACTTTTTTGCTCCTTTTTCCTGAATTGCCCTTGAACATATTCTGGTGTCCAGAACTGCACTCAAAATTCTAGGTGTGTTCTCTTTCATATTGTATGCAAAGGGACTGCTAACATCTTGGTCTGTGACAGGATGGTTTTGTGTACATTACCCATACTGAAATTGATATTTGTTGTGTTACTGTATCACACTGCAAGCTCAAATCCAATTTGCTATTCACCATCAGCGCCAGGTATTAATTATCCTTACTGCTTTCCATGTATTTCCCTTCAAATGATTTTCTGTTTCATTTAAAAAAAAAAAAAAGAAAAAAGAAAGAAATTAAAAGTATGCCCAGTTAAGCACTCAAAAAATCAGGAAGTGCCACAGGTAAGATTGTAAGTGCAACCTTAACTCTGTACTTTATGACACAGTATTTCATCAACTGCTATACTGTTCCTCAAAAAAGAACAATATGTCATCATTGAGGCCATATGTAAACTGCAGGTTTTAAAAAAATTACATCATCATCACGGGTAAGTGTTGGAATTTCACAGGGTAGGCACTGTTGCAATATTTCCAACAGTAGGGAGGCAGAAGTGGTCATCCCACCACATGCGGGGAGGAGGGATAGCTCAGTGGTTTGAGCATTGGCCTGCTAAACCAAGGGTTGTGAGTTCAATCCTTGAGGGAGCTATTTGGGGATTGGTCCTGCTTTGAGCAGGGAGTTGACTAGATGATCTCCTGTGACATCCCTTCCAACCTTAATAATCTGTGATTCTATGACTGGCCAGCCAGCAGTTAGAAGCCTGTCGCCAGCACGAGTGAGAGCACCAGGTCAGAGCCCCCTTCAACACTTCTGGTTCTCTGCTGGGCAAGAAGCACCCTTACCCTCTGCTCATGCTCCAGATAGTGGTTCCCGGTCTCAGTTCCTATGGTGCCTCACTCAGGCCTGCCAGAGGCTGCTGTGGGGCAGGCCAGGGCTTCTAGTTAGCACCACTGACAATCTCTCCATGGGTTGGCTGGACAGGATGCAGCAACAGAATTAGCCCAGCCCTGTGATTTTTCCAATATCCCTTGGGCATCTCTGCTTCTGCCTCCCTACTGTTGGAAAAATCACAGTATTGGGCTAATTTAACTATTTCCTTGCAGTCTGTGAAATCGTTATTTACACAGGGCCTTAGTCGTCGTACATTTATTTGTTAAAAGTTCCAGTGCATAAGTGTAGCATCTTGAAATATTTTTCATAGTTTGTACTTAAACTCATTTTGTGCTACTGTGGTCTAGTGAAAATGACAAATTCAGTTTAAACCAATTTTTAAAATATTTTTTATATTCAGTAGAGTCTTTAATGTTCCATAAAGTGAGTTTCTTGATCAGACCCACTTTTTAAAACTCTTTAGAATTTGAACACACCCTCTTTGTGCTGTAGGTCAGATATTTTATTTACTAGAATATATATCCTGCTTCATTCTGTTACAACTATATTGTTTTATACTCTGTGTGGAAATTCCTTCTGATACATCCTTGCAACTGGTTTCCACCAATAGTCTTAGTGGTGAATTAGTGCAATACATGAGAGCTCGTGACTGTTGGAATTCAAGGAATTTAGTAGGTTTTGTAAAGGTCGGGGGTTGCTGAGTCTCTTAATTTTCCTGTCATTGACATCTTTGTAGGGGTGGAACAACTTTGGCAACATGCCTCAAAAGGTGTCACCATCCATTCTAAAAAATTAAATTATCATCAATGTGTTAAGAGTCTTGGTATGGAAATTAGGTGGTATGATAAAGAGAATGTTTCGTGGTGGTGGCCATCTTTAAGGTGTAGAATCATCAGAGCAATTTCATTTTTCCAGTGGCTTGGAAGTTCCAACTGTACTAAGTGCTGATTTGAATGCATCATTCTAGGCATGAACCATATGGGCAGCAGTATCCAGGGCAAGGACCTCCTTCAGGACAACCACCGTATGGAGGACATCAACCTGGAATGTATCCGCAGCAGCAGGTAAAAGAGGTGGAATCATTTATATTCATGACATTTATTTTGTAAACATCAACCCCCCAAAAACATACTTTATAATATGAAATTAAAACAAATTCTTAAAATACATGTAGTTTTCGCACAGGTGAGCAACATCGTATGGGCCAAAACTGGGGCCCATTTTAGCAGTGGATGTGCAAGAACAAGGCCATGTACTAGTTATGTTGAAGATGTAATTTAAAGTTGAGATTCTGTGGTGTGGAATCCATGACAAGTGAAAGCCCCAGGCACAGTAAGCAGGCAGATCAAAACAATGCGATTCATAAGCTGATAATATTGCACCACTTAGCTTGCAGAGACAAAGAGGAAAGCTGCTGACTGGAAGAGCAGAAAGCACTCCTGTCAGGCAGGCAACTGAAACCAAGGAAGTCTGGCAGAAAGAGAAAGACATAAGCCTCGTAGTTGCTAAGGCTGGCATAGAGTGTCACACAGATAATCCAAGACTATCATAAAACCTGCATATGAGAGAATCATGTACTTTGAATGTATAGCAGATGATATAGTCCAATATATTACTAACATTGAAAAAAATATTTTAAACATTCCAACATTTGAGCCTTTCTGTAATATATAAACTATACAGAATATGCAGGGAAATATGAGTACTGTTTCTAGACATAGGTTTTGTAAAATGTATTGGTAATATGTGTGCAAACCCTGGCCCCATTAAAGTCATTGACAGAAATCCCATTGACTTCAGTGGGGCCAGGATTTCACCGCTGTGTATGATAAAGCAGTTGGTACTCACTCTGTAATTATGGCTGGTGCCAGGTTACTAGAATAAGACAGATTTTCAAATATGCCAGGATTCCCCAGAAATAAATTTATCTTCCTTAAATTTCACATACCACATTTCAGTGCGGGGCAGAGGTTTTCTAGGAAGTTCAGTAAAAATCAGAAGTGCAGCTCTAAAGTTGCAGGGTTTTGAAAATGTATCTAAAATTCACTTTTGGAATGTTACACTTCTTTTTTCTCTCATACTATCTCCAAAATGTCATGGTCCAGAAACTCTACATTTGTTTTGTTGCTCTTGCCGAGGAGCAGCGTTTTTAGTAATTCGGGGTGATTTAGTGGAGAAATTACAAAGATCAATAACAGAAATAGCCTGTGATACCCCACACTACGGAATCAAGGGAATGAACTAACAAGGTTCTCATTAAAGACGGGAACACCCTAAACTTTGCAAAAATATATAGTCAAACTAACATTATTAAGAAATATAAAATCTCATTTCCTATTCTAGGTATCCATTTCCAGTAATGTCTTAATAATGTATTATTTTGACCTTTTTATATATTTTGTCATGGATTAGGGGACAAAGTTAAGGTTAGGCTGATGGTGTGATGTAGAGTTGGGGTGGGAGTTAATGGCTGAATTACCATAGTGGGACCCTCCTTTAGAGGTGTCATTGACATGCTGTCTTTTTGTCCTGCTATACCCCTTTTTACATCTATATTCTCCCTCTGAGTTATCAGGCTCTCTGAGATCCCAATCCAGCAAACACATCCATGTTTAACTTTAATCATATCAGAAGTCCCACTGAAGTGCAATTACTCACGTTTTAAATTAAGTATGTGCTCAAGTGTTGCAGGATCAGGATCTATGAAGATTTATGCATAACCATTGAATTTGAAATTGTGGTTCAACTTAAGACAATTTTTACATGATGCCTGTTTTTCTGTGTCTTGCATTAAGTTCACGTCACAGACCCAGTATATTATATAGATGTGTAAGACCTAAAGCTGGCCATGGACCCTTTGTTTCTGAAATAGCTTGACAGCTCAGTGGCAAATTAAAACATTCATGCAACTCAGTGGTTAGGATTTTACATGCACCAATGTCAGAAAATGAGAGTTAATGGTTCCCAGAGCAATTCTAACTGACCCACATTGCATGGATATAGAATTTTATATGATGTTAACTTTAGTACCTTAGTATACATTGTGCGATGTGACTGAGTTAAGGTTTCTGTGGGTGCTATAACTTTGTTTACCATAGGTCATATATTCAAAAAACTGCACATTTAATTCACATTTTTTGCCTCACGGCATTCAGTGTGGCTCGAACTGTGAAGCAAACTCCCCCAGGAACTAAAGACCATTACAAACCTCTCCACCTTCCACTCAAAGTGCAAGGTGCAGTTCTTCGCCCTGCCTTCTCTAACATAAACACAGAGCAACATGTACTTTTTAAAACAAAATATCAACCCCTGTCAAAACAAAACACTACATTGTGCCCACAGTTCTCCCCCTTCAGAGGGAGGATGAGAGACATAAAGAACCACAGATGACAGATGTTAGTCATGTCACTTATCTGAACACCTTCCAGGAGCACATTACTACAGTCATGAGCACCATATAAGCACCTATTTAGAATAAAATAGAATGTTGAATTTAACTGCTGGAATAATTAGACATGAAATGTGATTAGGGGATTCAGGGAGAGGGATTCATCTTCTTGGCAGGGATGTATGGAGGTTTTGGAACACCAGACATAACTGAGATGGGTATTTCTCCCACCAGCCAGCCTGTTTTGTCTGACTTATATTCTGTTTCAAACTCCAGTGTCCTGGATACATACTTGCAGAAGCATCTTGCTTTGGGATGTTAGAAGACTTTCAAAACTTATCCTCCAAGAAAACTAAGTCTGTGACAAATATGAAACTTTAAACAGACTTTTTTTTTTGGTAGTTTGATCATAAAAAACGTGAAAAAATACCTTAGCTGGTAAAGATAATTTCTTTTTCATGCCTAGATGTGTCCTAAGTGAGCAATAGAATTTTATCAAACTTGCAAAAAATTCACCCCTGGATTGAGAGCTAACATGAGAAATTTTAGCTGGAGGTAATTTATTTAAAATATAAGTTTATAAGCACATCAAAGTAGGGTCTTAAAATGCAGGCTGGCTCAACCATAACTATAGCATTGCTAGCTTGACTCTATAAGCAGCATTCTGTGCAGTCCTAAGAATTTTTGATTTTTAAAATGAGCTTTCTGCCAGTTCATATATGTTTTGTATGATAGGAAAAGAAACAAATCTTTTGTTCAAAAAATAATTATAAAATTACTATTTTACCGCCTCCTGTGTAATGTGCTCATTCTGAAATGCTGCCGTTATATTAGTGTCGTGGAATCTAAGGACGCCAGTAACTTTTTTTAATTACATATTAAATCTCACTCCTGACTGTCAATATGATTGAGCTTTTTTCTCCAAAACATTCTTTTTCAGAATTATAAGCGTCATATGGATGGCATGTATGGGCCTCCAGCGAAACGCCATGAAGGGGATATGTATAACATGCAGTATGGCAATCAGCAGCAAGAAATGTATAACCAGTACAGCAACACTTACTCTGGACCAGACAGGAGGCCTGTCCAGGGACAGTATCCATATCCTTATAACAGGGAGAGGATGCAGGGCCCCGGACAAATCCAGCAGCATGGAATACCCCCGCAGATGATTGGTGGCCCCATGCAGTCATCATCCACCAGTGAAGGTCCTCAGCAGAGCATGTGGCCAACACGGAATGATATGCCTTACCCTTACCAGAACAGGCAAGGCCCTGGAGGCCCTGCACAGGCCCCACCCTATCCAGGGATGAACCGCACTGATGATATGATGGTACCTGACCAGAGAATAAACCATGAGAGTCAGTGGCCTTCTCATGTCAACCAACGTCAGCCTTCTTACATGTCATCCTCAGCCTCCATGCAGCCTATCACTCGACCTCCTCAGTCGTCCTACCAGACACCACCCTCAATGCCAAACCACATCTCTAGAGCTCCAAGTCCAGCATCCTTCCAGCGCTCTTTAGAGAACCGTATGTCTCCAAGCAAGTCTCCTTTCCTACCCTCTATGAAGATGCAGAAGGTTATACCCACAGTTCCAGTGTCACAAGTCACAGGACCTCCACCTCAGCCACCACCAATTAGGCGAGAAATTATTTTCCCTCCAGGCTCTGTAGAAGCATCGCAACCAGTCTTAAAACCAAGACGAAAGATTACCTCAAAAGATATTGGTGAGTATCAAACGAAGGTCTAAATACAGAAATAGTCATAAAGAATCTGGTTTCAATTTTGATTTTCTTTTTCCACTTTCAGTTTATGAGCTTGCTTGAAAGTTAACTCAGCTAAGTGTAAAGTGATTGTGTCTATTAAAACATAATAGCACCAAAAAAATTGTACAGCATGGGTGGTCATCCCACAAGTCAAATACAGCTCAGCAAATGCTGCATAGGACATCAGCAGCTGGGAACAAAAGGAGCATGGAATGTTGAGCCCTGTAGCCTCCATAGGTCTCTCTTTGTATTAAGGCAGTTTAGGCTTTCAAATTCCATGTGTTAGCTGCTACCCTACAGCACCTATGGAATGGTCAGTACAACCATCAGTTGCGCAAAGTTTGTTCTTGTGGCACAGAAAGTATATCAAAGCACAGTGTTGTTGCATTGTTTACTGACATTCACACATCTTCATTAAATGGCCTTTTGTTTTTTGGTGGCAAACCTTATATCCAGCCAGGATAAGAATTTCCCCTGCAACTCTGATGGCAAGGCTTTGTGTTATTGGTGGAGATGGGTTTTCTGTGGCTGAGGGGCAAATGCACTTGAAGGTATCTCCTAGGTATCACATAAGAATGTGCTGTTAGAGATGATATTTTGGGGCAAGGTGGAAACATGTTAGTGTGAAATCGTACTGGTAAGACTCAAGAGGCCATTCTGACTTGGCATGCTGTGTAATCGTCTGTCCGGTGCAGGGATGTTAGTGTAACATCTTCAGTGACTTGAGTCATGCACTATATATTTATCACAGTTGGGAGTTCTTTAACATTTGGATAGACCCAGGTTGCATCTCATAGATGAGCATGGAAAATATTCTTAAAAATCACTCAAATAATCTTAAAAAAGACTGTTTTTAAATTAAAGAATTATTTTAATCTTTCTGGGGGAGATTGCTTTATAGCATCAACTATGATTTAGTGTTCATTCCCACAATATTTACTCTTGTACAATTGAGAGTTTATTATTTTTTTCCACATTATTCCCAAATATTTTCCTATTTTGACTGAACCCAGTACTACATTTCACTCGTTCAAGTTCCCACTTCTGTTCATGTCCTTTCTGTTGTTCCGTTCTGTCCTTTCCTCTGTCCCATACTGATAGTAGATGATGTATGTGAGGCCCTCTTAGTTGCAGCTTCCATCATATCAGTCTCCTCAGCCAAGTTTCTGAGTTACCAGCATAGCAGTCACTGAGACACCTGGCTGTTTTCACTTTACTGTATAATCTCTTCAGTGTGCTATACCAATTAAATTCATCTCAGTGTGATAAAGATACACACAGCATTCCTTCCAGCTGCTACCCCAACACAGGAGTAAAGGGCAGAAACAAAATGATCATTGGACTCTTTGTTTTATTTAACTTGTTTCATAGATTTTTTAGACTTCTCAAACATTAGTAAAAGTATCTCACCACGAGGAAAGGCAGGAAAAACTGCCAGTTTCAAACACTAGAAACAAGGCTTATATCTGTTCTGCCAGAAAGGCAGAAGAAGAACTGAACCACATGGTGGAAGCAGTGATGCTCAGTGCCATAATTTAGGGTACGTCCACACTACTCGCCAGATTGGCGGGTAGCGGTCGATCTATCAGGGATCGATTTATCGTGTCTCATCTAGATGCAATAAATTGATCCCCGAAGGCACTTCCTGTCAACTTCGGAACTCCACCAGGGTGAGAGGCGGAAGCAGAGTCAACAAGGGAGCTGTAGCTGAAGTTCCATATCTTAGATCGATACCCCCTCCTTCCCCCCTGTGTAGACCAGGCCTTAGAACCTGAGCACACCCTGTTTAGCAGACCACCTCATTTGTATTCTCTAAATCAGCATATCAGAAGTCTCTCTTGAAAGTCCACCAGCTCTCCTCTAGAAAGCACTGCTTCTAATATTTTTTTCTTCTTTCATTCTCCAGTAACTCCTGAGGCCTGGCGAGTGATGATGTCTCTTAAATCTGGCCTTTTGGCTGAAAGTACCTGGGCTCTAGACACTATTAATATTCTTCTGTATGATGACAGCACTGTTGCTACTTTCAACCTTTCACAGGTAGGTGAGATGGCACTTTACCTCTCAACCTGATAAAGTCAAAAATCCAAATTGAGGGACACAGGAAAATGATTGAGTCCATTAAAATTAATTATCATTAGCTTAAATTAAAAATGTAAATTAAAATATTCTATATCCTCAATTTTGCTGATTGAACATCAATGAACTACAAGAGGAACCCAGGCTAGTGTGAGATGAGGTATATTATAAGCTTAAAATGAGAAGTATCCCTTGTGAAAATGGACAGTTGAGGGATAGGAGCATCTCAGCACTGGGAGAAGGCAATGTCCATGAATACATACTCATTAATATGACGTATGGGCAATCCAGGGAAACCA
Organism: Chelonoidis abingdonii; assembly: GCF_003597395.2. Classification (NCBI taxonomy): domain Eukaryota; kingdom Metazoa; phylum Chordata; order Testudines; family Testudinidae; genus Chelonoidis; species Chelonoidis abingdonii. The sequence continues at coordinate 123,887,434 of NC_133771.1, forward strand.
CAATAGATCAGTGGTGTGGCAAAGTGGGTGCTGCAGAAAAGGGAGGTATTACAAAACTGCATGAAACTGATTTGAGGTATTCTTCGGATCAAGTACACTAAAAACACACATTGGTTGTTAGCACCAGGCATATCAGGATACTGTTTGGTTTTTTTTAACACTGGAAACGTTTTAAAAAAATGAGGAATTACATTTTCACAAAAGGTGTCAGATCGATAATGCTGCTAAAACCAAAATCCACTATTTTTCTACAAGCCATGTATAACACAAGATCTAACGGTGTAAGCTTCTCCTATACTACCTTTCAGTGTTTCTCAGCCCTGTTCTAGAAATCAAAGTAGCAAATACTATGATGATGAGTATGGTATAAGAACCTATGCTATGTAGAATAGAGTTTATTTAGTTTCTATTAAATTTAGTTTCTATGATCCATTTAATCCTTGGCTTTTTTGCTGCGGTTCTGTGCCAGTTGGTGGCAATTTTTAATATAGTCTATTAGAGCTGGGTCTAAAACCTCCAATTTATTTCACACAAAACACCGTACAGCCATTAGTTAGTTATGATTTTTGGGGTATTATTGTCTTGGGCTTGATTTGAACTGCTGATCAAGATTCCCTATGATGTTTGGAAATTTCTGCAGTTATTAAATGTAGATTTTTATTTGGGGTGGGTTTTTTTTTAAATAGTTGAGGGTTTGGAAGTCTTAAGAGAACCATGGAATATGAACATATTTGTCCATCCAATAAAATAAAACTATTGTAGAAAAACAGAAATTGGATGTAAGATGGGACATCCAGAGAAAAGTATATATTTTCAATGAATAGTTATTATCAGGGATCCTAGTTTTCCATGATAGAAAAAAACAACATTCTCCAATAAAAAAACATAAAAATCTGTGCTTTTCCACGATTAAAGTTAAACGCTGAACTATAGTTTCCCAAGCCATAATATATATGTATCAGTTGAACACAATGTTTTATTGATATATTTACAATTAAGTAAATTTGAAGCCTACCAGTTCCATCAATCATTATAATAAAAATTAATAGAATTGCAATTTGTATTTCTTACGTATACCAAATATTTCTATGTCTGTAGTCTATATTTTCAGAAAATTGGGGTTTTTTTTAATGCACAATAATACTGGAATAATCCAGTCACAGTGCATTGTTTCTTTACTGTTGTCGATGGCTCCACTGTTTGAGCCTCTTGTTTTCCTTTCCTTTCCATTCTTGTCATAAACATTTATGTTCAGCACTTTCCATGTGTTCTACAATTTGAATGTAATCTACAGCCTTGCTGCATACAGTACAGAACAACACATTATCATCAACATGAAATTTGTCCTTGCCAAACTGAGAGACATGGTCTTTAGAGGTGATTTTTAAAGTTTTCGGCATCTTTTCATAACTTAAATTACATCTGAAGGCTGAAATGAAATATGAGCTGCAATAAAACGCGAACCTCTATACAACATTGAGTGACCTGAATACATCGGAAGCAGTTTATTGGAGTATGTTAATTTTAAGCATATTCAGAAACCAACAACAAGAAAGGGGGTTTGCGTGCATTGAATAAGAGATACTGGTATTTCAGTAAAATTTAGTCAGTAGTTAATACATGTTTTTAATTTTTCACAAAATGTAAAAACTAAAGCTTCTCTGTAAAAATGCAAATTCCATGTTTTTCCATGGCAAATAGATTTTTAGGATCCCTGATTATTATTGCATAGTTAATAAGAACAATTAATAGGCAGACATTTGGGACTGAATGTAGTAACAGTAATTCATCTTTGACATAAAACCACTGAGGGTGAACCAGCACCAGGAATCCAAGTGTTGCCCTCCAGTAGTGCAATAATTACACATTAATGCAGGTTTAAACATAAATGAAAACTACTTTTGAGGGTATCTTACAGCATAGAGAACTGTCTGCCAGTAATAGCTTTCAAATATGCATGGACATAATGAAAACTATTCTGCTATATACGTCTTACAGGGAGAGGAATATCAACTCCTAGAATCAGCATTGTCAGAGTCCCATGTATTGGAAAGTTGGTTTAGAGACAGTTCTTAATGTATGTAGATTGTCTCAGCTCATGTGAAGTCAGAGGAGCTATTACAGTTTACACCAATTCAGGAGTAGACAGAAGGGAAGAAGAATTTCCCTTAGTAAATGTTTGTCATCCAAGGCTTGGCTGTCAGTAGTTTGTAGGATGTGTGAAGACGTTCATAGAAATACGTATGCAGTGTTGTAGCCAGGTTGGTCCCAGGATATTACAGAAGCAAGGCGGGTGAGATAATATCTTTTATTGGACCAACTTCTGTTGGTGAGAGAGACAAGCTTTCAAGCTTACACAGAGCTCTCCTTCAGGTCTGGAAACTAACTCAGAGTGTCACTGCTAAATACAAGGTAGAACAGATTGTTTAGCACACATAGTTAACACATATTGGAATATGCTCATTGCTATTCACAAATTCCCTGCAGTCTAAAATGTTCATCTGATTTTTTGACTTGTGTTTTATTTTTTTCTCTCTCCAGTTATCTGGATTTCTTGAGCTTTTGGTAGAATATTTTAGAAAATGCCTGATTGACATTTTTGGAATCCTTATGGAATATGAAGTGGGAGATCCAGGTCACAAAGCACTTGATCACAACGCAGTCAAGAAGGATGACACCCAGTCCTTGGCAGTGGATACTGGAAAAGAGGAGGAAAATGATGAATGTATTGACTACTTTGATGAAGTTGAGGAGGATGAAGAGGAGGAGGAGGAAGATGACATTGAAAAAATAAAAGGAGAGGAAAAGAGCACTGTTTTTGCCACTCCCAGTGCCATTGCTGATCCAAGTGAGAGGCCAAAACAAGCCAGTAAATTTGACAAGCTGCCAATAAAGATTGTAAAGAAAAATAATCTATTTGTTGTTGACAGATCAGACAAACTGGGGCGTGTTCAGGAATTCAACAGTGGGCTTCTCCACTGGCAGCTTGGTGGGGGTGATACTACTGAACACATCCAGACTCACTTTGAGAGCAAGATGGAGATTCCTCCACGAAGGAGGGCCCCTCCGCCCTTGAACTCTCCAAGCAAAAAGAAGGATCTGGAGGGGAAAGGTGAACCTGAAGAACAACAGGAAAAAAGTATAACAGCTACCATCGATGATGTCCTGTCAGCTCGCCCAGGAGCATTGTCCGAAGACTCAAACCCTGGTTCCCAGACAGAGAGCAGTAAATTTCCCTTTGGGATCCATCAAGCCAAAAGCCACCGGAATATTAAACTGCTAGAAGATGAGCCAAGGAGCCGGGATGAGACTCCTCTATGCACCATAACTCATTGGCAAGACTCCTTGGCTAAACGCTGCATCTGTGTGTCAAATATTGTCCGCAGCTTGTCTTTTGTGCCTGGCAATGACACCGAAATGTCCAAACATCCAGGCTTGGTGCTGATCCTGGGAAAGTTGATCCTCCTTCACCATGAGCATCCGGAAAGAAAGCGAGCGCCACAGACATATGAGAAAGAGGAAGAGGAGGACAAAGGGGTGGCCTGCAGCAAGGATGAGTGGTGGTGGGACTGCCTCGAGGTCTTGAGGGATAATACATTGGTCACATTAGCCAACATTTCTGGGCAGCTAGACTTGTCTGCTTATACAGAAAGCATCTGTTTGCCAATTTTGGATGGCTTGCTGCACTGGATGGTGTGCCCATCTGCAGAGGCACAGGATCCTTTTCCAACCGTGGGGCCCAACTCAGTCCTATCGCCTCAAAGACTTGTGCTGGAGACCCTGTGTAAGCTCAGTATCCAGGACAATAATGTGGACCTTATCTTGGCCACTCCCCCATTCAGTCGTCAGGAGAAACTCTACGCTACTTTAGTTAGGTACGTTGGGGACCGCAAAAACCCAGTCTGCCGAGAAATGTCCATGGCTCTCTTATCGAACCTTGCCCAGGGGGACATGTTAGCAGCAAGGGCAATAGCTGTGCAGAAGGGAAGCATTGGAAATTTGATAAGTTTCTTGGAAGATGGTGTCACTATGGCCCAGTACCAACAGAGCCAGCATAACCTCATGCACATGCAGCCTCCACCTCTGGAGCCACCTAGCGTAGACATGATGTGCAGGGCAGCCAAGGCTTTGCTAGCCATGGCTAGAGTGGACGAGAACCGCTCAGAGTTCCTTTTGCATGAGGGTCGTTTGCTGGATATCTCAATATCTTCTGTCCTGAACTCTCTGGTTGCATCTGTCATCTGTGATGTACTTTTTCAGATTGGGCAGTTATGACATAAGTGAGAAGCCAAGCATGTGTGAGTGGAGATTAGAGGGTCACATATAACTGGCTGTTTTCTGTTCTTGTTTATTCAGCGTAGGAAGAAAGAAAAAAAAGAATCTTTGCTCCTCTGCCCCATTCACTATTTACCAATTGGGAATTAAAGAAATTATTAATTTGAACAGTTATGAAATTAATATTTGCTGTCTATGTGTATAAGTACATCTTTTTATTTTATTTTTTTTAACCAAAGTTGCTGTCTAGTACATTCAAAGGTCACACTTTTTTTCCATAGATTATCCTTTTCAATGTTCTTTTCCATGTTTGTATTACATATTTTTTGGGAAGCGAACTAGTGACTTTAAAAAAAAATTGTGGCAAACCATTGTATGATGGGGGGGAAAGAAATCTCACCACTTTGAAATGAAAAGATGAAAAAAAACCCAACATAACAAGTTCTTGTGTGTTTTATTTTTTCAAAAAAAGGAAAAATAAAAATTACCTGTACACCGTCACCCAAAGCTCTGTGCAATAGAAAATTCTAGTGATGTAGGTGTAGGGGATCAATGAGGATGTCAGTCAGTAGTCAAAATACAGAATGATATTGGTTTCTCCACAGGAGAAATTGTTACATTAGGCTAGGAGCAAAACAAAAAAATGTTTTTAAAGTTTAAAAGATTTGAAACACAAACCTGATGACGATAAACATAAATTGCTTCCTCACCAGAACTGTCTTGTCTGCATCTGTTGTTTGACCTTCCACAATGACAGTTCTTCACAATTCCTTTAATCATTTTTTAAAATATTTTTTTTATTGCTTAAGGGCCGTAATGTATATAGAAGTTGTACATTAAACATGCCCTCATCTTTTTTTTTTTAAGTACAAAGTTTTTAGTTTCTTTTCCATGATGTGGTAACTCCAAAGTGACAGTAGAATTTTTTTTCCCTTTCATTTGGGCCATATCTCCAAAAAACACTGAGGGTAATGTACAAGTTTCTGTATGTATAAAGTCATGCTCTATTTCGGAAGAGCAGCCAATCACAATTTGCTTTATAAATCAAGGTGTGAAAATGGTTACGTATGGATTGATTTAAGAAAATGGTTACCAGTCTATAGACAAAAAAATATACAGAAAAAAAGGAAGAAACACAACTTCAAAGATTTTTCAGTGATGAGAATCCGCATTTGTATTTCAAGATAATGTAGTTTAAAAAGGAAAAAAAACTTGATGTAAATTCCTCCTTTTCCTCTGGCTTAATGAATATCATTTATTCAGTATAAAATCTTTATATGTTCCACATGTTAAGAATAAATGTACATTAAATCTTGTTAAGCACTGTCATGGGTGTTCTTGAATAATGTTCTAGTTTCAGTGTGGTATACCAAAAAACAAACCAGTTACAAGAAACTGCGCTAATAGTTATTCTCTGCCCCTCCCTTATGATTATGACTTAAAAATATTAATCTTTAATATTAATCAAGTGATGCAGTAATTTACTCTCCTTTTGGAAGACTCTTTTCTGAGATCACAGAGAATAGATACCAGTTATTACTTATAAAAAGGTGATCTTAGAAGGAGAAGATGTGATTAGCTGGTGATAGTGCTGACTCAGCAGGTATCCACTCCACTTGCTACAGTCAGGGATCATAAAGAGAATATTAGAAAAAGTGACACAAGATTTTTGTTGAAGACTGAACAAACGTGAAGAAATGGATCTGTACTAACTACCTGTCATTCTCTCCTCTGGGTAAAGGCACAATGCACCCAAGTGATATGGACATTCAAAATAAACACACACATGGTCCTTGATATTGTATGTACGATTGCATGCTTGCAACACTAATGGCATCTCACTTTAAGAGGCGCTTAGCTCCTGGAACTCCCTTTGAAGTGGATCAGGCTTTAATACAGCACATCCATTCTTATAACTGGTGGGAGATGGCCATTTAAATTTCAGGATTTATCTGGTTTCAGCTACATCGACTCTTTCGTGTCTACCACTCACCTGGTGATCAGTTGGTTGCTGAATATTGTTTATATTATTCATTGTTGAATATTCAAATAGAATATTTTTGCTGTTTCATCTCAGAACATTGACTTTGGTAGTGTGATCATAGACAGCTAATAATCAGTTTATCTGGAATTGCTGCATAATTACAATGTTGGTATCCTCCTCCTTTCTTCAATCACAGTACAGAGTTACTTGAGCATTACTACTCCCATAGGCATACTGCTTATCTTCATATAGCTCACTCTAATACATTAATATATGGCAGCAAGTTTCATAGACACATAAAGTATATACAATTATAATCCAAGTTTGAAACGTGACTCCATAGTGTCACGAAAAGTAATTTTTCCTTTAGTTTTTTTTATACAATAATCTATCCACTCCCACATCACCTACTGTAACAATCTCTTTTTCTCTTGCATAACAATGCATTCAGACATATATGTTGAATTATAACCCATTTGTAACTCTTCATGACACAAAGAGGCATACAACTTAAAATCAGGGGAAGGAGAGGCAGTATCCAATACTATTCTTAGTTGCTAGCACTGTTTTAGGGAGCGATACTATCCACTATACGGATGCAGGCTGTTATCTAAACCCAAAATTGATCTGTAATCAGTCCTTTCCTGTCCTTTTTCCTGTGTCTCTTGGCTAGTCAAAGAAGGAAACAACAAACATACTGGGGCCTTTTTTGCTCTAGCCTTTTTTCCCAAATCCCCCACCATTGCTACCACTATGGGAGCTGGACCAGTGCTAAACACTGAATAGGACATCAGCAATATTTTAACAAGTGTCATTGAGATCTGCTTGTGGCAGCGTTAGACAATATTGTGGGAAAAGCATTGGCAGCCACATGATCCCTATCTACAATAGAACTACTATCAGTTCAGTTGTGTTAGTGGTAGAAATAGTGGGAAATTGGGGAAGGTGATTATTATAGAGACAGCATGAGTTTGGTAGATTTGCAGTTAAGGTAATAGCAGATCTAATTCATTAGATAATGTTGCAACACCAGTGAAAGTCTTTCTAACAGTTTTTCTCCTCTTTTAATTTGATACATAGTTTGCACCTTGGTGTCCAAGTGAAGCCTTTGGAGAAGATTTTACATCAGAGTTGCAAATTTCAGGGTCTTTCTAATTGGCTTGTGAACGACTCTGAGCTGCTTGTGGCATTTGTTCCTATAAGAATTTTTTTTAAGGATTAAATACCAGAGAGTAACAAAAATCTGTAGCATTCGCTGCTTTTCCAGCAGCACGAGCATAAATACTGTGCAAAAGGCTGAGAATAACAGAAACAGAAGAGTCACAATGTTTGAAATCTTACTGTAAGAGAAAAATGTTATGTAAGATAAGGTGGCTAAGTGTTATTTTTAAAGCAGTAATGGTTAAATAGAAATAGCTGGGTGTTACTTACTGATAAACCACCTGTTCCTTTGGCAGACCCAAGCAACTAATTTTATATGGATTAAAAATTTAGATACCATATATGTGGAGTCATTGGAGTCTTATTGACCAATGTGCACCATAATTATTTTAGGAGCCAAGATCTGACTATCCCTTTCAACAGAAACAAATATTGTTCCTTTTAGTTTCTATCCCGTTTCCCTATTGGGAAGCAAGGAGGCAAAAGGAACCTATCCACTTCCTCTTCCTCATTTTGATGCTAGAAGCAAAGGACTCCATGTTTTATTCCACCACTGCTTGTGTATTTTCTTTGTCCTTTGAGTGCCCAGAGCCGGGGAGGGGGGGGGGGAAGAACGCAGAAAAGAGTTACCTGTGGAAAAATAGCAACAAATAAAAAACACAATGATCCTGATTCTCATTTATACTAAGACCCTTGTATGACATTCTGGCAGTGCAATGCATTCTTCTATTGCCAGAGGGGTGTAAAGATGCCGTAAATTAAATAAGAATCAGATGCACTCATGGCTTTTGACACACCTCCACCCCAAGTCAAGGCCCTGTCTACCTTAGAACCACAAAAATGTTTATCCCATTCTGTTTACAGCATGCCTATTTCATTCAAAAGCTGGTGTTAATATTGGTCAGTAGAAGCCACACATTCCTCTCTGCCTATCTGTTGCTCTCTATCCTTACAAAGGGAAGATTCAGAAGTATTCTACAGCAGTCATCCAAAACATCACAGTCACACTATTTTGTATGCTGCTTTACTACAGAATGCAGCAGTGTTTTATGTTATTGTAAACAAGGACAGGTCCTCAGAAGATTCTGAAGAGATGATTCTTCACCTCTGAACCATTCCTCAGCTCTTGCAGTGAAGTGGAATTATGAAGCCCAAGAAGATGGTTCCACAACAGTTGCATCCCTAAATTTTTCTCAGGGTGCCTTGTGAAGTTTCTGGTTCCCCTATTGCTCTTTCCTCAGCAGCTTTCTCTCTTGACAGATGCCACTGAATCAGCTGCTTCTGTATTCTCTGCTTAACAGAGGGTGCTGTGGATGCACTGCTCAGTTGTCATCTGTACTATCAAGAACTCTTCCTTGTCCCATTTCTGATAGAATTAGTGTTCCATTCAATCCTGCAGGTTGTGGCTGTCATCTTCTATGGTAATTTCTCTCGAGTTGATAGCCTCTGATTTATCACAGCTAACCTTAGGTACAGCCATCCCTCAGATGCCCTGCTGTTGCAATTCCAGTGGACCCTGTGCCTCTGGTTATTAAAGTGCAGTCCTACTCTGAAAAGAACTGACTCTGCAATGATAACATTATAAATTCCAGGGGGATTGACTCTCTAGGATTCCAACTGAAATGTGTTCTGTTTACAGGTAAAGAGAATGGGGGTATTTTTACTAACTGCCGGCTATGCAAACTTACTCTGAGCTCTGGGTCAAGCTGATGTCTTCCCACCTCATATACAGTAATAGAATTACTGGGCTTAGCACTCTAGGTTTTTTGTAAGGGCCTTCAGGGATATACATGCAGCAGCACAGTCAGCCATATGTTACATGTGCCATGGCATGCAGCTGGATGTGCATGGAAGCAACAAACAGGCGTTGCTGTCACTACCTGCTGACACCGATCAGGATCTGCTGCTGCTGAAAGCAAAGATCTGCACTGTGTACTCAACTTAGAGATTTTCGAGGCCCAGCTTGACAAAGCCCTGGCTGGGATGATTTAATTGGTGTTGGTCCTGCTTTGAGCAGGGGGTTGGACTAGATGACCTGCGGTCTCTTCCAACCCTAATCGTCTATGATTCTATACTGTGCTCCACTTGTCCTTAGAAAGCCAAGCAGAACTAACAGTGCAGGCCTATGTGCTCTCATGCTCTTCTAGACCAGTATTGCTGGAGCTGCCAGTAGGCAGAATAGAACTGGTGTCCCCTTCTTGCTGGCTGAGGGCAGCAAGGGTTGAGTTGGTTTTTACAGAATCTCTTCCCTCTTTGTAAGGGAGGAGTTTCAAGTAAAGAGAAACCTGAGGAAGAAAAGGGGGGAGAAAATGTTGGGGGGAATGATCTGTGGGAAAGAGATAGGAAGCACTCTGGAGACCAAAGGTATCGGGGAAAGAAGAGACAGAAGAGGAGGCAAGAGGAAAGGAAAAACAGAGTTCAAGGCCTATTTCACCACTGCATTGCTCTCATGAAAAGAATAGTTATGCTGGCATAAAACGGGGGAAACCTGGCACTGCATCAGTTCTTGATGGGAAGGAAAGTAGATGTGAGACATAAAGAAAAGGCACCACTTTCAGACTGCTAAATTTAATTTTTTATTGAATTATTCACTTTCCTAATGTTTTCTCTTGAATCCTGGCTGGAGAAGGCAGGGGAAAGGGCATTAATACTGATTTCATTGCTAACTCCATGTTTCTTAATTTGTATAACAATGTCCAACAATGGTTTGAATACAGGAATTTCTTTTTTTCCCCCATAGTTCATGCATGGTGATAAGATGAGTTTCGTTGCTATGTTCTTGCATATTATTAGGGGCATATTAGCAAAATCTGACCTCCCTTTTTGTGTCTATACATAACTGGGAGCATCGTAGGCTAGATGTCTTAGCCTGAGACATTTATTGTGTGTCCAGTCTAGGTACCTACCTACATGAATGACCTAAATTGTGCTTGTAATTATTTGTGCTCAGAAATTTACAGATGCAAAGAAGTGAGGCCTTTTATGGGTAGAGTGAAGCTCAAGCCCGTAATAGTTTTTTTCAGTCTTGCCAATGCAGAAACTGTAGCAATAGAATTCTAGTTTTAAAGTATTGCCAACACTAACATTAAAACAAGACACAGGGCTGGCTCCTCAGCTGGAGGAAATCAGGGACATTCCATTGACTTTAATAGGGCTACACTATCTTGCCCTCCATTTGTTAATTCATTCAAACCACTGTTAGTTTGTACATATCACATTTCCATTGTGGAATCCAATGATTAAAGAACAATCTTTAAATTAAACAGGTGCTGGGTGGAATTGCCTTCTGCTGGCACGATGATACCCCTCCACCCTTTCTCTCCCTTTCTGCAAATGGCTAAGCCATCAGAGGTCATGTTTATCTTGGTCCATAAAGAGAATCCTGAGGAGCAAATGGTTTGACTTTTGGTATGCAACAGAATGCAACAAAAGGCAAGTATTAAAAAACAAATCAATCAATCCCAGGGAGGATTTATCTAACATGAGATTGTCAATCCTAGTAGACTAATGCTAAACAAAAGTGAGAGAGACCTTATGGTGTGTCTGTACTAGTAAATGTTGTTTGTCATCTCTGTGTATAATAAGGAACACAATGGAAAGCAAACACCTGTTATAAAAGTGCTAGTGTTTTGCAGTCAGATTATAAACCAAGACTATACACTCAATTGTTAAACCAACATTCCTCAACAGGAAGGGAAACAGAAAGAATGTTACATTGGTTCTATTCCATGATTTATAAGTCAGATACATTGTGAGGGCAAGGAACAGTTTGTTGTCTGAAGTACTTTGATATGTAACATAAAGCAACTATACCAAGTGAAACACAGTATATGGAAACCATCAAGGTAATATAATTGAATCTCTACCAACAGAACTGGTGCTGCGCACTTTACGGGTCTACACTATGGAAGACAGAATCTGCCTTTTAACATTTACTGGCAAATGTTTTATTGCTGCCATCCAGCAGCAACCTTCTTAAAAATTTCCTCTGCTGCATCATGGTGCATGCTCTGTATCTGATGGTATGCTTTATGTAAATCTTAGCAAATACTTTTCCACTACAAACTATGAAGACAGCTTTTCTCTTGTGGAGGTCTTGAAATGTTCTGTCACAAGGATGATCTTGTTATAAAAATACAGGATTTGCAGTAAAGACTCCTGGGTTCTGTTTCCAACTTTTGCCACCAGTGTCATGTGGCATGTCACTTTACCTTGTTTCTTGATTTGTAAAGTGGGGCTAGTAATTCCCCACCTCAATGCCTTAATTAATTAATGTTTGTAAAGTACTTTGATAATCTCAGATTGAAGGCAACATAGTGTGAGTCTAAAAGCTATTCTAAAATAGCAAGAAAAGCTTTGGCTCAACAGCTTAATTTCAGCAAGGTCTTTTGGGTCATAATCTGTATCGTGTGGCCCCTACATTATGCAGTTTTAATTGTTTCTGTTCAACAGCTGCATAAAAATCTGATTGGTTAATTATCAGAGATCCGTTTTGAAATATGTGGCTGACTGTTTTAGTCCAAATCCTTAAAAAGCAAAAAACTCTCTTTCTGTAGTTTTGATCCTGATGTATGACTTTAAAGTAAACAGCCTTGTCTCATGTTCAGCCTCAGTCTTGCATACAGTTTAGCATCTTTTAGTAACATATTAGTCCATTTTGTAATATGCTATAGAAAGAGGAAAGCAGCTTCTCTTGTTTTTTGTAATGCTTGCTTTTCAAAGCTTTTGATGTTGTCTCTCTCTTGCTCAGAGTATTAGGGCCAAATGCAGAGTCCTGACATTTCAAATGTCTCAGAAACCTGGATAGCTATTGATCTTTTATTGTAGAGTAGGCTTCAATACTATATCAGATGTTAGTGCTAGTCCTTGTCAGATATACTTAACCTATAGAGAAAAGTGACCAAAACTGCAATGCATCTGCCAGTGCCAACAGGATGGGTTTACTCTGAGCCCCCTGTTACGGGTAGATAGGAAAGAGAAAGAAAGGATGAACTTGTTACTCATGGTCAGCATGACTAACCAGCCTTCCCAGTTGCCATCTATTCCTTCTGTAGTTTTTCTTTTATTAGGTCTTTTGAGTAAAAAGTGTTTGATTTAAATATCAATAAGTCTATCAGTTTAAAAGCACTCAGATGCATGACCAGCATAGCCTGAGGCCAATAACGTTGTTAACACCAAATGTCAACTCAAACATAGCACATTCTGCTTATCAAGTAGTTCAACATACCTACCAGTATAGCGTATTTCCATCAGCCACCAGCACTTGTCTTGCTTAATAAACAAAACTAAATAGCCAGTTCTTGGACAAGTAGACCAGCAACTCAGAAAAGTAAATATGAGATACAATGCAAAATGTATGTATTCCTATATATAATATCTATACAGAGATTAAACATGTATGAATATAGAAAATATTTTAAAGAGAAGGAGAATCTAATCCCGAATGCAGGTTGAACCATTGTGTTCGTCTTTATAAGTCTGCTTAATAGCGTACAGTGTATTATGAATTATTCACAGTCTCAGGCCAGCCCTCTCAGCTTGTGTTGTTACACTGACTTCAGTGAAGCTACAGTAATACACACCAGTTTTTCAAGAGATACGGGTGAGATTCTCAGCTGGTGTAAATTGCTATAGCTTTTGTGAACTCAAGGGAGCTATGCCGATTTATACCAGGTGAGGAGGTGACTTGGTGTGTGTGTATGTGTGCGCGCGTGCGTCAGATTCTGTACTTGTTCCAGGTTTATGCTGGTGTAACTCTACATATGTCAGTGGATTTACTCCTGATTTACACAAGTATAACTCAAGATCAAAATTGTTCACATTCAAAAACTTTCCATTTGACTTTGTCATTTTGCACTAATGACTTGTGCCTCCATTTTGATACTGATGTTTGACATGCAGTGGTGTAAAACCTGAAATAAGTCTCCAGTTGTGTACATTTCCCTGCCATTCTGTATTTAGACACCCATGTAGTGCACTTTGGTCCAATCTCATCGCTGAGATATGTGTTGATGTAGTGATCAACCCTCCAACAGGAGGGAGTATGTGTCTAGCCCTGCCTAGCTGATACCTGGGCTACCTTTGCTTTATATAAGGAAGGGCAGTGCCAATCTGTTCAACTCCTGTTCCTTGGTTGGAGGAGATCACAGTCTGAGGCGATGTTTTGCATTCATTAGAAAGGATAGCAAGCAAGCACAACAATGAACAAAATTACTGGTAAGTATTTGTCCCTGGCCAAATATCCATAAAAGCTAAGCAAGGTCCTGGAGCCTTGATGCTGAGCGGTGGGTGACCATGACATCCAGGGTCACTTTGGCTGGTTAAAAGGGTGGAGCTTTTGGGAAAAAATGGGAAAATGCATCTCTTCTAAAGCCCCACCCTGAGACAGTCTCAAGCTTTCTGACACAGGCTGAGGGGCATCACATTGAGCTAACAAAACAGAACAGTTTAGTTAAGGAGACACAGACTGATCTAGAGAAAGCCTGTGTCAGGCAGAGAGAGATCTGTGTGGAGTAACAATCGTGTCAGGATACGAGGGTGGCTGCATTGACCAAAGGCCATTCTCCATTTTGAACACCGGGGTTCTCAATTGCCAGAGATCTGCAGGCTCCAGTGAACACCAGGCTCTGGATGGTGTTTTGTTGGAGTTACAGGATGTTTAAATAAAATAATGACAGTCTTAAATATGAGCTCTCTGTGTCTTAAAAAACCAATATGTTAGACCTTGTTTTCCCAAACTGTAGAGAATACTTCCATATTTTGTGAAACGAGCTTTATACCCAAATAGACATGTTTTATCAAAGTACTGAGTGAAAAATGTTTATTTCCAGTTCTCTTTCTTGTTTCCAATACTGTAATTGTCTGATTCCAATTATATTTTAATTTTTGGTACTGTGCCAATAAGTTGTCCTTTTACATGGATGAGAAGACTGCAGATGAGGTAATCACTGTTGGGATACCTTGGAGAGAAGAAACCTGACCTCTGAATTTGGAGAATGCTAAATCAGAAGTAGAGCTGATCTGAAACTGGAATTTCCATTCTGTGGGAAATTCTGATATTCTGAAATTTTTGTATGTTCCAAATCGTAACAAAAAGTTGAAACCAAAGAAATTCCCAAAGAAAAGACATTCAAAAACATTTACAATTTGGAACCATTAAAACATTTTTCATTTTGATAATGTCAAAACATTATACAATATGTAATATTATATATAATAATACATTTTATATCATACATACACATTGAAATTCATATTTTAATATAATATCTAAACAAAATTAATCAAAATGATAAAAGTCAAGATGTACCAGTATATTACTGCCAAACAGTCTCCTTTTTTCTAGGAATTTCTGATCAACCTCCTGGACTGGACAAGTCACATTAATACAGCAATCTATAACCATACACATGCACCACTTAGCTAATTCTTAAGGTAACTTCCATCACCATGTTTCTCACTGACAAGATCCTTTGTTTTATATGGCACATTAGGCCCAAAATATATGGCAGAGCAGAACTAAATTAGTCAGCAACATCAACTTGATTACAAAATCAGCTAGCAGCCTCCAGTTCTACTGAAACAATTCTAAAAATCTGCAAGATAGGGGAAATATTTAATAATATGCCATATGGAGCTACCTCTGACTTGCCATTGCCCTTCTAGTAAGCCACATACTCTCTTCTCCTTCACAATCCTAATAGCTTAGAGGCTTCTGCATGCCTGCTCTCAAACTTGGTCTGCTCAGTAAAGCTTACAAATGATTTCTCCCTGCCTCTTAGAGAAGGTCCAGGAGAGCCAGTCACCTCTCTTGTCTTCATTCTAGAAAGTTATTCTAGCCACCCATGATGTCCTTTTAAGGGAGCAGCTTAGAATCAGACAGAAAAACCACTGAGGTTCCTCTTTTGTGAAGAACCCACAACACAAGGAAACAAAAAAGGGAGATGAAGGCAGAATAGTGGGTGGAGAAGCTCAAGACCAAGAAGTGGCACGAAGGCAGCATGCTGCAGATTTAGGCACCAATTCTGGACAGCATGTCGGTATGTGCTTATGTTCTGATGAATTCTCTGTGACTTAAGCACATTACTGGGGTGTAATGCAGCAACTTAACAAAAAGGTGAGGTGAGTCCTCCACTTCCGGGTCCTTTTGTGCAGTCACTCAACTAGATTGTATGTGGAACCCTTCCCACAGGTAACAGCCACAGTCAAAGAACATCTGTAAATGTTTTAGAAGACTTACTATCATTTTCTTTGATTTTTTTTTTCACTGAACTAATATTGGAAATTGGATAAAATCGTGTTTGGTTTGTTTGTTTTTTCCTAATCTTCTCTACTTTCTGTTGCTGTTATTTTTTTCTGTCTCCTTTTTAAAAAAAAAACAACTCACAAGTTAAAAAAGAAAGAGAGAGAGACTTATAAACTTCTCTGGCTAGAAGTTTTTAAGTTAAATTAAGAAAACTTACATTTGATGATGTACTTATCCAACAAAATAATACCATGAAGAAGTAGAAAAATTGCAGAGAGATGAGAGTTGTGGATTATTTTTTTCTTTGGCTTTTCTAAAAAAAATCTCACTCTCTTAAATGCGTTCCTATGTCAAAGGAACAGTTTTTGGAGCGTTTCAATGCGAGAGGCTCTCTATTTATATAGAGCTAAGCTTTCAAACCCTTGTAGTTCAAAGTTGAGTAATACATTACATGTTTATATACATAAATGTGTAAGTAATCAGTGTTATGAAGGAAACCAGTCTTAGAAATTCAGATGCCATTGTTCATTACCCAGATTTACCTTCACTAGATTGATGATGCATGCTAAGGTAAATAACAATGTTTAAATGTTTCTACTGAGCTGCAGGGATTACACTTAATTAAAACTATTAATGCTTCAGTTTTCCAAATTTATACTGCTCAGTTATTCAGACTTCAAAGCTCAATTCACTGAAAAATTCATTATGAATTATAGACAGAGCACACATCTTTTTTTCCCTTAAATTTAAGTGAATTTGACCTTTAGTTCTCATTAAAGTACAGGATATATGTGGGATGAATAGTACTATACATGTGTATGTATTGCTTATAAAAAAAAAACTCTTAGAATTTTCCAAGATTTTCCAAAATGACTAGTGGCTTTAGGTAACTACATTTTGGGAAGCCCAACCTGAGACATCTTGAATCTGATTTTCAGATGGTAGGACTTTCTGGAAATCAGCTTCTTTCTGGAAATCAGCTTCTCCTCCCCTTTGAAATGTCTCAGGTTTGGCATCTAAAATTTGAGGCACCCAAAATCACAGTGCCCTTGAAAATCTTGTCCCACATGTACAGTGCTGGAGATTTTAGCTCTGTATTTATCCACAGAACAGAGAGCAGCAGCATAATCCTCAGTACAGTATCCCACTACTATACTTGAATCATGACAGGGAAGGATCACATCATGGACTGAGAGGGTACTTCACCCATTCGGTCCTGGGGTGAGACTGCCAGGAAGTATGTCACATGTGGAAGACAGGTTTCAGAGGGGTAGCCCTGTTAGTCTGTATCAGCAAAAACAATGAGAAGTTCTTGTGGCACCTTAGAAACTAACAAATGTATTTGGTCATAAGCTTTCATGGCATAGATCACATTGGTAGATGTGCAGGTGAACGAGCCCCTTATGATGTGACTGATGTGGTTAGGTCCTATGATGGTGTCCCTTGAAATGATATGCAGACAGAGTTGGCAATGGGATTTGTTGCAGGGATTGGTTCCTGGGCTGGTGTTTCTGTTGTGTGGTGTGTAGTTCCTGGTAAGTGTTTGCTTCAGGTTGGGGATCTGTCTGTAACGAGGACAGGTCGTCTCCCAAGGTCTGTGAGAGTGATGGATCGTCCTTCAGGATAGGTTGTAGATCCTTGATGATGCACTGGAGAGGTTTTAGTTGGGGGCTGTAGGTGATGGCTAGTGGCGTTCTGTTACTTTCTTTGTTGGGCCTGTCCTGTAGTAGATGACTTCTGGGTATCCTTCTGGCTCTGTCAGTCTGTTTCTTCACTTCCCCAAGTGAGTATTGTAGTTTTAAGAACGCTTGATAGAAATCCTGTTCGTGTTTGTCTCTGTCTGAGGGATTAGAGCAAATGTGGTTGTATCTTAGGGCTTTGCGGTAGACAATGGATTGTGTGATGTGGTCTGGATGAAAGCTGGAGGCATGTAGGTAAGTATAGCAGTCAATAGGTTTCTGGTATAGGGTGGTGTTTGTGACCATTGCTTATTTGAAGAGTTTGTAAGATATGCAGAGCTGTCATTTTAGAACTAAGTACAGACCGTACAATCCCTGCCAGATGCCTGTGTTGAACCCCATTTAAATCAGCAGGATTCTGTACAGGCACATGGACCTGCACTAGGACATTTGTATGCAAGATTAGAGGCTAATTCATTTCTTATAAAGGACACCAAAGAGCTATATGATACAACTTCCAGTGACTAGCAACCTGAACTGTATTTGAACAAGCAGACTATCAGGAAAAAAGCTTTTTGTCCTATTACAAATCCTCTGAGCCATCCAGACCCAGTGACTGGCACTTCCTAGTGTTCATCCGAATACCAAATAGCTGAGATTATTATTTGTTTAATTAGAAATAATTAAAGAGGAAAATCAAATTATTTAAAAATATTTCTAATTCAGGAAAGCTTTTAAAGGTAATACTTATATGGAACTGCAAATGCATTGCACATTAATTTCTGTGATTAAATTAAACCACTGATGACAATAACCCATCATTTAAATTAACATTACAAATTGCTGGCAAAAGTCACAGTGCTTTTGGTTAGATGCTACCTTTGGATAAGTAAATAGTTCCTGGCAATGGATTTTTTTTTTATTTTTACCTTTAATGGATTTACTTTTTTCATAAAAAGAGGCACAAATTTTAATATCTGCCTTTATTTTAGTAAAGTTCTCTATGAAATATTCACATTAAAGAATGAGGCAGCCAGGAGTTCAACACAGTATATCACATTGGCAAATGGCCTCAATAATTGAGCTGGTCACATTATTTTAAAAAAAGATATCCACTAATTCCTGTTCATTTTACTGATGCACAACTCCCATTCAAGTCAATGGAGTTAGTTGTTGGTAAGCTAGTGGTTCCCTCAAGCAGAGGTTCTCAAAAAATGGAGTCCGTGCCCTACTAGCAGTTTGTGCAGAGCAAGCTGGTCACCTGGTGCTGGCTTTTCTGTATTTCTAGTTGCTGAATTACACTGATAGTTAAAACTTTAATAAATACTTTCCCAATGTTACTTTTCCATGTAAGCAACTGCTAGTAGTTACCATAAGGATGTTATTCTGTCGCCAGTAGGAGAGGATAGTTCATGCTGTCAATGAGAGGGAAGTGTCCATAAGACTAGCTCTCTATTAAAATATGATCCACACTATGAAAACATCTAAGAACGTCTGTTCTAAGGCAAGCAGTATTTGTCCCTGCATATAAACAAATGCTGAAATTATTGTATTTTCAGCAAGTACTGTGCAAAATAATGCAATTTCACTTAAATCTTTGCTAAATTTCCCAGTAACGACCACTTTGCAATCGTGCCAATAATGCAGAGAATGCTCTTTTGATATTAGTTTGTGCTCAACCTGTATCAAATGAAACTCAAATATTCTAGGGGTTTGCGCAGGTTACATTTAGACTCATACATCTAGGTTTTGTTTTTAAAATGCTTTTACAATGATAAATTAATTTTTCATTAATTAGCATTTCATTTCACTGAAAATTTGGGCTTGGATTTAAATGTTCCCTTGTAGATTCCAATAAAAGTTTACAAAGTGAGAATGAGGGCCTGTCTAAACAAGAAAGTTTTACCAGTTATACCAATATAATTATACAGGTATAGTTACAGCGGTGTTTTCCCCTATATGGATACTCATAGTCCAGTATCAGAGTGGCTTTTTCCAGTTTGGCTTAAACCCCTTTGCCAACAACATAAGCTGAATTATAAAAAAAAGTACTTTTATACTGGGATAAAACTATCCATGTGAGGGGTTATACCAATATAATTATATTGATTTACATTGGCACTGTAGGTTATACCGAAAAAAAAATCCATGTAGACAGGACATTAGAATGAATTGACTCATTGTCTGGGCAGAGGGAGAAGGGGTAGTAAAGTACAGGAGATGGGACAGCACAGTGTGGACAGAGAGAGTGAGTTAAGACAGGCAAATAAACTCGTGTATTGGAGTAAACCTGTTTAATTTAACAGGACCCTTCTTCCCAGTGTTGTCCCCCCATCAGGGTTACTATCCCCCTCCCAGCACAGCTCAGGCTCCTGCTCTCCCCTTAGCTCAACCCTGCTCTGGCCCAGGCAGCTCCAGCTCACATGGAGGGCAGGTCCCCTGGCCTCTTGACTCCCTCCTTGGCCTGCCTGTCCTGTCAGTCAGGCTGACCTGGAGCATCAGCCTTTCCACACTGGCCCTCAGGGCTGTCAGTCTCAGGTGAGAGGCAACGTGTCGGAGGGCATGCAGGGTCAAGCGCCAGCACCTGCCTGGGAGAGCGCCTGGCTGTGGTGGTGGCAGGCTGCCCCCGCCCAGGTTTGGCTTCCGGCAGGCTCAGCCTCTGTCCCCGGAAGCCGAGCCCAGACAGGCAGCAGGCTGCCCCTATTGCCCCTCCCTAGCCAGGCTCTCTCCCGGGCAGCTAACTACACTGCACAAAGCAGCAGCTGGGAGCTCCCCCCCGGGTCTGGCCCCCAAGGAGAGCTGCTGAACATGCTGGGGGGGAGCCGGCACAGTGGGATGACAGATCCCTCTTCCCCCCGCGCCCCTGCCCTGCAGGTAATATGGGATGTGGTGGGGGGAGAGTACAGGGCCCTGAGCAGGGGGCATGAAGGAGACACGTGTCTTCCCCTTTGGCTTATGCCCCACGGTATGGGGAGGCACCAGTTGTCTATGCTCAGGGTCCTGATTTCTCATCAGCTCTTCCCGTTTCTTTCGGTACTGGGAGATGTCCAATCAAAAAACCCTCAGTGAGTTTTAGTAAGAGGCCAACAGTCCCCTTACACCTGTATCAATGGAAGCAGGCTGGCTCCTGTTAGGGTGACCAGACACCAAATGTGAAAAATCGGGACAGTGGGTGAGGGGTAATAGGAGCTTATATAAGAAAAAGACCCCAAAATTGGGGCTGTTCCTATAAAATTGGGACATCTGGTCACCCTAACGCCTGTGGCAGGCCCTGTAGCAGGGTGACTTTCAGGAAAGTGGCCAGTAGAGTGGGAACCTGTAGGGAATAGATAGGTTCCTGCAGAAGATCCCAGGTTAGGCAGGAAGGGGTGATTGGTGTGCTGTACTAGTTTTATGTGAAAGAAATAAAGTTGAAGCCCTGAGAAAAGAGTCTAAATCAGATTCTGGGCATGGTGTCAGTCCTTGGGATGAGGAGACAGGCCAGTAGTGTACATGGGATTTACACTGAGGCAGTTTACTAGATTAAGCTGTATGTTACCAGATTAAGCTGCGTCGGTGCAGCATGGCTGTGTTAAGGGTTTGCACTAGTGTAATTACATCAGCGTAGCATGAATTTCATTCATGTAGCCTGGGCCTTATACTGCAAAACCAAGGGGGAAGGATCATGTCGTTTTATTGACTTGTAAAGTACCATGTGCACCTTTGGCTCCATATAAATAGTAATTATGTCCCTTCTGTGACTTTTCCTAAAATTAACCACGATCGTGTTGCAGCTGTCGTCATGTGCATCTTTTCTGGCATCCTTAACAGTGATAGAAGCACTCAGCTTCTTGCTTTGCTAACATTTATAGTACATGAGGAGACATTTAGAAACATAAGGGCGTTCCTAAGCACATCTAGCGTATCATTACTATGAAACTGGTTTCACAGAGCATCCTTAATGGACAATATCATATATGCTCTACTGAGAATGTGAATGTAAAAAGAAGGAAAGGAAGGTTTCACGGTGAGATTTAAAAAGAAATGACTCGTTAGGGGAGAAGGAGGAACAACAAAAATAAAAAATATCAAACTGAATTACAGAGGGGACAGAGAGGAGACCCTGTCGCAGGGTGCAGATGGCTAACTTCTCTGAAATGTAGGGTGGGCTATGGAGAACGAGGTATATGGTCCAACTTTCTGAAATGGAAGAGTTGGTTGGCCACAGCATTCAGGACCTCCAGAGGTTATCAGATATATGCAGAGAAGACAATAAGGGTGCTGGAATCTGCTATAGCTATATGGCACAAAATTACTGCTTTTCATTTTAATAAGCTCCAGAAAACTTATGATGGCAAAGCAATAAATCGAGGCACTTGACAAAGAGAGGAGCTCGTAGGCAGTTCCTGCATCAGTAGCCCCAGCACATCCAGAAGCAAAATGCTGTGTACAGGAATTTGTGGCTTCCGCTGCTTCATTTTCACACTGCTCAGCTCGCAAATCTATTAACACAGCTCCAAGAAATCTTGAATTTCAAATGTCTGAATGCATTGTTTCACACTTGACTAATCAAGTCAAACAATGTCTGCTAATCAGATTTACAAGTGTGAATGTGTCACTGTGTAGGGATCCGCCACATAAATACATGCAGAAAGATTTGGATAGCTGTTCAGTATTTCAAATACAACCTTACCAGGCCTGAAAGCTGAATTCTCAGCACGTGTTATAGGATCGGGGGCCATACTCTGCATATAATGCATAGGAAGGCTCATCTACTGGAAACTGTGAAATTTGAAATGGTAGAATTTTCTAAGAATTTTAACTGAGCCAACACATTGGTATGTGACAACCTTTTATGGAGCTTTTTTACATACTGAATTTAATGTACTAAAATCTAAGACATTTCAGTAACTCCTCCAGGAAAATTATAGATTACAAGTTTAACTGAAATAGACTTCTATAAATTGATCTCCAGAATTATTATGACTAATTACATTTCTCTGTTCATAATTAACAAATTTTTAAATATTTTATGTATTAGGTGTCTAACCTCAGCTCCTATGGAAAAAAATTATGTTTTCTTTGCTGGGAAGGGAATAAAAGAATATTTAGAGACACCAATATATTCTAATGTCTTAGTTAATATTTTTATTGTATAATTATTTGATAGATGTTTATAACCATAATTTTTTCTTCAAGTGATGGTCCTTATGTGTATTCCATTGTGGATGTGCATTCATGCCTATGACTGGAAGAATTTTCATTAGCACTGTCCCTTGATTCATGCATGCACCCTGCACTTCCTCGTGCACCAAGCTGAGGGCATAAGGGGTAGCACAGACCACAAGCACTGACTTATGTTTTTGTCAGTGGGTGCTTTCTGCTTTTTGGTTTCATTATGTGCCATGTACGTGCTCCTGTCACCTACTGGTGGCTCAGGGGTGCTGAGCACCCCCTATTTTTTTTCACTGGATGCTTGACACCTGGAGCACCCATGGACTCAGCACCTATGGCACAGACCATCTGCCTCTCCAGTCACTTTTCTACCTCCCTTGGTCTGAGATGGAACTCCTCCTGTGTCTGCAGCTTTGCTAGTGTTCAGCCCCTGCTTAGAAATAAAGCCACTATAACAGCCACATTAGCTCTTCAAAAGCACAGTCTATCAATACTGACAAGTAGTAATTTTGAAGAACTGGAAAAGCTAGAAACACTACTTGAGCCCAGCAGGTTTGTGACTAGATTCCTTGGGGGAGAATTGTATGTCTCCTGATCCGTGGTGTTACCGACAATCTGCCATATATTTCATGTTATGGCAGTCTGAGATGATGACCCAACATATGTTGTTTGATTTAAGAACACTTCCATGCAGATTTGACAAAATGCAAAGAAGGTACCAATATGAGATTCCTAAAGATAGCTATACCACTTGACCCAAGATTTAAGAATCTGAAGTGTCTTCGAAAATCTCAGAGGGACAAGATGTGGAACATGCTGTCAGAAGTCTTAAAATAGTAGCACTATGATGCGGAAACTACAGAACCACCAAAAAAGAAAATCAACCTTCTGTTAGTGGCATCTGACTCAAGTGATGAAAATGAAGGTATGTTGGTCCACATTGTTTTGGATTGTTATCGAGCAGAACCTGTCATCAGCATGGAAGCATGTCCTCTGGAATGGTAGTCAAAGCATGAAGTAGCATATGGATGTTTAGCATATCTCAGACATAAATACCTTGCAACATGGCTAAAAAAGTGCCATGCAAACGCCTGTTCTCACTTGCAGGTGACATTGTAAATAAAAAGGGGGCAACACTATCTCTTGTAAATGTAAACAAACTTGTTTGTCTTAGCAATTGGCTGAATAAGAAGTAGGACTGAGTGGACTTGTAGGCTCTAAAGTTTTATATTGTTTTAGTGCAGTTATATTTTTAGAGCAGTTATGTAACAAAAATAATTCTAAATTTGTAAGTTGAACTTTTACAACAAAGAGATTGCACTACAGTATTTGTATGAGGTAAATTGAAAAATAAGATTTCTTTTGTTTATCTTTTTTACAATGCAAATACTTGTAATAAAAAATAGTAATATAAAGTGAGCACTGTATACTTTGTATTCTGTGTTGTAATTTAAATCAATATATTTAAACATCTAAAAATATTTATAATAAATTTTAAGTGGTATTCTATTGTTGTTTAATAGTGCTGTTAAAACTTTGATTAATCATGACTATTTTTTTAATCTTATGATTGTGATTTTTTAAAATTGTTTGACAACCTTAGTTAGTACACACTCTTAAAGACACTTGTGCAGTCCTCTGTTCTTTGGGTATATATAGCCCAGCACCTTCAAGAGCCACCTCCTTACAAGCAACAGCCTGCTTCTCAGCCTGTTTGCCATCAGAGGGCCTACAAACCTACCAGGAAGCACCCGAGATTGCAGCACAGCTGACAGAACATCCCTTCATCATTCTCCCCTCAGCCCCAGCCTCCCACCAAAAAGTTGTTTTGACAGGACCTTTGAGAGCTGTCAACCAGTCCCCTCATCTCCAGGCACTCACAATACATTTGTTAGCCATTTGGTCCATGTCTTACCTATGTGGTACCTGGTTACATCAGGCAAATGGGTCTTAGACATTGTCACTACCAGCCAAATGATAGGATTCCTGTCCATCCCCACCACAACCCCCCCATTCTCCATCCCTCTTCAGTGACCCCTCTCATGAGAGCATTCTCAGATATGAAGTAGATTCCCTAATCTTGCTGGGCGCTATAGTGCCAGTCCCTCCACAGTGCAAAGGGGAGGAGTTTTATTCAAGATATTTCCTTGTCTCCAAAAAGAAGAGAGGATGGAGACCCATTCTGGACCTCAGATAACTAAACATTTTCATATATCATTCAAAATTCTGGATGATTACCCTGGCCTCCCTACTCCCCACTCTAAACAAAGGCAACTGGTTTTCAGGTCTCGATTTGAAGGATGCCTGTTTCCACCAAGGCATTCATCCTGCTCACTGAAGGTTCCTGTGCTTTACTGGTGGGCCTAGACCATTATCAATACAGAATACTTCACTTTGCTCTCTTGATGGCCCAGAAGATCTTCACAAAGGTACTAGCAGTGGTGGCAGCTCACCTGTGCCACCAGGGCATCCCAGTATTCCCCTACCTTGACAATTGTCTGCTTATAGGTCAGTCAGGGAGGTACAATCAGCAGTTCTTTCCCTGCACATTCAGGTCATGTTGGACAATGTGATCACAGTATATTACATCAACAAGCAGATAGGAATGAGGTCCACTCCTCTCTGCACAGAAGAATTGGTGCAGCAGACTCCTTTCAGCAGTGCACCTCCCGGAAGTAATGTCCACCTCAGTGGACAGCCTTAGCAGACACTTCCGCATAGACAATGAGTAGGAACTGCACAAGTTGGTGGTTCAGAACATCTTCTGACAGTGGGAATTCCCATAGTGGGATCTCTTTGTGTCCCAAAGAATGGGCAGTGCTCAGCCTACTATTCTGAGTAGCTTGGGGGGACACAATTCCAAAGGGAACATATTGTGAGGATCAAGACCTGGGGTAATAAGTCCCCAGGCAATCATCACGTCCCATCCAGCAACTTGTTAGTAACTGGTGGGCTGAATGGCTAATGGAACTCTGACCCCACCAGAGGCACTGCCCAGGGAAGTCCTGATTGGAGGAGTGCCAGTCCCTACCAGTTGATCTGGCTGCACTATTTAAACCAGAAGAAGACACCAAAAATAGTCCATGCAACTGTGTGAATTCCTGTCTGGCTGCTGTAGTGGAGCCTGACTTCTGAGCTCTGCTTTCCTGACTTGTCCCTGGTTCCAGCCTCCCTGCCTTGTTCTTAGTTCCTGCCTTCTTCCTGATCCTTGCTCCTGATCTGTGACTCCAGCTCTGGCTCTGATCCTTGGCTCGATTCTTGACTGCAGCCCTGACCCTTGGCTTGACTTCCGACTCCAGTTCTGACCCTCAACTTGACTTCCAACTCTTGCTCCAGTCACTAGGTTTGACCACCAAGTCCCGGGCATGACATGCATTCTTAGTTCAGTGCTGCTAAAGTATGATTTCCCGCCCCTTCTTCTCTTATGTCAGGTCCTGAGAAAAATCAAACAGGACAAAGCTTTGGTGGTCCTAGTGGCACACTGATGGCAGAATCAGTCTTCTCATTCACCAGCATCCTCCAGATAGTGGCACATCTGTGCATACAAATCCTAAACCTGCTGACTCAGGAAAAAGGCAAGACCAGCCATCCCAATCTAGCCTCCCTTCATCTACCAGTCTGATATTTGGATGGATGACAAGTTTAGAAAGGTGATGTTCTGGAAGGAGGTACAGTCTTTCCCAATAATAGCAGGAAAATCTCTATAGGCAAATGTTATGCAGCTAAATGGCAGAGATTTTCTATCTGGTGCCAACATCATCTGATACCTCCTGAGGACTCAGATACACCTTTACCCCAATATAACGCGACCTGATATAACATGTATTTGGATATAATGTGGTAAAGCAGTGCTCCAGGGGGGCAGGGCTGCGCACTCTGGTGGATCAAAGCAAGTTCCATATAATGCGGTTTCACCTATAACGCAGCAAGATTTTTTGGCTCCCGAGGACAGCGTTATATCAAGGTAGAGGTGCACCTCTACCATCTTGGACTACCTCCTTTTACTAAAGAAGTAGGATCTCTCAGCTCACTGTGTGTACCTTTGGCAGTGATCAACACCTTCCAACCTCCAATGGAGACCAGTTTGGTCATCATCCACCTTATGACTGTAAAGTTTTTGAAAGGCCTTGCCAGAACTTTTCCTCTGATGCTGAAACTGACACCAACTTGGGACATCAACCTGGTATTGTCAGCATTTTTGAACTCTCCTTTCAAACCCTTTGTCTCCTGCTTCCTTCTTCATCTCTCTAGGAAGGTGGCCTTCCTGACCACCATCACCTTCACCAGAAGAGTAGATAAGCTTGGGGCCCATATTGCGGACCCTCCCTACATTGTCTTTCATGAGGATAAGGACTGGATATCTTTTATCTTTCTACCTGTAAAGGACAAAATCTTTCAGGAAATCTCAGGCTCTTTATTTCTATTGCTGAGTAAATGCAAGGGGAAACAATCTCTGCACTGAGACTTTCTAAATGGATCTCAGGTTACATCCTGCTTTGCTATGAGCAGATGGTGCCTTCTCCCCCTCAAGATGTGAGGGCTCATTAAACCAGAGCCCCGGCTACTTGGTAGCTTCTCTTCAGGGTGTTCCCCTCCTGGAGATCTGTAGAGCAGTAATATGGAGGACTGTGGACACTCTAACTAGGCATTAGGCCCTGGTACAAGCTTCTTAAGCAGATGCTTCTTAAGGATAAATGGACACAAATCAGATATTAGGAATGGCAATATACAAAAACCTGTAGGAGAACACTTCAACCTCCCTGGCCACACTATAGCAGACCTTAAGGTGGCCATCCTGCAGCAAAAAAACTTCAGGACCAGACTTCAATTCAGTTCATCTGCCAAATTTGAACACCATCAGTCAGGTTCACAAAGACTGTGAAATGGCTTGCCAACATAGAACCAGTTTCTCCTTCCCTTGGTTTTCACAACCTCAACTGCTAGAACAGCCTCATCCTCCGCTGACTGAACTAACTCTCATTATCTCTAGCTTGCTTGCATATATATACCTGCCCCTGGAAATTTCCACTACATGAAAGCTCATGCTCCAAAACTTCTGGTAGTCTATAAGGTGCCACAGGATTCTTTGCTGCTTTTACAGATCCAGACTAACACGGCTACCCCTCTGATACTTAAGCAGATGTGTCCTTCAGCACAGCAGTCCTTCAATCTCTGGTGCGACATGGTTCCTCAAACCCACCTCCTCAATGAGTACTGCTTGTGAATTACCCGCTGTGGAATGCACCTAAAGACAATCAAAGAAGAAGGCTTACTTATCTTACAGTAACTGGAGTTCTTTGACATGTGTGGTTCCTGTGTGTACTCCAATCCTTTGGATCCTTTTCTAAAATGATTTGTGGTAGAGAAGGAACTGGAGAGGCAGTCAGTCCACACCACCCTTTATGCCCTCAGTTTGGAGCACAAGGAAATGTAGGGTGCAGGTGTGGACCTATGAACACTGCTAATGAAAAGTCTTCTGAGCTCAAATGCTTGGAGCACATGCACACCCACAGGAAATACCCACAGGGACCACACATCTCAAAGAACTCCATTTACTGTATGGGAAGTAACCCATCTTTTTTATGTTGGAAAAGTTAAAAGAAAATTAATGATAAAAAGTTGGGGATAGTATTAACTTTTTCATAGATTCTCCATAGGATTTTCTTTTCATTGTTCTTCCCCTTCCTCCCCCCAATGCACAAATCCTAGAAAACTGAGACTTCATCCCTTCTTCCACGTTCAGCAGACTAGGGAAGGGATGTGTACAGATCTAGTGAAACAATAGGGCCCTGTATTTTAAAGCAAATGTGTTTTGTTTAACACAAGCCATTCACAGAGAAAGTATGAGTCGTTTTGAATGGTTAGAGCCAAATGTTGACCTGCTTTTCACCCCATCCATCTCCATTCCCCTCAGTAAGGTTACATAAGCTGTAAATCAGGGCCAGATTTGACCCATAATGACCAAAGAAACACCACAAAAATACCTCAGGAATGAGACAATATAAATTTCTGAGTAACTGAACAAGAGGCACCGCAGACTTGGTTAAAATAATGCTTATGGAAATGGTTAGCATGAATATATCAATTTGTAAATGTACCTTGGCTAGAATTCTCCCAGGGCTAAGTATTCCCTACATTTTCACTCATTCCTTATTATGGGCTTTTTCTTCTCAATGAGATTTCTTTTTGATATAGTTGGAAGATAAAGGCAACTGGTCCAAATTATGCAGCTTCCTTTTTGAGCTGGGGAGAACTCGCTGTGCACAAATTCCCCAATGGCACCCACACGCCTCTTGAGGGTGCAGGCACAAAGTCACAGTTATTCCCAGTAAAAGAGTTCCCAGCTTCAGGGGGCCCTTTCTGCTTCTTCACACAGGGACAGTGTGAGTGGGAAAAGAAAAGTGTGAAGTGTGTTAAGTCAGATGAAAATCCAGAATACCTGAAATGGTATCAGACATTCCCATTGAACATTGCTTTTTGCGCTCTAGTTTCTTAGCTGTTGAAACTTCTTGTGTTAATTTGACTACTCTCTGCACTAAAAAACAGGGGAGCAATATGCAAACTGAAATTGCATGTGAGATGGGGCTGGTCAGCGTGACTTTGGCGGTGTTGTTGACTCTTGCAAATGCCCAATTCTTGGAGTTTGGTTATCAGCTTTTTAAAGTAAATTCCTAGACCTCATGACTGCAGAAAAAAATTAAAAATGGTGCAGCCCCCGACCCAGTGCCTCTGCCGGAGTGGGACTGAGCTGCCTGGTGCGGCTTGCAGGCCAGCTTAAAACAGCTCGTGGGCCAGATCCGGCCTGCAGGCCATAGTTTGCCCACCTCTGCTCTAAGCTATGCAGCAAAGCTTAGAATCTAAGAACATAAGAACGCCCATACTGGATCAGACCAATGGTCCATCCTGTCCTGTTTTCTGACTATAGCCAATGCCAAGTGCTTCAGAGGGAATGAACAGAACAGGGCAATTTACTGAGTGACCCATTCTTGTCATTCAGTTGCAGCTTCTGGCAGTCAGAGGCTTAGTGACACCCAGACCATGGAGTTGTGTCCCTGAACATCTTGGCTAATAACCACTGATGGACCTATCCTCCATGAACTTATCTAATTCTTTTTTGAACCCAGTTATACTTTTGGCCTTCACAACATCCCCCGGCAATGCGTTCCACAGGTTGACTGTGTGTTCTATGAAGAAATACTGCCTTATTTTTGTATTAAACCTGCTGCCTATTAATTTTATTGGGTGACCCGTGATTCTTGTGTTATGTGGAGGGGTAAGTAACACTTCCTTATTCACTTTCTCCACACTATTCATGATGTTATAGACCTCCATAATATCCCTTCTCAGTCATTTCTTTTCCAAGCTGAACAGTCCCAGGCTTTTTAATCTCTCCTCATATGAAAACTCTTCCAAATCCCAATCATTTTTGTTGCCCCTCTCTGTACTTTTTTTCAAATCTAATGTATTTTTTTTTTGAAATGGGGGTGACCAGAACCGCATGTGGTATTCAGGGTGTGGGCATGCCATGGATTAGTATAATGGCATTATGATATTTTCTGTCTTATTAGTATCCCCTTCTTAATGGTTCCTAGCATTCTGTTAGCTTTTTTTTTTTACTGCTGCTACACGTTGAGTGAGTATGAAAACATACTTATGACTCCAAGATCTCATTCTCGCATGGTAACAGCTAATTTAGACCCCATCATTTTGTATGTATTGTTGGGATTAGATTTGCCAATGTGCATTACTTTGCATTTTTCAACATTTAATTTCAGCTGCCATTTTCTTGCTGGTCACCCAGTTTTGTGAGATCCCTTTGTAACTCTTCACAGTCTACTTTGGACTTAACTATCTTGAGTAATTTTGTATCATCTCCAAACCTTGCCACTTCA
Source organism: Chelonoidis abingdonii (assembly GCF_003597395.2). Lineage (NCBI taxonomy): Eukaryota > Metazoa > Chordata > Testudines > Testudinidae > Chelonoidis > Chelonoidis abingdonii. The sequence goes on from NC_133771.1 coordinate 123,917,824, forward strand.
TTGTTCATCCTTTTTTTCCAGATCATTTAGGAATATGTTGAACAGCACCAGTCCCAGTATAGGTGCTTGGGGGACCCTGCTATTTACCTGACCATTTAGTCCTACTGTTTTAACCAGTTAGTGATCCATTAGAGGACCTCCCCTCTTCAGGGCCGGCACTTCCATTAAGTGACCCTAGGCGGTCACCTAAGGTGCCAGGACTCGGGGGGGCGGCATTTTGTGCGCTCTCAAAGGGGCGCACGAGAGGTTCCGGTTCTGCTCCTGTCACACCACTGAAGAAGGACCTTCTGCCAACATGCCACAGAAAACAGAGGCAGGCAATTGAGCACTGTCACCTGAGGCATTTCAGCAGAGGTTCCTTCTTTGGCGGCATGATGGGAGTGGAACTGGAAGCTTCCGCGTGCCCCATGGGGAGTGCACAAAATGCCTAGGATGCCAGAAACTCTGGCGCCGCTCCTGCTCCTCTTACCCCAGGACTCCTTACTTTGCTTAAGAACCTTTGGTGCAAGACCTTGTCAAAGGCTTTCTGAAAGTCCAGGCATGCTATATCAACTGGATCACCCTTGTCCACATGTTTGTTGACTCCCACAAAGAATTCTAATATATCGGTGGAGCATGATTTCCCTTTAGAAAAGCTGTGTTGACTCCTCCCCAACATATTCTGTTTATCTATGTGTCTGATTAATCTATTCTTTGCTGTAATTTCTACCATTTTCCTGGTTAGCTTACTGGCCTATAACTGGGAGGATCACCTGTGGAGCTGCTTTTAAAATTTGGTGTAACATTAGCTATCCTCCAGCCATCAGGTGCAGAGGCTGAGTCAAGCAATAGGTTACAAATCACAGTTAGTAGTCCTGTAATTTCATATTTGAGTTCCTTCAGAGCTCTTGAGTGAGCGCCATCTGGTCCTAGTGACTTCTTACTGCTTAATTTGTCAATTTGTTCCACAACCTTCTCTTCTAACACCTCAATCTGGGACAGTTCCTCAGATTTGTCACCTAAAAAAAAGAATGGCTCAGGTGTGGGAATTTCCCTTGCATCCTCTGCAGATCAATGCAAAGAATTAATTTAGCTTTTCTGCAATGGCCTTGTCTTCCTTGAGTGCTCCATTAGCACCTCAATCATCCAGGGGCATCGTTGTTTAGCAGACTTCCTGCTTCTGATATACTTTAAAAAAAATTGCTATTACTTTTTGAGTCTTTGGCTAGCTGTTGGTCAAATTCTTTTTTAGCCTTCCTAGTTATATTTTTACACTTCATTTGCAAGAGTTTATGCTCCTTTCCATATTCCTCTCTAGGCTTTAACTTCCACTTTTTAAATAATGCCTTTTTCTCTGTCACTGCTTCTTTTACTTTGTTGTTTATCCACACTGGCACTTTTTTGGTTCTCTTACTATGTTTTTTAATTTGATGTATACATTTAAGTTGAGCCTCTTTTATGGTGTCTTTAAAAAGTTTCCATGCAGCTTGCAGGGATTTCACTTTTGGCACACTGTACCTTTTAATTTCTGTTTGACTAACTTCCTCATTTTTGTGTAGTCACCCTTTCTGAAATTAAATGCTACAGTGTTGGGCTGCTGTGGTGTTTTCTCTGCCACAGAGATGTTACATTTAATTATAGTATGGTCACTATTACCAAATGGTCCAGACCTCTCAAGAGGTCTGCAGCCTTCACACCAACAGGCAGTTCACTATGCAGTTCTCCCAGTCATCATAAATCCAGCTATTTGCATTTCTGATGATTGGAATCCCCCATTACTGTTTCCTATCTCTGCATAATAACGGGTTACCTCCTCTGGAGGGATAGCTTCATATGAGAGGACACCGTGACATTACTTGGAAGGAAGGGCCCAATTATGGGATTGTTTTCCTTCATTCCAGCTTAATGTTCTCCTTCCCTGCGACTTTCATCCTCCTCAAAAGCACAGCAGCTGTAAGATTTGGAGTTGGACCCTCTACTGTGTCCCCATGATCTCTCCAATTATGGGTAAAATCCACTATTGATACTGAGGCTTTCCATTGATTTCACTATTGCTTGCAAAGCTGAACTGCTCCTGAGAGATGTTGGAACCTTCCATTCATGCAGACCTGTTTCTGTTGATGGGGTGGAGCTCTGACTTCTCCTTAAGCAGCATGCCTCACGTTTTCCTATTCCTCCCAAGGAAGTAATATAAAATAGCCCTTTGAAAAAATTACACATCTTTAAGTCACCTGATGGCTTTGTGATGCTCATGGATCATCCATCTTGCCATATATCACTTGGTAATGCAGAACTAAGCAGGTTATTACTACTGTAAATCGCACCACAATCACGTCAAGCTGTTCAGTTCTCTTGCACATCCTCAGTTTTCATCTGATTCCAGTCAGAATATATAATGTAAAAAATCACTGAGTTGATTTTTAACTTCATGGGCTAGAGATAAACAGTGGCAGAGCCAGAATACACTGTCTCCTCTATATCTTTCTCTCCAGAATGACATCAATTTATTATAACACAGACTTCAGGAGAGTCCCTGAGTCTAGAAATCACCTGGGTACATTTTAGCAGTCATATTACAATCTCAAAATCTGGAAGATGACAAATTACTAAGGAGAAGACCTATTATGTGAGCACCAAAAAATCAACATTAACTCCCCAAATGTTGCTAGAACTGTCCAGTGCAGATAGATACTCAGTTTCATGTGTTTTCCCCTGGCATGACAGTGCACAGCATGAATATTGGGTCCGTCATATATATGCTCTTTAAATTATACTGGGTGAAAAAGTGTGATCTGAACACAGAACAGGGAGCCATCAGTTCCTGAGTTCTAGACCTCACTGATTCTAAACCTTCTGTGACCTTGGACATGTCATCTAACTTCTTTACCCCTCTGTCAAATGGATATAATTACCCACCAACAGGATTATTTGATACATATACCATATTTTAGTGATGAAAAAGTACCACCTAATTGCTCAGTATTTGCTGAAGTATTGTAATACAAATAGCATTACATTTACAAGACTTGATGACACTTTGTGTAACTAATTAAAAGCTGGGTGGTTGTACAACTATTTAAAACACCTTATCAGTTACACAAGTGCCACCTACATTCACAAAGACACCCTCTAAACACATTAACATCTCACAATAATTTATGCTTAAAATAATAAAAAGTCCAGCAAAATAAAATGTAATCCTGATGTTAAGTTTCAAATTTAAAACAGTTTGCTGAAACCAGGAAGCAATTAAAACATACTGTTTTATAGAGTCCTTTATAGCAAGATACTTTTTATAGTCCTATGTCTGCTTTCTGGAGGGTGAGCCACAGTTCAGGCTTGTGCAGGAAATAACAAATGGTATTAAAAATGAAAAACAACTGCAGCTGTTTTCAGAGGGAGGAGGGTTTACCTAAATCCACAATGGAAAGCTTGCATGGAGTAATTCTTAAGTAAGAGCCAACCTTCCTCTCCCTCTCCCCCCTTCCCCCTGCCCAACACATGCATATTCTATTAAGATTGACGCACAGTGTCCTCAGTATAGAGGATATGGTTGTGCACCACTGCCCCAATTCAAAGTTAGTCTTCTATCTTATCACTGTGGTGCTAAGGAGCCCCACTTTTTTTCTGTTAATAATTAAATGACTGCCAGCTCTATTTCTGAGGAGATCTGATTATGGTACTAAATGTGAAAATCACATATAATCAGAGGGTAGCTGTATTTCCTCTTTATTTTTTCTCCTTTAAAACATATCTCCCAACCATATCAGGAGTCACCACTTTCTAAGAATTAGAACACCAGTTTGTGGTGTATATTTTACTTGAAGGAATCCCTTCAAGAATAAAAGGGCTTTTCTAGTTTAAAATGAATTGTACTTAGTATTGTATCCAGTTACAATAATGTTATGCTGGAAAATGTTAATGGCTGCTATCAAGCAGATTTTTTATCTATAGACAATCACAGACCTGGTTAGCGCTGATGGGTGTGCTAAGCAAAGTAAGCTCCTTTATGTAGTGAGATAGCTGGAAACAAAAGAAGCCACTGCCCAAGGCCCTGGGCCATATGGCCAGGACAGATCACAAGCTAAGCTGTGTGGGCTGAGTGGTTCCCTGTTTGCGAACAGAGGCTAAGTAGATTGTTTGGCAAGATCTGTATATACTAGAGTGCAAAAGCAAGCAAACTGCAAGAGAGGCAGTCGTAAGCATAGCCCTGAGAGATAGCAGAGAGACAGAGCTCCTTGGGGTACAGAACTGATGGGAGGGGCACACTTGGAAATAGATAGGGTACTTTCTGCTGCTGTTTTTTTCTACTGTGTTCAGAGAAACAGGTTTTAGTAAACAAAGAGGATCACTGCAAAGTATGTATCTAACTTGTATTATCCATTTCTCCTCCTAATGGAAACAATCCTATAAGGCTCCAAATATTGGCTAACCACTTGGGCCAGAGAAGCATGTAGCAAGGCGGAGTGGCCTCCCTCTGATGCTAACAGGGAAGAACCACTCCCTTCACCCTCGTGGGCGGAGCCAGGATGGGACCACCCTTTGCACCAGAAGCAGAGGGGCAAAACAGAAAGGATAAGAGGCAGGGCTCACAATTAAAAGTTTCTTCTTTAGCAGGGCTGTTACATAATCTTATTCTTCAGAAAATTCCGCAAAGAACTGCCATCTTTCAAAATGGCTGCCATCTCCTACTGTTCTCCATGGAAGGGAGGCCATGGGCTTCCTTCGTTCAAAATTATCTTCTCAAAATAACCACCACCTCCTTTTGTCCTTAGTGGGACTAACACAACAGGCTGCCATCAACAAAGGTGGCCACTGCCATCATTCATCTACTCTTCACAGTGTTCTTCTCTACCTTCTGACAGCATAGGGGACTACTGTTTTCCCTGAGGACAGCTTGGCTGTGACCATTTTGAAAGAACACAGTTTAACTGTGGGAAGCCTATGACCTCAGTCCCATTGAGCAAAATTATAGATAGCAGTAATTTTGAAAGGGTACAATTCTTCATGAGTGTCTCTGACTTGAAAAGTTATGTTAAAGTATGGAAATGCACAGTTAGTGCAGCCAAACCACCTTTATTTTGCCCTGTAGTAACAATATGAAGAAGGGGGAAATATAATGTGTCTTTAAAAAATCAGTTGATCTAATCTGGAATGACAAACACTAAAATGCCTTTGTAATCTTATGGTTATTGTGTGGTATCATTATGTCCCTGTGATGTATTTTTATCCTAAATTACTGCAATGTACTCTCAACCTTAACTCCATCTTAACACAGTTTTTGTCTGAAAATTATATTTAAATGTTTAGTAAAAAAAATCTTTAGATTAAATATTCCCATACTGTCCTGTATTGCTGTAATGTACTGACTATTGTGCCCCAGGTAAATTGAAAAGAAGAGAATGTGCCCTATTCTCATTTATGCTAAGACCCTTTTGCCCCATGCTGGTAGTGTAAAAGAGCCTTAAGTGGGAATAAATCATTTACTCCCACTTTAAGGCCCCTTTCAAATGGCAAAGCAATGTAAAGGGGCCACAGGTTATATCTACACTGGGATAAAAAAAAAAACGCAGCTGGCCCGGGTGTGACAGCATACACTCTGAATTCACACACTCCGTACTACTATAATAATCTTTGTACTAGATATGCCTTGTGAGGTATCATTTGAAATCTCATAACTTGCTGATCAGTAATATCCTGATAAAATATGTGTGGCAACACTGTATGTGAAGTCATAAAATTCCCCTGTATGATGTTAGCAACACATGTTCCCAACCCCACAGCCCTGCCTAGGCAGAAGCCAGCAAACAGGTCAGTCCTAAACATAGGAATGTGTGCTTGCCTTAATTTGCATTTAAGCAGTAAACAGAGTCATCAAGCAGGAAGGGAAAACAAAGGAAGCTCAAACAGGTGAAAACAGCCAGCAGAGAACATCCTTCCACATAGACTCCTTGTCTCCTGGTTCTCAGCTGGAAATGCTTTTCAAGAGAGGGACTGGAACTATAAAAAGGAGGGTCAAAGACCCCAAGAGACTCCCCCGCCAGCCCATTGCATTCTCTGTACCTGAGAAGAAACAGGACACAGCTGTTGGACTGTAGGGGGAGGAGGGTCCTGACCTGAGGTTCTGATCACTAATCTTGCTGAAGGTACGTGGTGAGAAATTTTGCTTGAATCTAATATAGTTTGTTAGGCACTAGAAAGCATTTTATCTTTATTTTTTTCTTATAGCCATTTCTGACTTTTATGCCTCATTACTTGTTCTCACTTAAAATCTATCTCTTTGTAGTTTATAAATGTGTTTTAAGGTTTTATCTAATCCAGTGTGTTTAAATTGAAATGTCTGGGTAACTCTATTTAAGAGAACAGGTTAGTCTATATGATTCCCTTAAAGGAAAAACAGATTTTATATATATGGACTGTCTAGGAGAGGGCTGGGAAGTACAAAACATACATTTCTGGGGGAAAGTCTGGGACTTGGAGTGCGTTGGGGTCACCCTGCACCATAAAGAGGGCTGGTGAGAGCCAAGGCGTGACTGGCGGGCTGCAGTTACACAAACACATTTGGGAGTAAGCTGCATGCTGATGACTGGTTATGAGCAGTACAGGTTGGAGACCACAACAGCAAGGCATTTCAGGGCACACCAGGTTACAGAGCAGGGGTGACACAGCCCCCGTTAGTCTGCATTGTACCCTGGTATGTCACATCCTAGGTCAGCTGACTCCAGCTTATGGGTTGTGGGCTCTGGGTCTGAAAAACTGCTGTGTAGGTGTTCAGGTTTAGGCTGAGCCTGAGGTCTGGGACTCTGTGAGAGTGGAGGATCCTGGAGCTTGGGCTTCAGCCCATTCCCAAACATCTACACAGCAATTTTTAGCCCAGCAACCCAAATCCACCAGCCTGAGTCAGCTGACTGGGCTGGCCATGGCTGTGCCACAAGGCTTTTATCTCCATGTAGACATACCCTTAGTGCAGGGATTGGCAACCTTTGACATATAGCTCACCAGGGTAAGCACCGTGGCAGGCCAGGCTGGTTTGTTTACCTGCTGCGTCCACAGGTTCAGCCGACTGCAGCTCCCACAGGCTGTGGTTCGCCGCTCCGGGCCAATGGGGGAAGCAGCGCGGGCTAAGGGATGTGCTGGCTGCTGCTTCCCACTGCCCCCATTGGCCTGGAGCGGCAAACTGCAGCCAGTGGGAGCCGCGATCGGTCGAACCTCTGGACATCAGGTAAACAAACCAGCTGTGGCCCACTAGGGTGCTTACCCCAGTGAGTCGCATGCCAAAGGTTGCCGATCCCTTTCTTAGTATAAATAATATAAATAAAAGGAAAAAGGGTCATGATGGAATAGGACCAAGTGTTGAGATTAAACTGGGAGTTCTGAGGATTAGATAGAAGGGACTATTTGAGTGGGTGTGTCTGAGGAACAGAAAATGTCTGCTCCATGTGTTGTTTTATTGCCTCAGAACACTAGGGCCCATCCATGATGTACCATCCATTAAAAGTGGAAAGCCCTCAACAGCTGGCATGGTTATGTAACAGATATCTTTTAATGCTGGAGTTAGGATGATTTTCTGACCATGTGAAATATTAAGGAGACAGATAAGTGTGGCTGAAAAAAAGGTTGATGAAAGTGAGCTGTATTTTTAAATTTGTATTTTCCAGTATTTTATAGCCCCACAGAGGTGCATAATACTTTCCAGACACATAAGAATAGACTGGCCTTACGCTAACCCAGGGGTCGGCAACCTTTCATAAGTGGTGTGCTGAGTCTTCATTTATTCACTCTGATTTAAGGTTTTGCATGCCAGTAATATATTTTAACGTTTTTAGGTCTCTAAGTCTATAATACATAACTAAACTATTGTTAAAGCAGCAGAGAATCCTGTGGCACCTTATAGACTAACAGACGTTTTGGAGCGTGAGCTTTCGTGGGTGAATACTCACTTCGTCAGACGCAGGTAGTGGAAA
>NC_133771.1:123927250-123938686 GCF_003597395.2 Chelonoidis abingdonii
AGCCTCTACATCCATGGTGGCTAGGATGGTGTTTTCTGGGAGGTGACCAATGCGTTGTAGTTTCCTCAGGAAATCAGTGGTGTCATGGAGATAGCTGGGAGTGCTGGTGGCATATTGTTGTATGTAAAGTAAATAAGGTTTTTAAAATGTTTAAGAAGCTTCATTTAAAATTAAATTAAAATGCAGAGCCCTCCGGACCAGTGACCAGGGCCCAGGCAGTGTGAGTGCCACTGAAAATCAGCTAGCGTGCCGCCTTCGGCACCCCTGCCATAGGTTGCCTAACCCTGCTCTAACCTAATGGCATGACCCTGTAGTTTCTTTCCTATGCTACAAAAGTGATCCACTGATTTTTATGGGACTACTCATATATGTAAGGCTTACTTTCATGAGTAAGATTTGTAGGGCTGGCTTCTAAATTAGAAAGAACACAATGCAAATAATAATGGCATCAAAATGTATTTTTCTTCTCCAGTATCAGACTTTACTGATGAAGAAGGAATTTTTATGTTCTACTAAAAAGCTCAAATACACATTTTTAAAATAACACATAGGTCTGCTGCTGCTTACATTTAACACCATGCACGCAAGCGAAAAGATCCTATTGACTCTTCTTTTTCTCATGAAAAGCTTCTTAGATTTTGGAAAATGCTCTTTCTTCCAACTTAGATTTTTGCATTCCAACTTTTCATCTCAATGTCTTCCTATTTTAGCTCCAAACCGCAGCTAAACAAAATATCTACAGAAAATCTTTGCATAACTTTTTATTACAGCCTTAAATGCACTTTTTTGTAATCACTCTCTATTATGGAAATGGAGAACACAGAATTGATTACTGCAGCTATAAATCAGTTTTGTGTTTTTGATAATCTAATGCATTTTTCAAGGGTTGCTTTCTCTATTTGGCATCCTCATAATGGCTCAGTTGGCACGCAGCTTTGCAGTCACTCTCATTCCTTTCCCCCCACTCCTTGCTTCTTTCACACTATTGAACAGGTAAAAGAGTTTAGATTCCAAAAAAACATTCTACCTGGTGAACACTGAAGACTCCTCTCTAGTCATTGACATTTTCATGATCCACAGATTAAAAACAATTAATTTGTATATTATATGGACAGATGAATGAATGCGAGTGTAATCATAACAATCCATGTGGGTATCCTGATGGAATAACTTGAAATTCAACCCGGAGGGCATTGGAGGTGGGCTTGGCTAATAAAGAACTACAAAGCAGTCTCGACCATTCTTCTCAAGTACTCTGACAATCTCACCCGCTTTGAAAGCATTTTCACTCAAAGCAACAAAAGAAAAACCAGACTGTAGTCTTGAACCATTCACATAGAATGAAACTTGCAGGGCTAAATATGTCATTTTAATGAGTACCAGGAGGAGTGGAAGTGGAGGAACAAATTAAAGACAAGTTTTTTTTCTCCCCCCACAAAAGAAACTGAGAATAGTTGCAATTTCATTTGCTTTTAAAACACAGCACTTGGTAATAAATGTCCCCGGCAAATGTGCTGAGCAAACACCTCAGCATTCATCAATATGCAGGAGCTGTTTATTGCCTCATAAACTTGGAAGCAAGTGATATTATCTCTTAAATCAATGGCTGTGGGGACATCGTTGGCACACTAGGAGAACAGTACATCCCGACAACACTGATACTTAAATTAATGGCTCTAGTAATGACTGAAAGGTGCTTAGTCACTGCTGAAAAAGTTAGGCTCAGCGCTGAAGTATGCATAACATACTTAATACATGGGTCATGATTGTATGTGTGTGTGTGAGTATCTTTAACAGGGTTAAAACTACCCAGTTCATGCTGTCTTGATTTAAACATGAGTTAGTCAGCCAATATGGAAAGGGCCAAACTCAGTTTAAAGTCAAATGTATGCTAAAATACAGTTTCTAAATTCTTTTGAAATTTGGTTTGCCTGCTGAAGCTGTGTTTGACCTGAGGGATGAACTTAACTAGTTTAAACTGAATAGAAGAGTCCATAATTTTTTAAATGTAGGGATCGGAAGCTGGCCCCTTGCACATACTTTATTTAAGGTAGGAAAGCAATGTGTAGGGCAGATTGTGCGGAGGTTCCGGGGGTGTGTCTGTAGGATCAATGGCTCTGAGCAGATAGCCACAGATAGTGTGATGTTCTCCTCTGTGCAGAGGACAAGCCCAAGGGCTATGCACCACTTAAATCCTGTTTTGAGGGCTTAAATTGGATTTACATGGTGCATAGGCCTTGTTCAGTTCCTCTGCAGAGGAGTGTATTTCATCTATAGTGCACAGTTACGGCAAGCTAGTATAGGAAATAATATTGCTTTGCAATTCCATACCATCCTCCATCTGATTTATGAACATTAACTAATTAATCAACACCTAGATGTTCCTCAGTGGCAGTTTCCCATGTAAGAACTGTCTCAAGCTGATTCTGCTTAGATTATGAAATAGGACTGGATAACAGCACAAAAAAGTAGGGCTTGGGCATATTACATTAGTCCAGAGGTTCTCAAACTTCATTGCACCGTGACCCTGTTCTGACAACAAAAATTACCGTATATACTCGTTCATAAGCCAGATTTTTTTAGTAAAAAAGGGAAGCACCAGAGAAGGGGGTCGGCTTATGAATGAGTATAGAGAGGGAGAGGTGGGACACAGCTTCTCCCTCCAGCAGAGGGAGCAAGGAAAGGCAGCACAGCCAGCAGAGACAGAAGGGAAGAGGTGGGGCCAGAGCATCTCCGTTTCTGGCCATGCTGCTCTCCCTCCAGCCTCCGAAGCAGCTGCAGCTCCGGGGCTGGTAGGCTGTAGCTGTGCCGCTCGGCTCCGTCCCCCAGAGCAGACAGTGGCCGCACTGCTCAGCCCACCCTGCTGGAACATGCTGCGGCCACGCCACCCAGTCTGGCACGCCAGAGCAGGCTGTGGCCACGCTGCCCAGCCTGCCGGAGCAGCTCCAGCCAGGTCAGAGACATCTTCCCTTGGTCCTCCCCAGATAAAGTGGGAAGGGATGGAATGGGGAGAGTGTGGTCTTGGGCTAGGGGTGGGATCATGTGGGGCGGGTGGTCACAGGGGTTACTCCCCTGACTTCCAGCTTTTCCCCCCCAAAAATTTCCCCACCAGTTGCTGTCCTGGCCTATCAGGGTAAGCCACTGGCACGCCAGGACACTTTGTTTACTTAGGTTTACCTCCCTGCCTGTGGACGCTCAAGGTAAACAAACCATCTTGGCCCGCCAGCAGCTTATCCTGATGGGCCAGGAGCTAACATCTGCTGACCCCTGAATTATAGGGTCAGCTTATGAATGAGTCATAAACTGTTTCCATTTTTACTTATCCATCTTGTGGGGTCAGCTTATAAATGAACCGGCTTATGATTGAGTATATACGGTACTTCCTGACCCCAAGAGGGGGGGAACCGAAGCCTGAGCCTGCCCAAGCCTCACTGCTCTGGGCAGGGGGGCCAAAGCTGAAGATCAAGGGCTTCTGTCTAGGCAAGGGGCCTGCAACCTGAGCTCCACCACCCAGGACTGAAGCCCTCAGGCTTTGGCTTCAGCCCTGGGCAGTGGGGCTCGGGCTTCAGTCCTGGGCCACAGCAAGTCTAAGCCAACCCTGGTGACTCCATTCAAAGGGGGTTGTGACCTATGGTTTGAGAACCGCTGCATTAGTCTACCTCACTGATCATTTCTTTATTACTTAACTAATTTTTTTCTTAATATATTTTATTAAAAAATGCCAGTATTTTTCTTAACCAATATAGTATTACTGTATCTTTAGAGTTAAAACATGAGTGTAGTATCAGAGTTTTTTTAAAAAGGGAGATAAAGTAAACAAAAACTAGAGGCATAAATGAGAAACAACAACAGCAAGCAATGTATTTCATTCATGATCGGAAAGATATTATTATTTTATATATTTTTGTTGCGGTAGCCCTTAGAAGCCCAAGTCCCATTGTGCTGGGAGCCATACAAACTCATATGAAAAAGATGCCCCTTACCTCTAAGAGTTTCAATCTTAGCAGACTACTGTCTAAAAGGTGGGTCCAACAATGAGATGGGAGAGAAGAGAAAACCATAGGGTAACAATGACAGGGTTATGATATCCATGATAAGCGATGATCACAGCACACTAGTTAACTGACTATTGTCAAGTCTTTTGTAGGCATCACAGGACCAACATTAATTACTTAGAGTCAGTTGGGGCCTCAGCCTGTGTGGATGCAGAATGCAGGATTGAGGCCTAAGTGTAGTAGCAGTCAAAAAGTTCTCCAATCACATAAAAATTTTTTCTATACATCCTTTAAAAGACTGGATTTATTTGTAATCTCTACAACATACTCTTAGATTCTATTCCATTTAGGTTCTTATACTGAGCCCATCATTATGGTATCTGAGTGTGGCTTTCTGGTACCCTCCTACACCCCATTCCAGCAATGAGCTCTGTCTATGTGGAGCTCATAGCAGCATTAAGGCCTTGTTTAGGAGTGAAATGTCCTTTCAGTAGCATGGTGTTAACTAGTTCCCATATTCAGACTTAGCAAAATGCGCAGTCTTTGCTCAGGTGCCAGCACATTCCCCAATTTTAAGTTTTAAACCCAAACAACTTTTGAATTATCCAAGCCCAATAGAGTACCAGAAAACTTTCCAAATGGGAGACAGACACTATTTTCCTTTTGCTCAACTAGGTCAAAAGATTTGAATGGATTTTCTTCAAACTATGCAAAATTAAAAACTGCACTGGGGCTGAGATGAAGCCAGAGAAACTTCAGTCCAAAAGGTGCATATTTCTGTAAGGAATAAGTCTCTGAAAATATCAGAGCTTAAATGAATATTCCGTTGCAACTATAATTACTATGGTACATCCCTGATGGCAAAATGCAAACATAAAAACATTCTTAATGACATCTTTATTACCATGAAGGCAATGCTCAAGTTAGGGCATTGAATGGGATTATATCATTGTCCCCTTTATTACTCAGGGGTGAGAGTGAACAGCAAACTAAATATGCCCGTGTAATGCAATACAGCTGCAAGGAAACCTACCTTACCTTTTAGACTGCATGAGGAAAGGCATCACATCACACAGCCAGGACTTAATAGTCCCACTGTATATGGCTCTGGTGTAACCACCCCTGAAACACTTATGTGTTTGAATCACTATGTTACTAGGAAGGGTTGACAAAGCGAAGAGAGTTCAGAGAAGGGCAAAAAAAATGGTCACTAGGCTGGAGAGATTAGAAGAGCCAAATATATATAGCTTGGTGAAGTGACAACTAAGGAGCAATAGAATATATTATAAACATTTGGAGAGTGTAAATGCCAAGAAGAAAGCGAAATTTGTTAAGTCATAATACCTCCAAGTCATGGTGTAACTGGGAGTAATGGGGCAAAATTAAGACAGGAAAATTTTCTGACAATGAACTCTAGCGTGGAATAGTTTTCCAAGGGAAGTAGTGGCAGATCAATCCCTCAGGCTAGAATGCTCAAAACAGTAGAAAATGCACTGCAAAGAACAATCCTGCATAGGCAACAATAGGAGTGGGATGATCTAATAGACCCTTCCCATCTCCAACACCTATGACTATTTATTGAGTGTACATCCCAATGCTGCATTTGTTCTGTTGAACAGAAAATAATTTAATAGATTTGTATTGCCTACTTGCTCAATGGTTTAACATTTTTAGTTCTAATTGGGGGAGTATTCCGATGCAATGGAATTTTTGATGGTAGAGAAAAAAAGCTTTTCAGTCTTGCAGAGCTGCTCTTGGGCTTTCCTCTTCCTCCTGAGGAAAAGCTCCAAAACGGTCACCAGGCCCGGTGTGACAGGAAGCTCAGAATCTGCTTGCAATTAAAAGATCAGCACTGTAAATGGTGAATGTTAGTCTCAGCTGTGCCTGTGTGTTCCTATTGTTTTTAAACTTGTATTTCACAACTATGATGTGACATGTAGGGACGTAACAGTGGCTATGTCTACACTTCAAGCTATAGCTTCCAGTTCAAGGAGACATACCTGCCTAGCTCTGATTTAGCTATCATGCTAAATATAGAGTGCAGCTGTGATGGCAGGAGGGGCTAGCTGCTCTGAGTATTTACTTCTGGTCTCATACTCAGAGTGCCACCACAGCTGTGCTCTGTTTTCAGCATGCTGACTTCGATTAGAGCTAGCGTGAGTATGTTTCCTTGATTTGGAAATGATACAGATCCAGCTTGAAGTGTAAAATACCCAGTATTTGGATAAGACCCCACCAAGCACAAATCTGTAATGTGTCCCCTTCCCCTTTTATTCACTGACTATCTCTGGTTCCTGGTCATTCTGTCTCCTTTCCCTCACTCATCCCTGCATCCACCAAACCCTGGTAGCTGTATCCTCTCTTTAAGCCACGTGTGGGTTCTCGCTTCACCCTCTCTGGGCCGCTCTCTTCACCCTCGATCCTCAGTGATTCTAATCCCAATTCTTGGTGGCTAGACCCCCCTTTAGCCTCATTTCCAGTCTTTTTCCCTCTCCTCTTTCTCTTCCCACTTCCCGAGGGCTAAGCTTTCCCTGTCCTCTCACATACACACTTCAATTTCCCCCTCACCCTCAGTGGCTCTGGTCCACTCCTCACATGCTGCAGCAGTTATGCCCCAGTGTCCAGGTCTATTAGTTCCCTATTTCCCCTTCTCCTTTACTGCTTTTAAGCCATCATTTTCTCAGTTAGTATTCTGAACTCAGTACATATTGTGTAAATAAAAACAGACTAGGTGAGATTATCCTGAGCCAGTCTCCACTAAATTCCCTACCAATGAAGAACTAACTCATTCCAAGAGAGAAATCCTGGCCCCATTGAAGCCAATGGGAGTTTGATGTCAATTGACTTCAAGGGCATAAGGATTTCACCCCAAGAGTCCAAACTCTTCTTGACTGCTCAGAAACTGGGGGATTATAAAGTCTTTAAGCAGAACAAATGCAGGGAGCCTGAGTCTTTCAGAACCTTGCATGGTTGTGAGACTGTAGCTTGCTTGGCTTTTCAGTGCTGTCCAAGTACATTGGCAGAATTTCAGGTAAGTTTAATGAAAGTTAAATAAATAAGAGCTTCCTGTTGTACTTAGATACTTCATCATTCCCTTATGTATCTTATTGTATTCAGGTCGTTTGCCAGAAATAATGTTGGCTATGGGCTGCATCTAATTTCTAAATGCCAGCAAACTAATTATAATCAAGGTATTCCTTTAACATTTCCTAGATGAATTTTAACAGGGATGATTTAGATTAAATGGAGCCTTGATCCATTCCAATTTCAGATCCCACAGAAAATGAGAGTAGGGTCAAATTGGAAATAAAAGCATTAGGATTCTCAGTCCTCACTCGCCATACCGCTTCTCCATTTGTCTCCTTCTACCCCTTTTCTTCCCATAGTGACTTCCTTTATTCACCTCTCCCATGATTATTCCACCACTTTTCCCTTTATAGCAACTCAATTCCTTTCCCTTAATCCCTAATGTCAGAGAACAAAAGTGGGGATAGTTATTAAACTTTAAACTACAGTCAGACTGAGGGAAAACAAACACTGGAAAATATAAAGAAATGGTGGCATCAAGATACAGCACAAGGATAATGGAGGGAAGGAATGGGAAAGAAGAAAAAAAGCAAGGCATGTTTGTGACCGACAGCAGTCCTGTATTCACACCCTACACATTATTGTAATAACCTTTGTACTGAATATGCCTTGTGAGGTATAATTTGAAAACTAAACTTGCGGGTCAGTATATCAGGGTGAAATGTATGTAGAAATATGATATGTGAAGTTATGAATTCCCCCTGTATGATGATGTTAGCACGTGTTCAAATCCACATAGCCCTGACCAGGCAAGTGTTCTTAAACATGTCTATACAAGACAAGGGAATATATGTTTACCTCAATTTATATACAAGTTGTAAACAGGGTCCTTGAGACACCAACGGGGGAAATAGCAGGAGACAAGGCAAATCTGGATTTCGTTATACACAAGGAAGAAGAAAGAACATGGGAACACCTTCACCACCAGACTCCACCTCGCCTTCTAAACTAATCCAGTGCTGTATTTAAACTGAACTGTTTGGTAAGTCAAATTAAAGTAGCAAACTGTTGAATATTGATCCTTTACAAGGGCAACATACCTCTAATATCTGAACAGCCGAAGAGTGGGCTGGATAGCGTAGAACACATCTGGGGGGAAACTGGGGACTCAGAGTGTGTTGGGGTCACCCTGCAAGTAGTAACCAAGGCTGGTGGAAGCCAAGTGTGACTGGAGTGTTGCTGATAGGCTGCTAGTGTCCGAGCTGGTGGACCAGGGCTGTAGCTACACACAGACATTCTGGGGGTGACCTGCATGCTGTTAAGCTGCTTGTGAGTGGTCAAGGTTGGGAGCTACAACAGCAAAGCATTGTGAGGTCCTCAGGGTTATAGACATGCAATGACACAACCTGTCACTGGTCTGGATTGCATCGTGGAATGTGACGATCGTGAGGTGTTTTTTCCCCCCCATTAGTTATGTTACAGAATTTGATGGGAAAAGTTACACATGTATGACACACACTCTGTGCACACATATTTTCATAAGAAATTTAGTCCAGCAAAACACTCAAGCATGTGTTTGAATGCCACTGAAGTCAGGGACTTAAGCATATGTTTAAAGTCAAGCATGTCCTTAAGAATTTTGCAAATAGAGGCCTAACCCCTCAAAAGTACCCGGGAGGTGCCACTTGAATGGGGCCGGTGCTACCATTTAGGCGGACTAGGCGGTTACCTAGGGCGCCAGGATTTGAGGGCGCCAAAAAGCAGCACTCTCCAATTTTTTTTGTAAGTGTTTGAGCGGCCGCTGCCCTGGGAGGGAGAGGGAGTCTGAGCTGCCACCAGCAGCCCAGGGATTCCCCTGGGTCAGTGTGCCGCCGCAGGCAGCCCAGGGGTTCCCCTGAGTCAGCGGGCCGCAGCCGGCAGCTGGCAGCCCAAGGGTTCCCCTGAGTCAGCGGGCTGCCGCCGGCAGCTGGCAGCCCAGGGGTTCCCCTGAGTCAGCGGGCCGCCGCCGGCAGCCCAGGGGTTCCCCTGAGTCAGCGGGCCGCCGCTGGCAGCCCAGGGGTTCCCCTGGGTCAGCGGGCCGCCGCCTGCAGCCAGCAGCCCAGGGGTTCCCCTGGGTCAGTGTGCCGCCGGCAGCCCGGGGGTTCCACTGCGCAGTCGCTGCTTCGCTTCTCCCACCTCCCAGGCTTGCGGCGCCAGTCAGCTGTTTGGCGCCACAAGCCTGAGAGGAGAATTAGAGCACGACAGCATGCTCGGAGAGGACGCGGAGCAGAGGTGAGCTAGGGTGGGGAGGTACCACAGGGCTCCCCGGGCCTGGAGGTGGGGAGCTGCCGTGGGGGGCGGGGAGCTGCCGCCGGGGGGGCACCTCAGGGCAGAGGGGAGCTGCTGCAGGGATGGGAGGGTGCAAGGTGGAAGTTTCGCCTAGGGCGTGAAACTTCCTTGCACCGGCCCTGCACTTGAATAGTTTCACTGAGGACACTGGATTTGCACTGCTCAGATGCTGTTGCCCAGCAACACCTGCCAATCTGACCTAGATTCTGTGACATGGCAGAGAAGCCATGCTCCAGCTCATGCAGACTAGTTAAACTCTTATTAAACTAAACTATCATTTATTTATTTAACTTCCCTCCACATTTGTTCTTAACTTTACTCCAAATACAGCACTGAGGTCCATCCTCTTCATCTTCATGCTTAGTCTTTTCCCTGCCCTCACCCATACTGAAATGTTTCTATATACATTGGTATGGCACATGACAGGAGGTAAGCAATACATCATGTACTGGCTGTAGCTATACTGCATGTCAAACTGTGTGGCCATGTTTTCATATTTCTGGGACTGGTGTGATTTGTGAGTGTGTGTGTTTGGGGGGGGTTGTGCTGTATTATTGTTCTTTACTCTTTTCATCGCTGCAGTACTAACTTGCTGTTTTTCACAGTTCATACTAAAAGTGAGTAAATCATGTTCCATCTCTTTCTGGCAAAAGAACAAAATTGAATAATGGCATCAATGGAGCCTTCCTGTTGCTAAATCCTACTTGAATCCCTTCTAAGGCTTTGCTGAGGACCCTTCTGTGAAGTAAACAAAGGGCCAGAGTTCCTGTGTGCCTACAGCTCATATTGACATCCTTGAGAGTTGAGGGTAATGTAGCCTTCTGAGACTCAGGCCAATATTGTCTTCCCACTGCCCACTCCAAAATCCATGTGACCAGTTATGTCAAGTAGTCACTAGTTGACTAGTTTGAAAAACCAAAGGCATTTTTTACATCTGCAGAGAAAGAGCTTTTGCTTTCAGTTTAGGAAAAAGAAAGATTTTCAGTGGGAAGCCAGATAGATAAGAAATCTAATAAAGACTTCATTTCCCAATGAAATAAGCATCTGTACAGTCAGGAAGCAGGGTGAAGCCATACAGCCAGCAGATAAATCCTCCAGCTCCACTTCCCTTATCCCGTCTCAACGGCACAATGCATTTAGTTGTCATCTGGCATTTGTGTATTCATTCTAATTCTTCCTGCCTTGTTGTTCTGTCAATTTCTTAATCTATTTACACTGACTTTATTTTTAGTATGTCTATTGTGACAGCAAATCCTAGAATTGCCTTGGGTGTTGTCTGAAAATGGCCATTATCAAATCATAATGCCTACCCAGATGAAGTACTGTAAGGGCCTTAGGCAATCACTAGTAGTCCTTAATAGCTGCCTGCATTCTAGAGTTGCATATCAATTCCCACCTTAGAGGGTCTACTGCAGTAGTATAAAGTGAGGAGTTGGAGGGAACTGCATATATTAAAATTTGGATTAGTAGCTCACCCAGAATGCTACTTGCTTTTTCTCTGACAGGTTTTTTGTGAGGGGGGGCGGGGTTGCCCATTAATAAACTTGCTATCTCCATCTTTTGTTGGTAAACTATATCAAAATGCAAATGATCCAGAATCCAATTAATTTCTGGAAGGTTGCAGCTGCTTTGGGCCCTATTCACAGAGACACGTGGTGTGTGTGTGTATTGGTGTATATATATATGCATGCATGTGCATCTGATTGTGAAGAAAATCAGGCCTTATTATTGAAGCTTTGACTCAAAAATTGAGCTATTGTTCATTACAAGTACTAATGCAAACAGATAATTTCCAAATTGCGTTCCACATTTATTAAAGTGGTGGAAAATGTGGCTAATTTCAGACAAAGCAGAGAAAAGGTAAGCCATGAGAGCTGGAAGAGGAGATGTGGGAAATCTGTTTCTATTACAACAAAGGAAATTTTATCTAATACAGGGGTCAGCAACCTTTCAGAAGTGCTGTGCCGAGTCTTCATTTATTCACTCTAACTTAAGGTTTCGCTTGCCAGTAATACATTTTAATATTTTTAGAAGGTCTCTTTCTATAAGTCTATAATATATAACTAAACTATTGTTGTATGTAAAG
>NC_133771.1:123942494-123977063 GCF_003597395.2 Chelonoidis abingdonii
GCCTTGCATGGTGTCAAGTATCAGAGGGGTAGCCATGTTAGTCTGGATCTATAAAAGCAGCAAAGAATCCTGTGGCACCTTATAGACTACCAGACGTTTTGGAGCATGAGTTTTCCTGGGTGAATACCCACTTCGTCAGATGCATGTAGTGGAAATTTCCAGGGACAGGTATATATATGCAAGCAAGCTAGAGATAATGATGTTAGTTCAATCAGTTTGTGTGCCACCTTCAGCACCTGTGCCATAGGTTGCCTACCCCTGATCTAATATCTCAAAAAGCATTAATTACCATGAGATATAGGCAGACACATTGTAGATTCCTTCATTGGCTTTGTCATTCTGCTCAGCTTCTTTCTACTGCTGAGAATTTTTTGGCTTGATTTTGGGTTTGTGTTTATTTGGGATATTTTGCCTGGGATCTATCCAGAACTTATATCTACTATATACTTATGAAACTGAGAACATCCTTGGAATATATTTTATGACCTCAGCTCATGCTGAGATTTGAAATTTATCTAGACCAGACAGGTTGGAGACATATAAAAATGTATGTTACTGTGCAGACACTGGGTGAATGTGGACAAAATTTATAAGTGTCTATTAATTTTAGGGGCCTCCATTTATGGCTGTCCAATCTGAGTCACTAATGTGTCTCCAACTGAGCACCCAAACACGAGGCACACAAAATTAAAAGACGATTGTGAAAATGTAGGCCTTGATCTCTCGATGTATCAATCACCCCATCTGCAAAAAAGGGGGAATATAGTCCCTACTTTGCACAGACATTTTGAAACTTAAATAATTCATATTTGTAAAGGGCTTTGCGATCCTCCTACAAAAGGCACTAAAGAAGCACAGATGTTGCTATTAGTACCTATCTTCTTTTTCGTACTCCAATTAATTGGTGAAACTTTATCTGGAAAGGAAATCCTACATTTAAAAGGATATGGAGGAAAAGTTCCCCTCACTTTACTTATAGCCAGCTATTTCTGCAGAAAGAGTGAAACTCAGCCTCATGCAGAACATGTACACCAGGGCCCACATTAGGACTTAAGTGGTGCATAGACCTTGTACTGGTATCAGTCAGGGACAATGGGTGTCAAACCCTGGTCTACTGGGACCCAGCAATTCCAACCTGCTAACCATTGACCTGTTAATAATTGCTAGAACACTAGAAGGTCAGCTCTGACAGAGGACTCCAGTCCTGGGGGAGCACTGGGGGATCCTGATTGGTTCTTTACTTCTATTTAAACCAAGTAGAGGAACAGGCAATTGTCTGTACAACTGGGATTTTTCCTGCTTAGGGTTTTCTGCCTGACTCTGATCTCCTGGCTCTGCCCTGTGGCAGTATTGCAGACTCTGATCCCCTGGTATCCAGCCTGGCCTGGCTCCTGGTCCAACGGTTAGGTCAGACAACCCACTTCTCAGTTGTGATAGCCTATGCCACAATGGTGGATATAACACACAGAACAATTTTTGCTGGGATTTGGAAGCTAAACTATATGCAACCTGATAAATGTTGCTAGACAGTGTCAGCCATCAGGTCAGTTTTACGTTGAACAGCCATTTAATAAATAATACGCTGAGGCAGTTTTACTAATAATACGTTCTTCTGTGGGCAGTAAACTGAAGGCTGTTTTCTCCTTGGAAAGGAGGCAAAGCTTTTGATCAAACAAGCTGGTATTTTATGTATAAGACTTCATAGGTTTTCAGTGTCTGGATGCATTTCCTTAGATTCTGTTATAGCTAGTAAAACCCACAGACCAGTGCCAGGATTCTGGAACAAACTATAATCAAAATAATATCTTGAGGCCTGATCCTAGTCCATAGGAATTTTGACATTGACTTCAGTGGGGCAGGACTGGGCCCTTAATTTGATAGTGTTATGTATGTATGGAGGGGCAGGATTTCATGTGTCGCCCCACTGCCATGCAGCAGTAGATGTAGAGGCCCTGCAGGTCAGCTCCTATAGATTCCAAGGCCAGAAGGGACTATTCTGATAACCTAGTCTGACCTCCCATAGAAGGAGAAATAAATGATACAGGCTCTGGAGATAGCGTTAGTCTAGCTTGTTTTGTTTACACTATATACATCAATCTGTGAATATGGGTGGTCAAACAGCATGCAGACAATTTTGTCTGTCCAGGTACTCAGTTAAAACACCTATGCCCAGTTCCTGGGGAGCAACTCTGCCCCAAGAAGTGATTTCAGTTAGAGAGATTAGGGCAGAGGGAAAACTCCTCTGCTGCTCACAACAGTTCCCAACAATATTTGGGGCCGGGTGTCCTCCTCGGCCTCCCCTCCCCCTGTGCCTCCCCTGTCCCCCTCTTGCCTTCCCCGGGCTCCGGAGCATGGCTGCTACTCTGAAAACTGACACATTGTCTCTTCCGTGCAGGGCCATGTCACCTCCCTGCAGCAACTGCTGCCTCAGGGTCCTAGTGCCCCCTCTTCCTCAACTGCCATGGCAGACTGACTGTGAGCCTGCCCTTCCCCCTCAGACCTTCTCTTTTCCGGCAGGAACCTCCAGGAGCACAGGTGTCCCCTGCCCCGCCTGCAGTCACCACTCCTGCCCCATGCTGGGCAAGGAGGCAGCCCCACCCCTCACCCCCCACTGAAGCTACAGTCAAGGGCTGGAGGAGGAGCACGCAGCACCCCCCGGCACCCACCATGGGGGAAGCAGGGGACATTCCTGGACCTGAGAGGGGCCCTAGGAGCACATGCAGTGACCATGTGCTGCTGGGGGGGGCAAGAAAGGGGGGCTCCTCCCCCAGAGCTTACTGGTGCCAGCAGGGAAAGGGCTAGGGGGAGCCCTCCTCTCTGGCCCCTGTCCCGGAGCAGCCTGCTTGCACCCCAAACTCATCCCCAGCCCTGCCCCACCCTAGAGCCCACACCCCCATCAGAGTTTTCACCCCCCCACCACACCCTCAACCCTCTGCGTGAGCCCTGAGCGCCTCCAGCACCCCAAACACCTTATCCCCAGTGTCAGCCAGAGCCCTCATCCCCCTGCACCCCAAGCCTCTGCCTGAGCCCCTCCAGCACCCCAAACACCTTATCCCCAGTCCCAGCCAGAGCCCTCATCCTCCTGCACCCCAACCCCTTGCCCGAGCGCTGAGCCTTTCCAAACACCCCAAACACCTGATTCTCAGCCCCAGACAGAGCACTCACCCCCTACACCCCAACCCTCTACCCAAGCCCTGAGCCCCTTCCATACCCAAACCCCTCATCTGCAGCCACACCCCACATCTCTGCACCCCATCCCATCCCCAAACTTCCTCCCAGAGCCTGCACCCTGCACCCCAATACCCTACCCCAGCCTAGGGCCTGCATCCCAGACCTCCTCCCTCACCCAAACTCCTTCCCAGAGCCTTGGGCAGGTGGGGGGCGGAGTTTGGGTGGGGGTGGTTTCTGAGCACGATCAAAATTTCTACAAACCTGCCACCCCTGTGTCCCACCACACACAACCTGGCTAAATGGGAAGAAATGTATGGGCTAGGGAGAGATTATCCAACTTCCAACCTGTGGACAGAGTGTGGGTCATCTTTTCAGCCATTGCTTCATCCCTTGGGCCGGAAGAGGGGCTGCCACCCCAGCATACCCTCTGTGCAGTTTGTGACCACTCGTTCTGTACAGTTGTGGATTAATTGGCACCACCCGTTTCCCTCCCTTCTCCACACATCCTGTGCACCTCTAATTCCCTTCTTTGGACTGGCTTCTTCAGTTCCACTATACACAGAGTGTATGTAGCCACATAGGGTGCCTGTTCTGTAGGCACCTACCATCCCCACCTACACAGCAGAAGCTCCTTTCATGTCTCCTACTGTGATGGGTGAATTTAATTTCATGATAAAGACCTTCACCAATCAAAGCATCTAGTGTTAGAGGAGAAACTGGTTTTTCATTCAGAGGTATGGGACTATTATGACCTCCCCCATTACTCTTGGTTCATTTGCAGTCAGCTCTTTCATTGTCTTTCAGTTACACTGGACCAGAATTATGTTAATTGCCAATTAAATACAGCTGGGTGATTCATTTATTATTTAAATTTAGAGTATCAACATTAAATGGCATATAACCTCTATTTTCCTTTTAAAACGTTCTGATACTATCTTTGCTGTAACTAAGCTGAAAGTGAAAACAGGAGATCAGTTGAACCCCTGACTTTCACCATGTGCAGAGCTCACATGAGCAGCACAGACTTCTATACCTCTGGTCTCTCACTGTGCAGCTTAAAGTGTTCTGCAAAGGAGACACAATGAGTTTGTGCCTCTTTTCTTTTTTTTTTTTTTTTGCAGTGGGGAGATGTTATTTTTGCTTGTTAGGAAACCTTGTGTTTCAGGTTTAAATCAATCTCTAACTATTAAGAATTAGAATGAGATCTTCATGGGGGCAGATTATCCTACTTCTGCCTACTTTCTTTCTTTCTTTCTTTTTTTGGCACCTTCCTCTCAGGCATTTGGTGCTGGCTACTTTCAGAGCCAGCATGCTGGATGAGATGGACCTTGGTTCTGGTCCATTGGCAATTTGTTATGTTGCTTTATCCTTAGAAATATTAGGTATGTTGAGTCTTTTCTTCCCTTTTTTGTTGGAAGACTTTTTGGATGCCTCAGAAATGTGGATTGGGAGCTATCTATTACTGATTATAATGTAACAAGATTTCCCCTGTAACCAGTTAGTAGGCGTAGAACATTGTTTGCAATAATGCCAAGAATAAATTAATCTGGGGTGGGGGAGGGGGATGCCATCCTGCAAACACTTACACATATGTGTAATTTCACTTGTGTCAATTGTCTTCAACTGCACTACTCATGTGAATAAAACTATTATATACGATTAAGTGCTTGCAGGATTGGGCCCTTCTATACTAGTGAACATATGGGTGTGCAGACAAAAACTCCAACACTTTCTATGTGTCTCAAAGAGAGAAGCTATTGTTGTTGTTTCCAGTGGTATCTAGGAGCCCTAGTGGTGAGGACCCCATTGTACTAGGCAGTGGACAAACAGGTCAGAAGAAAAACAATACCTGCTTCAGAGAGCTTACAACCTTGGTGCTGGGCAGGATACAAGAGGTGGACAAAATAGACAATCAGGGTACGGGTTGGTCCGAGGGCAAGGTCATAAAATAAACCAAATGTAGCAGAACAATAGAAGTCTCAGCTCATCACTTGTTTAACCTATGCCAGATGAGCTTTGTTTTTAGGTATCAGAGCATAGGCAGGTTTAAAAGAGGGATTTAAGAGCTAAGGTGGCAGCATTGCCATTTTTGAAGGGGAGTTTTCCCAATGCATACGGGGCAGCTGGAGGGAAAGGGTAGAGGTACTTGAAGGAGGATCAGATGGAGTGATCAAGGCTGGCATCATTTGAAGAATGAAGGTGGGATTCAAATGGCAGAAAAAACTACTAGATCTGGTAGATACATGGTGAATGCCTTGAAGGCAAAGACAAGGAACATGTTTGATGTCACGGAGGAGGGAGAGCCAACAGAGTGACACAAAGGAAATGGTAAACGCAATGAACCATGAAGACAATCTTAGCAGGAGCATTTTAAATTGCTTTGAGAGGTGCAGTATGGGTGGCATCCAGGGGCGGCTCTGTTTTTTGCAGCCCCAAGCATGGCAGGCAGGCGGCTTTCAGTAGCACGCCTGCAGGTGGTCCGTTGGTCATGCAGATTCGGCGGCATGCCTGTGGGAGGTCCGCTGGTGCTGTGCTATCGGCGTCCCCACCGTCGAATTGCCGCTGAAGCAGCAGGACCGGCGGACCTCCTGCAGGCGCGCTGCCGAAAGCAGCCTGCCTGCTGCCCTCACAGCGACCGGCAGGCCGTCCCTGTGGCTTCCCACCCCAGGCACACGCTTGCTGTACTGGTGCCTGGAGCTGCCCCTGGTGGCATCAAGGCCGGAGAGGAGGATATTACAGTAATAGGCATGAGATGATGAGGGTCTAAACAAAAGCAGTCTGGACAGAAAAAAATGGCCAAATCTTTGAAGTGTGGTGTAGGTAGCAGTGGCAAGGCTTGGAGATGGTTTCCATGTGTCACATGGAGAAAGTCAGGTCAAAGGTGACTCCTTGATTACAGGTCTGAATGATAGAGAGGAGGTATTATCCACAGCAACAAAGAAATAGCAGAAAAGAGAAAGCTTGTGGCGGGGTGGGAGAGAGATCAAAAGCCTGATTTTGGTCATGTTGCCTACTGGACATCCACAAGGAGATGTCAGAAAGACAGGCCAAGAGGAGGGATTGGGTAGAAGGAGACAGGTCTTCAGTGGAATATATTTGTGAGTCACTGGTGTTAAGGTTGTATTTGAAGCCCTGACTGTAGATAAGAGCCCCTAAGAATGGGGTGTAGAAAGAGAAGAGCGTGCAGCCAAGGATGGAGCCTTGTGGGGTGGGGGGTGCCCAATGAAAGAGAGAGGGAAAGAAGCAGCTCTGGCAAATAAAGTGCTGAAGTAGTGATTAGAGATGGAGGAGGAGCCCATGAGTGGATGGAGCCTCAAAAGCCAATGGAGAACAGGATTTGAGGAAACAGAGAGTGGTAAATGGTGCCCAAAGCTGCCAGTGTATCAAGGAGGATGAGGATGAAATTGAAGCTCTGGGATCTGGACAGGAAGACATCATTTGAGACTTGAATGAGAGCCACTTTACTGGAGTGGAGAGGATGGAAACCAGATTGGAGAGCAGCAAGAACTGAACTGGAGGAAAGAAGTTAGTACATTCAGTAAGCCTGGAGGTGAAAAGGAGAAGGAGGATGGGATAGTGGTTGGAGGGGGGGTTTTCATCTTGAGGGAGAGTAAAGCATACATGTGCTGTGAAAGGAAGGGTCCTGAGGAGGGTGAGAGATTGAGGAAAAGTGCAAAGAAAGGAGTATAAATTAGGGGTTACATGAAATAAGGCAGTGAGGTGGGATGGAGTCACTGTGGCAGGTGAAGGGGCTAGAGCAGATGAGAAATTTGTGTCTGTGGGAAGGTGGGAAAGGAGGAGGAGAGTGGTGGGAAGGGAGAAGGTAAAAAGTCCTATTGAATCTTGCCAATTTTTTGAAAAAATCAGTGAGATACTATGCAGAGAGAGTTGGGGGCAGGAGAGAAGGAGGTTTTCAGGAAGGTATGAAAGTGGCAAATTGGCAACTAAAAATGCTTTATTTTATAATTTTAAATCCACAAGAAATTATATGTGTGTATAAGATAACTAATATTATACATAATTAACATAACTAATCTAATTTGCGGATTATCCTACACAGATGAAATGCAATGAAAATGAATGTGCTTCTTGTGTTATATATATATGTGTGTGTGTGTGTTTATGAATAATGCCTATATTTTAGAATATAAATTGTAGGCAGCAAATTTTATTTTCTCCCCCTTTAGGGCTTTTTCTTTCTCTTTTCATTTCAGCCACTTCATTCTGTTCTCTTCTTTTCTGTCTGCATCTCTTCCCTCCTCCTCCCCTGCTTTTCAATATCTGTTTCCTTTCCAACTAACTTTTAATCCCCCCCTTTCTTTTTTCAGGACCTGAGTCTGCAAATCCATTTGCATAGGCACAATTTTATGCATGTGAGTTGTCAGATTGAAGTCAGTGGAACTTTACTCACATGCATAAAGTTAAACATGTGTGAATGTTTCCAGGACTGGAACCTAGAACTTCACCAACCCTGGGTATTCTTATCAGATGTGGCGCTTGCCAAGCCAATTTGCAGCAGCAGCAGCAAAATGCAGAACCGTCAGACCACCACCAAATCTGCTCAGGGGGCAGTCATCAGTGATGTATGATGTAGTCTGAATTTGACCAAAGCCATGTGTGGGATCATCTCATTGGCCCCAGGTGCGAAGGCTGACCGCATATTGACCCAAGCCAGTTCAAAATCTGTTCAGAAGGGCCCATAAGCGGTGTGGCACATCAAAGCCAGGTACATGCTATGCATTCCATGATAAAATCCAGACCAGTGAGGGGCTGTGTCACCACTTGCTCTGCATCCTGGGGAACCTCACCATGCTTTGCTGCTGTAGCTCTCAACCTGAGCTCCTCACAAACACCCAAACAGCATTCAGGTCACACCCTGAGTGTCTGTGTGTATAACCACAGCCCTGGTCCTGCTGCTCTGACCCCAGCAACCTGTCAGCAAACACCAGCCACACTCTGGCTTCTAGCAGGGTGATCTCAACAAACTCCCAGTCCCAGATTTCCCCCCAAAATGTGTGCTATGCATTGTCCAGCTCTCTCCTGAGCAGCCCAGATACACCTCTACCTTGATATAACGCAACCCAGTATAACACAAATTTGGATATAACGCGGTAAAGCAGTGCTCGGGGGGGCAGGGCTGTGCACTCCGGTGGAGCAAAGCAAGTTCAATATAACACGGTTTCACCTATAACACGGTAAGATTTTTTGGCTCCCAAGGACAGCAATATATCGAGGTAAAGATGTATATTAGACCCATTGCTCCTCTAAGGAGATCAACATACAGCAGCCTGCTACCTTAAATGGCGTTACCCAAACAATTCACAACACTGGATTAGTTTTAACTAAAGAATAAAACAAGTTTATTTAACTATAAAAAGAGAGATTTTAAGTGAGCACAAGCATAAGGCATTAAAGTCAGAAATGGTTGCAAGAGAAATAAAGGTAAAATGCTTTCTAAACTTAAAAAATTAGACTTGGTTCACTGTGTAGTTCTTACCAAATGTTTCCAGCAACAGGGCTGACCAAATTTCAGGACAGGATCTGTTCCCAAACTTCAGCAGCTGTTTCCTTTGTCATCTTTGGTTGAAAAGAGAGAGATGGATAGGGAGAAAGACCACCTGGGGTGTTTTTGCCCCTCACTTTTATAGTTCAGTTACCCTTTGAAATATATTTTCCCAAGGATTATCCTGAGATAAAGTTCCTTCCAGCAGTGAGGATGGAGATGGGGATCTGGTAGTGAAAGTGGTTGCATGCTGTTTCTCCTCACCTCTGGTTGTTGACATGCAGATTTTCTTTGCCTCTTGTCTCACCCTCTCACTGTCTGAAAACCCTGTTTATAACTTATATGTATATTTGGGTAAACACACATTGCTTTGTTTAAGCTCTGCTTTACCAGCCAGCCTACAGGGCTATGTAGGTTTGAACATGTGCCACCAACATCATTCAGGGGGAATTTATAACTTTACATATAATGTTGCAACATACATTTTATCATGATATTATTGACCAGCAACTTGTTAGTTTTCAAGTGATATTCACAAGGCATATTTTGTACCAAGAATTTACAATCATACGTAGGATTTGAATACAGGGTGCCTTCAGTCAGATGCATGGTTGGGTCAATCTTAAGAGACTGGTTTCTGATGTTGGTTGGAGACCATTCCTCATGTCACATCAGCTTTGCAGAGAAATCGGGGCAGGCAAGTGGGACCATGAGGGATGTGTAGAGGAGTGATGTTGCTTAACACAGGGATCCATGGTACTGGTGTGGGTCAAACTGGCCCAGTTACAATGTGCATGGTTGAGTGTAGTTGAGTCAACCAACTTGACATGAGATGAATGGAGCCAGACTGGAGCATAGTGTACTGCTGCAGAGTGACACAGAATTAAAACAGATGATCAGAGAGATTGAATATTTGCTCCCCATGAAGTACTGGCCAATTTGTTTAGAAGGTTGTCACACGTCTTTACCTTACCCATGGTTTTCCTCAGGTGCCTAAGATATGTGAGAGCTCTATCTAGGTTTACTCTGAGGTAGACTGGGTGGGATTCGTGTTTCAAGCAATGTCCATTGAGAAAGAGATTCAGTTCTTGGGCTGCTCTTAGGGTTGTAAAGATTGAAAAAACTTGAAACTGTCTTGGTCAAACTTGGTTGTAAGTACCACTGACTACAGTATTTCCTGGATATTAAACCCATAGTTATCAACATATACATTTTTCCCCTCGGGAATAAATTTCCAAATAAAACTGTCTGTGCGCCTTTATTTCCCCACCCATTGAAGGCTTGTGCATGCATTTTAGAGGGTTTTCTCATATAAGTATCTTAGTTATCAAAATGATACAATCACATTTTCCTGCCAGAATAGATATCCACTATGTTTCCAACCCCATAGGTTGCATTGTCATTTGTGTGTGCTTTATCATAATTATGCAGGATAGCAAAAACCATAAGATCAAATCCCACAGTAAAAATATATATATATATATATATATATATATATATATATATATATATATATATATTAAACCACTGGGTCTGATCCTCATTTCATTGATTTTCAGTTGAAGTATACATTTCTCCATGTTTGTATGGAATTTAAAAAAAAATTCAGACCCATATATGGGAGAAACTCCAAAGTTCAGATAAGCACTTAAACACAGCAGCACAACTATGTAACCTATAGAAGTTTCCTGCCAGACCTTTAACCTTTCTACACACACGCCTCACCTCGCATAAAGCACCTCCGCGTTCCCCATTTAACTGTTGTCACCTCTTGAAGGCATTAAGCTCATAACATATCCTCAGTGTGGATTGGCGGTGTCCATTAGGACCTCCTTGTACTTTTTATAGGAACAACACAACCCACATATATAAGAACATGTCTTATAGAAATAGACTCCAGCACATCACACACATTAATGTAACCAGTTTAAATACAAGTGATTACCTAGGGAAATGCGAGCAAGTTAAGACTTCAAGAGTTATACCAGCCACACTTGCCATAGAGTATTCTCCTATTCCATTTTTTTAAAAAAATCAATGTCCGATCCTGCAAGCACTTATAGAAAAGTTACTCTTGTGTAAGTATTTCAGGATGGCGCTTACCCCTGCTCAAGATTACATGTTTATCTTGTGTAGGGGGGTAGCACCTAGCAAATGGGCCAGTCTAAGAATGGGCCTCTAGACACACCACAATCCAAAGTTTGTTAACAGTACTAATGGAACATAGATAACATGTTTGTGTATATCCCATAAAGTTAAAGGATGTGCGATCATGTTCAAGCAACATTGGGCGGAAGCTCAATTTTGCATTTCTAATTTTGTTAATTAAATGTTACTTGATGTGCCTTAACATTTTTTTTTTCCCTTTAGCGATGAGCCATAATTTTACACTGCATGTCTCGGGTGCTTCCTACGCTACCT
This sequence comes from Chelonoidis abingdonii, assembly GCF_003597395.2. NCBI lineage: Eukaryota > Metazoa > Chordata > Testudines > Testudinidae > Chelonoidis > Chelonoidis abingdonii. Next base: position 123,953,590 of record NC_133771.1, read on the forward strand.
AGCAATTACGTAAATAGAAAAAGATGGAGATTCCACCATCTCTATCCACAGTTCATAGCAGAAAGCATTAGTAAGTGCAAGACTGTTTCTGGTATACTTAGGCACCCTCTGCTGGAGAAATGGTAGTTTACTACGTTCAATTTTTCCTGTAAACATTATTTTTTTTCCCTGTTAGTATTTCTGTTTTTTTTTCAGGTTAGTGTCAGGTAAAACTCCATGTTGTTAGTGCTGATTCTTAATGCTCCTTGCCTTTACCAGAGACAACACTACCTAATGACAGGCTTGGGTTATGATTTAAAGGTGTCTGGGACTGCTTTGTTAAGGGCATTAAAACCAGGACTTCCTTCTTAACATTAGTTTGCTGCAGTTTTAATGTTATATATTTGTTTCTATGCCTTACGTGTATATTATCAAAGGTGTTCAGACTTTCCAATTACAATCAGGTCTTGGATATATAAAATACAAGTATCAAAAGAGCTGTAAATGAGTTTCCTGCCAGGGCTTACCTCCCTGGGAGGAGGGGAGCCACACCAGGCCTCGCTGTCGTCTAGGGTCCGACCTTGACCGCGGTCCCTACCCTGGGAGGTTGTCCCTGATGAAGAGGATGCGTATGTGGCAAGGTCAAAGGGCCCGGCCCTTGGTCGGGTGGGGCACCAAAACACAGTTCCAATAGTTCATTCAGCTCTGGCCCTTGGAGGCAGGGCAGAGCAGTGGCAAAGTCAAAGGGGCCCAGCCCTGATTCGGCGGGGCACCAAACACAGTTACAATAGTTCACTCACAGTGGCCTCCTTAGACCGGGGAGAGGGGGATTCTGCCACCCGGGTACGGGTGGCAGGGGGAACGCAGGCCCACCCACTCCTCTGTGTTCCAGCCCGGGCCCTGGTAGCGGCTGTCACCGCCACATGGGTCATGTGAGGATCCTGACCGAACACCACTGACATAGGCAGGGTAGCTCTGCAGCCTGACAGGGGCCACTGCCCCGGGCACTTCCAACATCCCCCTCTGTTCCTACCTGGTCCGGGATTTCAGTTTCGGGGACGTCCAGCACCATCGGTTCCTCCCAGTCCGGGCTGGGCAGCAGGTCCGGTATTATCTCTGGAAATGCGGGCCAGGCCTGATCTGGGGGCTCCTCAGGGCCATGGTAGGGACGGGGCAGCTCTGGCAGCTCCTCGTCATAGCGGCTGCGGGGAAGCTCTGGTAGCGCCTCGTCGTAGCAACCGCAGGGAAGCTCCAGTAGCGCCTCGTTGTAGCGACCACATGGAAGCTCTGGCGGCTCCTAGTCTCGGCCTCCGGCCTCAGCAGCCTCCCAGTTACGAGCGCCGGTGGGCACGTCTGCTCGTGACGGTGGCTGGGCTCCAACTGAAGGCTGGGGCCCGGCTTTTATTCTTCCGGGTCGCTGCCTGACCCTCTGAGGGGTGGGACTTCCGCCCAGCGGTCCCGCCCCTGGGGATGATTGACAGGGCTCGACCCTCCCTGGGGAGGAGGGGAGCCACACTGCCTCGTTACAGAGCCGTACAACAAAGAGCAGTAAATTAGGAAACTTTGAACTATTGCTTCTTAGATGTAAAAGATGTTTTCCAGGCCCTTTAGCTTTGATCTAAGCTTCAAACACAACAAAGTATAGTGAAAACTTCACACTATGTTGAATGTTGAGAAATTTTGATTCCCACTGTAGGGCTATCCCTAAAGGCATATCCTTTAATATTATGTTGCTGACTGCAACCTCAAATACATATGCACATCAAATGCTACAATAACTTCAAAATACAGTATTCTCTACCTGTTTGATGCAAATAATAAATAATAATAGACCAGCTACAGTGAGATGAAAGGATATGATGTGATCATGAGTGAAGACACTTGTTGTAAAGTACTACAAGAAACCAGAGTAGGAAGTTTTCAATTCATTGCTGTTTGTTTTTTAAAAATGCATGATTTATAATCTTTGGCTCTGAAATGAGGTGAGGAAGGGACCCAATCTGAAATCCACAGATACACTTGGTGCTAAATATGTTTCCGTTATCAGTCTTCTTAGGCTCAGAAATACAAGTGTCCAGAAAATAAATAAATGAAAACTCTCACTTCCAGTCTTAGGTCCAGATTTTCAGCTGATGCAAATCAGCATGAAATCGGTGGAAGCTACGTCAGTTTATGCCAGCTGAGGATCCAGCCTACAGTGTTCTCTGCTGCTTTACTTTTAATTTTTAAAAGATGTTTTTAAAAATTCCAGTTTTTTTATTTTAAAGAATACAAATACCTAAATCCATGATCCAAATACTGGAATATCACACCAGAAAAAAAACCCATCTCTGATACTTTCACTGCATATGTGTCAAGTATCAGGGGGTAGCCGTGTTAGTCTGTATCCACACAAATAACGAGGAAAATTTTTCACTCCATGCATCTGAAGAAGTGGGGTTTTTACTCACGAAAGCTTATGCCCAAATAAATCTGTTAGTTTTTAAGGTGCCACCTGACTCCTCATTGTTTTAGTTTATATGTGGTTTAGCATGCAGGTTCTTCATATCTGAGCCACTGATGGCAATTTAGGCCACTCAGTCACCCCAGAAGATCTCCTCTTGGGGGACTGACATGTGACGTTTCCCCTAGAAAATATCATAGGCTGGGGGGGAAAGCAGGCAGTGTGGTCCAGTGACTTTTCTAAAACAATCCCTCACTAGGGAGGCTGAGTCTCTGGGACATAAACCAGGGTTGGACTCAGACCTGTCTAAGGAAAGGAAAAGGAATGTGTGCATGTGTGTGTGGAATTTTAGGGGCTAAGAGGAAAGTTGGGGGAACTGATACATTTGTAGATGCCAGAACGTAAGTGTCATAAACAGATAAGTAAGAGTTAATAGCACAGAAGTACTTCATGTCTCTTTTGACTGTAAAAGGTTAACAAGTTCAGTGAGCCTGGCTGTCACCTGACCAGAGGACCAATCAGGGGACAGGATACTTTCAAATCTTGAGGGAGGGAAGTTTTGGTGTGTGCTGTTAGTGTTTGGTCGTTGTTCTCTCTGGGTGCTGAGAGTGACAAGACGTGCAACCAGGTTTCTCTCCAATCTCTGATACAGGCTCTTATAAGTTCAGAATAGTGAGTACTAGGTAGATAAGGCCAAATGTGCATTTTGGCTGGAAGAAGTTCAATGTGTATTTGGCTGGAGGCTGTTTCAAATAGTGTATTTGGCTGGAAGGTCTGTTCAGATTTGTATTTTGCTTGAAAGGAGTTTTTAATTGTACTTGTATATTAGGACTGGAGGTATTCCAGTGTCTATAGCTGAAAAAACCCTGCTACCTAATCCCTTTAAACTGTCAAGATAATTTTTACTGTTTTCTCTCTTTAAATTAACAAGTTCTTTGTTTAAGAACCTAATTGTTTTTTTAGTTCTGGTGAGACCCCAGCGGGACTGGGTCTGGATTTCACTAGTGGATTGTGTGGGAGAAAGAGATTATTTTCTCTCTTGTTAGGTTAACTTCTCTGTTCTCAGGGAGAGTCTGGGAGGGGGAAGAGATAGTGGGGAAAGGGAAATTTGTCCTCTTCGTTGGTGATTCAAGGAGTTTGAAATCACAGTAATCTCAGGGTAACCATGAGGAGGGGAGCCTGGGAGAGGCAACAGTGGGGAAAGGGTTTACTTTCCTTGTGTAGTTCCAGAGGATTGGGTCTTGGGGTCCCCGAGGCAGGTTTTGGGGGGAACCAGAGTCGTGCAGACGACTGGAATCCTGGTTGGGGCAGCCTAAGTACTAAGCTGGTAATTGAGCTTAGAGGAATTCATGCTGGTACCCCATCTTTGTTGACGCTAAGGTCAGAGTGGGAATATACCATGACTAAGCTTGGAGTTTTCACCCTGCCAAAATGCATCGATATCAGCAGATAAAATTAGGGACATTTGCATGGGAAATATGAGGTGGAGGTGGATCTCTCTCTTTGGTCTCTAGTAGAGGACCCGAGGTTGAGGAAGACACATACCACCCATAGGGGTGAGAGGGGAAATTTATATATATCTATATCTATATCTATATCTATATCTATATCTATATCTATCTTCCTACTGTGTTTTCCACTCCATGCATCGGATGAAGTAGATTTTAGTCCACAAAAGTTTATGCCCAAATAAATTTGTTAGTCTCTAAGGGTATGTCTACACTGGATCGGCAGGTAGCGATTGATCTATCGGGGACTGATTTATCATGCGTAGTGTAGACACAATAAATCGATCCCTGATCACTCTCCTGTCGACTGCTGAACTCCAGCTTGGCGAGAGGTGGAAGCAAAGTCGACGGGAGAGCTGTGGCAATTGACTCCATGCTGTGAGGACTCGAAGTAAGTTGAACTGAGATACATCAACTTCAGCTGCACTATTCTCATAGCTGAAGTTGCGTATCTTAGGTCGATTCCCCCCCACCAATGTAGACCAGGCCTAAGGTGCCACAAATGCGCCTCATTCTTTTTGCTGATACAGACTAACATGGCTACCACTCTGGAACCTGTCATCATATTGGGGTTTTCCTTAAAGCTCCAGCTCCTGGGGTCATGTCATTATGTGAGACTCTAGGTTTTTGTTACAAAAATCCCTAAGTTTCTAGCCTTCATTGCTGTGGAGAAAAACTGGAAAACATTATTATTATTTGTTTATTATTAACCCTAAAGGCTCAAAGCCTGGGTTTTCAGTTAACAAAAATCAAAAACTATTTTTAAAATGTTTTGATACAAATTTTGAAATAAATATAAAAAGGCACAATGTTTTCCATTTAAAAAAATACAAAATCTTAATGTCAGCAATTTTAAAAAAAAAAAGTTTCAGAAAATTCCATTTTTCAACCAAGAAAACTCTGTTGAAAACATTTCCACAAGATAGTTTCTAATATTACTATCAAAGGTAAGTGAATCTTAAGGTAAGCAGAACTGCACTAATTTTTGGTTCTTAACTTAGAAACCTACAGCCTGGTTTTCACAGATGCTTAATAGCATCTTCAGCTCACATGAATTTCAGTTGGACTTGTGGGTGCTCAGTAACTTTGAAAACTATGCTGCAGTTTTTTTACAGTTGGGCATCCAAAAATAATGGACACTTGAAAAATTATGCCTAAATGTATGGCTATAACATAGTATCCCTTTAACAAGAGAAGGGGGATAAGGGGAAGATGGTTCTAATATTAATAGCTGCTATTGCTCTAATACCACAGTTCTCAGCCTTTTCCAAATCAGAACAACTCCAGAACCCCTCTTCTAGTTAGCAATAGGGCAAAGTTGTCGCAATCCTTTGACACCTGTGTGATATCTAGGTTGAGAACCCCTGTCCTAATGTCATAAATTGTAATCTATGTAAAAAGAAATCTGACATTCGTAGTGAAGTTTCTCATAATTTCCTTCAAGGGTTCCTTTTAGTCCAAGAGGGATTAATGTAGCTCCTTCTGGAACCTATTGATGTATTCTGGGCACCGCCTGATGGAAGGGGCTCATGCTTGAGATCAATGCAAGTTGTTTTTTCCGTCCTTCCCTATGAGGTAAGCATGCTACTTCTGTGGTATTCCCAGCCCTTCTCACAGTAAACTCATGACCTTAAGTTGGCCCCCCTGCCTAACAGAGCGAGATGTTAATTTCTCATCATCTAAAGCACAGACTCAGCAAGGTTTGTGTTAATGCAAACTGTTCAACTCTTTGCACCTATGGGAAGTGCTGCTGGAAGAAGCATGCTTACATACCTCGTGATTTATTGCTGTGAAATCTAGATGAGCTGTGGCTGCTTGGGTTAGATTTTCATTTCCTCCTGTGGGCCCTTTTGTGGTGACAGCAAGACACAGAAAGATGGTTCTGTCGTTATAATGTGACTCTCTGTCCTCATCTGTATTCTGCCAGATTCGAACAGGCCTAAAGGTCACTCTGCATGTGACCACAGAAGCTTTTTAAAAATCTCTGAATGTTAATTCAGCTCTGAGCTGCTTTAGCATTTGCATATTTGCTTATTCAGAATGGGAAAGGTGAGAGCAGGATATTGTTAGGATATTCATGGCAGAGATTGCTCTTCTCCTCCCTTCCACTTATAGTGTACATATAGGCTCAGTTAGCTGCAAACACTCCTATTCGATTGGATTAAGGCAGAGGCTGGAAATTAGAGAAGCAGCCCAAACACAACAGTGAGTCAAAACAGCAAGTGGTGGTGACTGCTCTCTGCCAGTCACCCATTGGGCTATAGCCTGGGCTGTGCTGGGAAGATCCAAAAACCATATGGGGATTGTGGAAGTAGAGAGAGAGAATTTTCCTGAGGTAATGGCCCTAGAGTTTGTTTGTTGATTGTGAACAGATTAGTTTGGACCCTTTCCCTAGGAGAGACGTTCGTGCTAGGCAGTAATGGATTTAGACAAGCAGAATGTGTAACTTTGCAAGAGCCCCTTCTACTGTGGTGTGTGTGCTTTCTCTGTGACTGAGATTGAGGACTGGCCCTTATCTCCTTGTACTGCAGATATGTCTGCCAGTAAAGCATAGAATGTGGAGTGAAGGAAAAGTCAGTTAGGAGCATACACTCATAGAAATGTGATAGAATTAAACAGAACAAGGATGCTGAGCTCATTCCCAAGGTATCATATCAGGCAAGGCAGGAAGCCCACCAGATGCATTGACTTGGGGAAGGTGGGAGAAAGAAGATAGCTCCTTGTCTCGCCCATTAGTGACGCCTTCTGGAAGAGGCATGAAGAGCATTGACATTACAGTTAATCATGTGCTTAAGAGGTCAGCTGATCTGGGGTCTTAGTGTTATGAAGCTTTCATAACAAAGCTCAAGACAAGGTACATTTCAGATTCTGAAATTAAGCCCAAAACTTTGTCCAGTCTTGATAACAACTAAAACTATGAAATTATGGGCAAATATGGGCTGAGCTTACCCAGAGCACCCTGTGTGCCCACAAGTGTTTTGCTTCAAAACTGAGTGAAACTGTTGTATTTTGTTAAGCCTTGCTTGGATTTTTGAGGTCCATTTGAATTCAAAATTCAAAAAGAATTGAGGAGGTGTGAACCAAATTGAAGTTTTTTTTCCAGTTCTAATAGCAATGTATCAGTAATGCTTACTATTTGTTTTTTCATGAATCTTCATTTATTTTTCATCTGTGCCTCCAATCGTCTTCATGTTCCCTGATTTAGTAGCATTTAAGGGGCTGAAGTTCATATTAAATGTTAAATTTTAATTAGAAGAGAGTTCAAAGAGGAGAAAGGGGCAATGATTTTTGCACATATATTCCGGGACACACGCATTTTAGGAAACCCAAAAGTGGTGGATCTTTGGAAACAACTAAATTGTCATTTATCTAAAAACACTGAGGTGTTAAATCTTGAGTGTCTGTGGACAGGATCTAGATGAACATGGAGGAGGATATATATTTGCCTGGCATTGTGGGAAAATGGCATTCTTCTATATTTTCACTTGCTTGTTTCCACATTGTAACAGGTGCATTGTCTTTGGTTAATTGATGTGAAACAGTGGAAAAACTACATTTTGTATCAGATGCAATTAGCAGCAGGCATAAATTCCACTCCCAAATCCTTTGTTAATATAATGTAATATAACCAGGGCAACAGATGTCTTTTACAAGATCTTGGTGTTATGACTGAGATAGGTAAGGCTTTGGTTTAATATTTTAGAATGGATGCGGACTCAAAGGATTATAATTGTTGCCCTTTAGGGAAGCTGCAAAGCCTGTTTTATGAGGACATCTGAAAACCATTCCCTCTAAGCATTAAAACCTGAAGATGTTTTATATTCAGAATTGAAGGGGAATGCTACAGATATTGTAGAAGTAACATAAGAAAACTCATGGACCTGACATTACTAGACACATTATTAGCATTATGGGGAATTACAGAACATACATATTGAAAGTCCTGAACATATGCTGAGGATGAAGAGGCTATTTTTTAATAATAAGAATACGGCTGACTGTCAGCACAGCAACTTAAAATAAAACAGGAAGTAAAAGTTAGTTAATTTCAAACCTATTACAGGACAACATTGCATGTTCTGGTGTTTTGTTCAGATTTATTTTTCACGTACTTCCTAACTAGCACTGTACCCCACCACCATTCCCCACTCCCCTTTTTCTGTAGACTTGTATTCTGATAAATTAGGCTTCACTGGTCTTCTGCACAGATCCTGTACTTCTGAAGAGCTGCTGTATCAGAATCTCAGTGGAGTGAGGAGTACATCTTCATTATGCCTTCTTGCAGAAATTTAAACACATGACATTGTTTCGTTGCTCAGTAACATAGACTCCTGTAGGTGAGAAGGAAAGAGATTGTGTTGCATTAGTGTGCTGGGAGATATTTAAAACCTACCATTCACAATATTTTCATTTGTCCTGAAAGATGGATTTTATAAACATTTCAGGAAGGAGTTCTGCTTGTAGGGGGCTCTCAGGACCCCTTTCTTAAAATTCAGTCACCAAACTGAAGAGAAGAATTATTTACTTATTGTGGATGGAATATACACATTCATCTCTGGATTCTGCAGTTAGCCAATGTACAGTAAGACAGCCAGGTGCTGTGATGTCTGGAGGTTGCTCTTGGAAGTTCCTTGTTAAAATTTAGTCATCAGACTCAAGGGAGCATTGGATGACTTCTCTGCCTCAGCTGGAGCTCACTCTTACATAGATGTAGCTAGATCATCCTTGTCTGAGAGTTGGGGATCATAAAAATACTTCTAAAGAACAAGGGTTTTACCTGTGAAAGGGGCTAGATTGTACCAAATGGCAGTATTTTTAGCAAAGGTTCCCAGGGAACTTGCACAAAATGTCAGTCGTATTTTTCAGGAATAAATTTCCAATGAAATGCATTTAGTTTGTTTGCCAAGGGATGTTGCCACCTTTCTTTACAATGTTATTTAAATGGGAAAACAAGCTCATATAGGGTTTCTCAAACTTTTTTTCATCATTTTAATACAGAGATGGCTTTGTATCCCATTAATAAACATATGCACCAGCTCCTTCAAACTGCAGTAGGGCAGTACCTTGTGGCAACTACAGCAACTGCAGTGGTTTAAATGGAAAAATAGTATCAGGAATATATATAATGTATTTTCAATATTTCTTAATACAATTGAGTATTTGTTAAAATGAAGCCAACACTATGTGACCAGGCTGCTTTCCATGGTCAGCCAGTATGTGCTCCTCAGAGCATCAGTGGTTTACAGGCCATAGATTGAGAACTTCTGAATGGATAGGACCAAATCCTCAGCAGCAAATCACTAGTGAGAGGAGGCCTGGTGATGAGAGAGAGAAACTTGTAGGGGAGAAAAAAAGACTTACAGACATGGAGGGAATGTGTCTTCTCCAGGTCTACTATTTGACAAAGCTATTTAACTAAAACTAGCAAAGTACACATACGGCTTCAACAGTTTATTTCAGTTTCTAAATCTATTTACTGGGGAGCATGTACTTAGAGCACCTACTTCCCCCCCACACATACACCTTATTGTAATACAAATGGTACCCATCACACTCTTTATCTCCATTTTTCTCTTGCATGTTCTTTTAGCCACCATCAACAAAAATTATTAAAGGTTTAGAAAACATGACCTATGAGGGAAGATTGAAAAAATTGGGTTTGTTTAGTCTGGAGACGAGAAGACTGAGAGGGGACATGATAACAGTTTCAAGTACATAAAAGGTTGTTACAAGGAGGAGGGAGAAACATTGTTCTTAACCTCTGAGGATAGGAGAAGAAGGAATGAGCTTAAAATGCAGCGAGGGCAGTTTAGGTTGGACATTAGGAAAAACTTCCTGTCAGAGTGGTTAAGCACTGGATTAAATTGACTAGGGAGGTTGTCAAATCTCCATCATTGGGGATTTTAAGAGCGGGTTGGACAAACACCTGTCAGGGATGGTCTGGATAATACTTAGCCTTGCCTTGAATTCAGGGGACTGGACTAGATGACCTTTCGAGGTCCCTTCCAGTTCTGTGATTCCAGGGCTGGCCTTACCGTGAGGCGAACTGAGGTGGCTGCCTCAGGTGCCACACTGTCGGGGGCACCACTAGGACACAGAGTGTAGAAAATTGTGTCTGCTGCTGTTGCATATGAATTCTCTTCTCTGGATGCACAGAGATGGTGGAGTGGAGTGCTGTGCTGGAGGAAGGAGGGTACAAGAGACATAACAGGCAGGCAGGAGTAAAGCTGAGAGGGAATAACAAAAAGCAGCAGGAGCTTTAGGGAGAGAGAGGAGGAGGAGGAGCCTCTTATGTACCTCTCTAGCACCCCCAGGAGCAGCAGGGAGCTTCCTGTTTCCTGCTGCTTCCCTGAATCCACTTAAGGAGAACAGGCAGTCAACTGAAGTATTAGGAGCCTGTTAGGCCCTTAAGATGCTGATATCTTCCCTGACTCAGGCCCTGCTACCAGCTCCACAATTACACAGGAGAGGATGGTTGGGTTTGCAACCAGCTCAATAGAGCATGAGCTGGCCCAGACTGTGGACTTTCAGGAAGCAGTTCAAATCTTTGCAACCAAGAAGGCACGGAAAGCACCACTTTGATCATTCAAATATAAAGGCAAGTGTTTACTATGCAGACAAGAAAAGTTACATTTGCTGTTCAGGCATTTGAAAGTTAAGTGTTACTTAAATTTTTTGAACAAGGCATTTTAAGTTGTTAGTTCTCCTTTATTGGGACAGATGGCAGAGCAGTACCATGAGAGGAGTAGAACAGGAAGAAGGCAGAATTGAGACCTTTCAAATGTTGGCCCAAACAAGGGAGTCTGGGGGCATCATTTGAGCCCCCTGCCTCAGGTGCCAAAATGTGGTGGGCCGGCCCTGTACGATTCTATGAGTTCTCTTCTACTTGAATCTATTTCTACCTAGCAAATGCTTGGTCTTAAAGTGACAAGCTCTGGAGGTCCCTCAATTTCTGAACTTTGGCCAGGAGAAATTGGGGCTATAATTAGAGATCATCCATTATATAAAACATTATTCTAAGCTGGAGTGATAGCTATTAAAAATCAACACACAAGGCTGAGGTCAAATGGGACTTGATGGTGCTCAACACTTCTCAGGATATAATCTACAATCTGGAGAATATTTTTGACTAAATGCTGCCATCTTTACTCAAGCAAACTCTTACTGCAGCAGTTAAGAATGGCAGCATTTGCCATTAAGTGAAATATTAGATCCAAACTACATGATTATGCCGCTTTAAGCTTAGGTTTACTTTTTAAAGTGCTGAGCATGTCTTATACAGTGGTGCAGGATGGAAGAATATTAACACATTAGCCAAAGCTGTTATAAATGATGTTCTGCAACAAAGCTGCCTCACAGCAGACATCCTATAACCTAAGAAAAGAAGTGAGCTGGAGTTTAGTCATATTTGATCATTAATGTGTAATGGTTTCCAACCAAAATTAATTCAGAGATAGAGTAAAATATATGGAATAATCCTTAAGTTTATGTCAGAGGAAAATATTGAATATATTAGGATGCAGGATCTCTACCATTTCTGGAGTACATTACATTCTCTTAAGATCTGATACTCCGTGCATTTCTACTTAGGCTTCACTGAGAATTTGTGTGATAGCTAAGAAATGTGTTCCCCAATGTCTTTCTCTATGACACTCTTCCTATTCAGCTCCTGATTTTGTTTGAGATGAAGCATGAACACTCATTAGCTAGCTAGCTAGCTATCTAAAACCAACTTTTCTAGATGAAACATCTTTTCTAGATGATGCTAATGTTACCAGGTGGCAAAGCCTTCAAAGGAGTGTGTATCACATCTGAAATATTATATAATGTTGAATTGGAAGACAAAGTGTTTTCTGGGATTTTCTGAGCACACCCATCACTGTTATAAATTATTAAAGGCCTCATATGTATCAAACAGAGCTACAGTTATTAGGGCAGACATTTTTGTGCATCAGTTAAACACCTGGACCTGGAATTTTTCTAAGTCACTTACAGTAACTAATTTTAATGGATTTGTATTTCATATTGATTCATTCTTATTGAAGGCAGTGTGGAACCTTAAGCTTTCTTCGCTAGTTTTATTTTTTTGTCATGCAGTCAGAGAAGCTACAGATGAAAAAGCTCTTCTGTATGAGATCATTAGCCTTTCCAGTTACTCTACTTTAACTCATCTCCCCATCCCTAATTGATCACATCATCAGTCAGATGTTATGGTGATGGCTTACTCAGCTAATCGTTAGCTTTGAAATGCAGTAGAGCCTTAATTATTTGAGAGTCTTTAGAGATGCCTGAAACCTTCAGACATTGGGAGGTTCAGTTAATCGAGGGATCTGAGTGGCTGAAGGCAGGGTGGGGAGTTGCCTAAGCCACTTCTCTTCGCCTGAAGAGGGGTTGGGAGAGAGGACTAAATCATGTGCCTAAGGATTTATGTGCAGAAGTCTTTGAGGTAAATCTGTAACTGTTTGCAGAGAATGTCGAAGACCCTAATTCTGTGTAGGGGAGCTTTGTGCCAGAGCTCTCTGCTATCTGATCCTGAGGACAATCAGATAGGCACAGTTGGGAACATGGAATAGCTGCTTGGCCATTCCCAAGGTCAGGAGCTGTGAGGGATCGGAACATATAGTGTAAGGGTTTAAAAAAGGTTTTCTTCTCCCTGTGACCGGATCCTGTCACATTTGTCTGTCTGACTGAGGCTCCCCTCACTATAATATCTGAACACCCTGCACAGGGGTATGGAGAGCTGCAGAATCAAGGGGGAGCCTCTAACGGGGAGAGAGGGGGGAGCATCAGGATCTCAGACTGAGTCCTCCAGAACAGGTGCTTGTGCACCTTTAGAGGGGTCTGCAGGACTTGTATTGCACTCCATGGTCTCTGTTGCCTGCCATGGAAAATGTCTGCAAGCCAGTGGGGCCCCATCATTCCTGTCTGATAGCTGCTTTTCAACCTCATTAACCCTAGACGTGTTGGGAGTGGGCACATACAGAGCAGCTTTTTGGCTGCTTAATTTGGTGCCTCAGTTACGTGAGTACCCAACCTGAAACACTTTGCAGGAGCCTGCTTCTCAGAAACTACTGGGCACTCTTCTCTGAATATTAGCTCCTGTTATGGCTTCTCAAGTTTGACATTCAGAATCAAGACACTTAAAATCACTTGTCACTTCCTGAAAATCATGGCCATTATTTTTACATTAAATTGGGTGGAAAAGGAAATTAAGGGGGGAAAGCAAAATAAAAGTGTATGTGTGGGAATGGCAACTACGCTACTTAACAGGGAACAAAATATGGAGTGCAGGGGGGGAGGGATAGCTCATTGGCCTGCTAAACCCAGGGTTGTGAGTTCAATCCTTAAGGGGGCCACTTAGGGATCTGGGGCAAAAATCAGTACTTGGTCCTGCTAGTGAAGGCAGGGGGCTGGACTCGATGACCTTTTGAGATCCTTTCCAGTTCTAGAAGATAGATGTATCTCCTATTATTATTAATGAAGCATGAAGTTAAGGGCTAAAAGGCCAAAGTACAGACACTCACCAAGAAAGTGGTCTGGGTTTCTTCTCAAGAGTTAAATGACTGAATCCCAGATTTTTTTTGCATACCCCATCCAGAGATTGTTCTTGAGATGAATGATCAAAATATCAAACAGACCATGTAACTGAGCAGAGTAGTCTGGTCCATAGTCTGAAGAAAGGAGCCTCTGATTCAGTCCACTTTATTCAAATAGTTTCCTAGCCAACAAGTAAGGTGAAGGAAAGAAGTCACGAACCTACTTTAATCTAGGTGGCAAAGATCTATGGAGGCATCATTGAAGAGAAACAGATAAATTAAGATCAGTTGGACTGGATAAGAATTTGCAGGCTTGAAATCAGAATTATCCTATATGGAAAGAGTCAGCAAAACAATGAAAAAATGTTTCCATTGTGGTTTTACAAGTAAGGTAAAATTCAAAATTAAGTGTGAAGCGTAATACAGCAGAAATGAATACACTGCAAAGGATCACCTCCATTTCCTGTTTTTCACCAACTACCAACATGTCTCACTCTTAAACTCCCACAGAAAATGGGCTATTGCCCAGGAGATGATTAACAAATCTTGGGAGAGATTGTTAAAATGAAGTGATTGCTCACTCTGTCTATTGTTATGTTTCTCCATATATAAAAAAAGCAAATAGATGCTTTCAGTCAGTATAACCTTTAATTTAGTTTAAGAGAACTATATCAGTAAGAACCAATGTCTCCATGGTTAGAGCATGCAGGGTGTGTCTCCTTTGATATGCTGCATTGAACATACACAAGAAGTGTGTCTTCAGAGTCCTTTGAGATTTAAAGGTGAAATATACAGAAAACTAGGCATAACCATTGCACAGCTAAGCTGTTACAACATTAGAGTGGCACGGTAACACCACTTTAATTAAGGTTGAGACTTCAACAGCTGATTTTTTTCCCTAAGTGCTTTAATATCTATATGCATATTCAGATTGCTTTGAAATTTGCTATGCGTCATCAGGATTTGTAGTAGGGTTAATGGTCTAAATTTGTGGTCATTTAAGCAAGGGATTTCAGAAATAGCCTGCCAAAAAACTATCATGACAGCAACATTTTGTGGGTTGTATAGCTTATTTTATTCATGCCTGGGGCTGAGAGAATGTCTCTGGTTCTTCCCAAACTGATGCATCACCACCTCAGATTTGATCTGAGCTAGTGTCTGGCAATATTTAAAAAGTTATTCAGGCTTTGCAGTGAGGTTTGAGACAACCTGATGTGCTAGAGAAAGTTATTTGCATGTGTGCAGCAGAACTGGAACTCTGTAGCAAGCCAGAATGTTTGCAGGCAGCCAGCCACCATAGTAGCCAGGTGACTCAAGGTGATGCGCTATGGCCATTGGAGCTGAGCCACACCTATGTACTGAGAATTTGAGTCCTTTCCTTGGTAGCTTTCTGAAAATGTGTTGTGCGCATTAGTTACCCTCTGTCTGCATCACCTAAGAAGGTACTGGAAGATTTGGAACTGGTACTTCAAAGTGCTCTAAAATTCATAGGCATACCCAGATTGTTTTGAAGATTGCTGTACCTCATCAGGGTCAGTAAGTAGAATTAGTGGTGCAGGTTTGGAGTAATTTGATCTGGGATGCCTCAGATATGCCCCTCTCTGAAGCTGCTTTTCAATTCAAATTGCACTACATGCCATGTGCATAAGGAGATTGTCTTGAAAACTGGTATGCCACAACAGGGGCTGTGTTGCAGTTTATGGTGCAAATTTGGGGTCCTTTGGTCAAGGACTTCCTGAGATTAACTACCATAAGCTTCACTCACTCCTCTTCAAGCAATGACATACTGCTTTTGTGAGATCATAGGACTGCACCCTTCCTCAGCATTTGGAGAGTAGTGTGAAAAGTAAACAGGAATAGTGTGTGTGTTGAGGAGGGGTGACACTTAGGTTGTCTCTGCACTAGAATAAAGGTTGGGTTTAGGACAGGCTTAGCAAACACTAAATTTGTGATGAGGGTGATGTAAGAACTTATATAAACTAGACTAGACTCAACCACTTCACCTACTCCAGGCAAACCACCAAAGTCCTGCCAGATGGTAACACCTATTCAGCCTTGTCAGAGGGATTCCCTCCAAGCCATCATCTTCAGTTAGTCCTGATTGAGCATTTGGGGCAGATAGATGTGTGCCACCCAACCGCTAGAACTCCTTAGGACAACAGTGCAGTACAGAAGACGGAGCAAGCACTGTGGGAATGCCGATGCAGATGTGGAGTTCTGATGGGCACTGAGAACATGCAAGTTTTAAAAAAGAGTTGAAGCTCTCTTATCTTCCCTGGTTTTCTTGACATATGTAGTGGAATGCTGGCCTCTGGAAGTGACAGTTGCAGCCATTATAGCAGCCAAAAAAATTTCATACATTCATAGATTTTACAGTCAAGAGATGCCCGTGTCCATCTACTTGGACAGCCTACATAGCACAGCCCAGGAAAAACATATCCTGATTCTTCTAGCTGCGGCTGCACTTCTCAGATGTCAGTGCAACCTCTGGCAACTCACTGCACCTAATCCCAGATCCAATACAGCTATACCTAGCAGAAGGAGGGTCAGGGGTTTATGAGAAGGCATGACAGTATAGCGTTGTGTGGGACACAACACAGAAAATAGCAGATTTTTGTCTGGCATAGCTCAGGCTTGGTTTAGTCCCCATGCCCAAAGCCAACTCCAGGAGTGCAGAGTTAAGGTGCATTTTTCAAAGGTTTACATTTGTTTTACTGTAATGCTTTATTTTCTGTTTTGCAGAGGTTTTAAGTATTGGTGCACTTCACATTCTGGAAGGTACCAGGCACTCAACCCAGTTTTGGGCAGTGAATATATATAGTTTGTTACAGTCAGTTAGGGTTGGTTCTGTCTCTCCTTAATTCTTTTCATCGTTCTCTTGTGGTCTAGGGCTACATAGCCATAGGAGGAATATTGTTTTATATACTAAAACTATTAATTATTGTATCCTTCCCCATCGCCTGGATTATCAGAAAAACACATAGGATGAAACAAGGCCAAATGGTCTACTTACCAGTCTAATGAATAACTGACCTGTTCACTTGAAACTTAAATTAACAATAACTCTATTTGGTAGTAATAAATGGACAAACAAAATTTGTTTTTTGTATGCATGGACAAATTAGTTCAAACCAAGTTCTCTTCTGCTTTTTACAAAAGCTCTTTTGTGCATTCAAGTTCAGGATTTCAGGATTAACCCCTAAAATGGGCCTTGTTGACTAAAATCCCTCTTAATTTGGATGTAAAGGGGAAATACCTTGTCTCATTCAGCCCTTTTTATGTTTCTAGTACTCAGCACCCATGAAATGGATTGCTTTTGTGGAGATAATATCTGCTTTGTTCCTTTCTAAGTCTGTGAAAAATGTCTTCCTGGTTGATAGGGTGATTGTGTGCTCTAGCGATAAATGTGATTGTTTGTCATACTCTGCCCAAGATAATGACAATAAAGCAAAGTTGAAATTCCATATAATTTCTGCTCTTCCATAGCTAGGAACATTCAGAACACAATACACAGATGGTGCTCACATAAAGGATAACATTACCCGTTAAATTAGTTAACGGGGGACTGGGGGGGGAGGGATGTTTAACAATATGCCCCTGGTATAAAAGAAATAGACAAATTACAAAAAACTTCTGTCAGCTTAATTCCAAATGCTAATATAGACCATTTTACCCAGATGGGATTACTTACTGGCCTGCGCATCAGGTCTGAGACATCTAGAATCTCCACAGCAACAGGTTCAAACTCAGCAATGTTGATTCAGCTCTTCATCCTTAACTGAAGTTCACACATTTAACTCTCTGGGGGCTTTTGAATGAAACTTTAAAAACCAAGGGCCAGTCTGCTCTGTGTGTATTTTCATGGCCTAAGTTTGCACAGGTGCTCAGCACTCATGACTGGTTTAAATCAGTGGAAGGTGCCAAAATCAGGTCATTAAGGGCCCATCAATTCTTTCACAGGCTTCCTGCTTTTGAGACACTTAAAGAACATTTTGTTTGTTTGTTTGTTTGTATACCATTAGCTACATGTTCTTTGAAATCCATTAGCCCTTCTAATTTTCTTCTTTTGTATTGCCTGCTACAGTTTATGCTCCCTTTTATTTGCTTCACTAGTGTTAGCTTTTTCAAATTGTGTTTGGTTTGAATAACCTCTTGAGCCTTTCCGTTTAGCCACACTGATGTAATTCTTGCCCTCCTGCTCCTCTTTTTGTGCAGATGTATGCAAGCCTTCTGAGATGTTATTATGGTTTCAGGTAGCATCCATGCTAAATGTGATAACAAAAAGCAATAAAATGACATGGGAAGAGTGGCATGTATATCCAGTGGATTATAGCCACAGCACAAGTTAAAAGAGATGAGTAATCCACACTTTTGACATGGATTGGAATCTGATTTACAAATCATGCACTCTATCTTTTTTACACAAACTTTTCCTTGCAAGCAAAGCAGCATCAGGCAAAATGTGAATAAATGATGCAGAGTTATGGATTGTCATAAACATACAGCTATGGGTAACATAAAATCCCCCCTGAGCAGCTGTACTGAATCTTTACCTGTAAGGGGTTAAGAAGCTCAAATAATCTGGATGGCACCTGACCAAAAGGACCAATAAGGAAAGAAGATACTTTCAAATCTGAGGGGCGAGGTTTTGTTTGTGCTCTCTTTGTTGTTTCCTCTCTGAGAGAGAGACCAGGCAGGAAAAACATCTCCTAAAAACATACCTAAAATTATCTATCTAAGATTGCAAAAATTGTAAGTAAGGGCAAACAAATGCATTAGATTATCTTTTATTTTAGCTTGTGAATTTTCCCTATGCTAAGAGAGAGTTTTATTCCTGTTTTTTGTAACTTTAAAGCTGAGCCTGAAGAGGAGTCCTCTGTATTTTAAATCTTTTTATTACCCTGTAATGTTACCTTCCATCCTGATTTTGCAGAGGTGCTTCTTTTACTTTTGTCTTTATAATGAAGTTCTTCTTTTAAGAACCTGATTGATTTTAGTGCCCTAAAGATAAAGGGTCTGGTCTGTACTTATATTAAAGGCAATTGGTTGGTATATTATCCTCAAGCCTCCCCAGGAAAGGGGGTGAAGGGGCGTAGGGAAATATTTTGGGGGAATAAGGACTCCAAGTGACCCTTTTCCTGAATTTTTGTCTAAATGACTTGTTGGTGGCAGCAATACTGTCCAAGGACAAGGAAAGGATTTGTGGCTTGGGGAAGTTTTTAACCTAAGCTGGTAGAAATAAGCGTAGGGGGTCTTTCATGCGGGTCCCCACATCTGTACCCCAAAGTTCAGAGTGGGGAGGGAACCCTAAAATGGATGGTCTAAGAAGTTGAACTATGTACGCCTTCATTTTCAGTAGTTGTTTCTCTTGATATTAGTTTTAATATCCTAAGACTGTTGTACCAGATTGCTGGATCATTATATATATAATTCAATTCTAGTTTAAATATTTGTCTGTAGATTTTCCCAGATTTTTAATAAAATCTGATATATATTACTATTTATACTGTGAAATATTCAAAAATGGCTCTGAAAGTGATATATGTGGAGCTTGTAGGCTTAGGCCATATCTACACTACAAAATTATATCAACCTAATTTACATCAGCATACAGCCACCGGAATAATTAAATTGCTTGTGTGTGTACACACTTTCCTGGTGTCAGCGGTGTGTGACCTCACTAGGAGTGTTTGTATCAATTGTATTGTCAGTGTGGGCATTGTGAGATGGCTCCTGAGAGCCAGTAACATTTGACGTTAGCAACGCTGTGTCTACACTGACACAGTGTCAACCTACGTACATTGACCATGGCTATATGTCGCCTGGGGAAGTGGTGTTTCTAAATAGAGAGGCACTGGGAGCCAAATTTAACTGAAGGCAATTCCACAGCTAAGCAGACACAAGGCAGCTTACATTGACCTAACCCTTGTGACATACCCAGGCCAGTGGGGTGCAGGAGTCTGGTCCTATTGGCATCCAGCGGGGGTGGGCGGGAGAGGCCCGCCCACTTCTAAAGGACCTCCCCCCAGCCTAAGGGGAGGACCCGCAGGTCTGGGACACCAAGTAATTACGTGGGACAACTAATGAAAACAAGCGGCGAGTGGAGGTCATCGGGATAAACTAGGGACCCTGATGGGACAGAACAAAGAGCAGAGACACAGGAACAAACGCTCGCAATACAACACACAACCTGTCTCGATAGTAGCACAGCGTCAAAGGGACCAATTGTGGGACCAAGCCAACCCCAGAGGAACATCAGCAACATGTGTGCACCCCGCCCGGCCATGCGTGAATACGACGCGAGCGACAGGAAATCCAGGCAACTGAGCCTACAGTTCGGCGAGGGGACAATTCCCCCGTCACGGAGATATCGGAGTATTCCCAACGCTCCTCTTCCGGTGGTAGATTGGCTAGTTTGGGTCCAGGGCTAGAGGAGGCTGGCACAAGATCAACGTATAGAGCTATCCAGGCAGAACTAGCTGGGCGAACTCAATGCAACACAGCACCGAGGAGTGCACTGCTCACTCGTGATCAGGGGACTGTGGCCCCAACACCATGGGGAGCACACACCCACAGGATGGGGAGTGCGTAGATGAACAGGTGAGGGAAAAGTGCAACCAAAAACGCAATAGGAGATCCAAGAGGAGCCAGAACAGGGGCTGCAACCTGGAGCACTCCAAATAAATGTGTGCCAAGGTCTCCTTCTCGCCACAAAAAGGCAGGTGTTGGGGAGGGGTGAACCACGCCAAGTACACGCCTGTGTTCACGGCCCTGTGAAGGAGCTGCCAACTGACATCCCCGGTGGGCCTCGGGACCAGGGCAGAGTACAAGCTAGCCACCGGCTTCTCCCTCTCGAGAGGTGGCAGGAGGTCCGCCATTTGGTATCGGGGTGGGACACGAGGGTGAGGTAGTGAAGGGAGTGGAGCACAGCGTGTACAGATGTTTCCGTGGCGCGGTCTGGAACAAGAACCGGCTGCAGATGCTGTACAGCCCGGCGAAAGGGTGAGGGGGCCGATTTGGTTTCACGGGGCAAGGGCCTATAAAAATGTCCATGGGCCTGGGGTGGAGGATGGGCGGGGCGTGCCCTCTCGCAGGACGCGCGTCGAAGGAAACCCGAGCGCAGGCAGTAAAAGCGGCCCTCACCTCTGAAGTACGTGCTGGGGAGTACAAGGTCTGGAGAGCCCCATGCGCGTCGAGGCATCAGGGGATTAGCACAGTCTCCCTGGTCATAGTCCAGGAGGTCTCCGACCCTGGTGACTCCTGCCAAGACCAGCCTCTGGTGTACCCGGGGGACTCCGCCACCTACATGAAGCTGGGATTGTGTAGCAAGGGCTCCGCGAGGAGGTCGGCCCCACAGTGGCCGCCACAGACCTGGTCGTTGAAAAGAGCTTCCGGGTCGGAGGAGGTGTTGCGTAGAGGACCGGCACCGCCGGAGAGGTCTCCGCAGGCAAAGACCTTCTATCGGATGGAGGTAAAACAGAGCTGCAGGTCGTATCGGAGCCCTGGAAGCGGCAGAGGAAGCGTGCACGTCAATTACGCTTGCCATCGCCGGACTACCTGTGGCATGCGTATTACTAGTTGACATAAACCAAGGAGCCTCTGCAGGCTTAGGAGGCGAACAGAACACGTGACTGAGTGTACGTAGGCAGCTTCATGCCCTGCCCCCTTACCCAGGGGCAGGTGGAGGACCGGCCCTGCAGAGACCCGACGTGCGTCTCCCGGCGCCAATAAGAACTCAGAATCGCCATCGGAGGATGGGCCAGGAAATCCGGGCGCCCGGACGCAGGTGGTTGAGCACCAGATACATGCTAGAACACGTGACAGGACCAGTTGATTAAAGCCACCATGCCCCCCGAAGGAAGAGGCACCGGATGTAGTCCTGTCCATTTCACGAGCCCTCGCCACTCACCGACTGCCATCCACAAAACCTAGCAGCAGTTCTCTGGCGGAGACGGATGCGTGGCAGAAAGAGGTAAAATCGCCGAGAATATCAAGCAGCGGACTCCGCGCATCCACCTGGGATGAGCCTGAAAGCCGCAGGTGCGTGAGAGGAGGGACTTGCGCCTGCCCACACACCGTCCCCGACCAACCACGACCCAGAGCTCTTCGACCCCAGTTGACCAGCGGGCGGACGGAGGCCCAGTCGATACACAGCCTGGCAAGACACTCCGACCGCTGCCAAGTCGCCCGGCCTGGACCACGAGGAGCACATTCTATAGCGTCGCCGACAGGACCAGGCACCGCACCTCACGGCTCTCGACCCCCGAGACACCAAGCCACCATCAACCTCCCTGACGCGGACGGAGCTATAGTGCGAAGGGCCTCGAATCCACCAAAATGCGTACAGCTGGCCCCCAGAGAGGGGGCTACAACCAACCCAGCCATCCACCCAGCAACTTATCCTACCTGCCCCTCGAAAGGCCTAAGACCACCCGAGGGGGCCTCCGGACACATCAGGGCTCTTTGCCCGGTCCAGTTGAGCCTGCACAGCCTACACTCTGCCACTGAAGTGTAACAGCGACATCTCAAGGCACAAGCGGAGAACCCACAAGCGGGTCCGAAAGTGACCGAACGTCGCAGAGTGCCAGGCAGAATACCCCCGCTTGGAGTGGCCATTCCTGTCGGAGGATACGCCTTCTCTCCTGATCGGTCAATGAGGGGTCCGATGAGAACGTAGACACGAGACCATCACCGAGCAAACACCGCAGCCAGCTAAGGCACAGAAACGGCTCCACAAGCTGAGATACATAGTTATCAAAGATCGCCAGGACCGGAACGGTGTAGGTCTGGTCCGAATAGGGACCAAATCTCAACGCTCAGCGAGCAGGCACTGGACCCTAGCCACAGTGAGATGGCCTTCGCAATGATTTTCTAGTCTGTGCTGAGGAGCGAGATGGGACGCCAATTCCGTAAGTCGCAGAAGTCCCCCCTCTTCGGCAATAAGGCGAGCACGGCTCGCCTGCACGAGAGAGGGAGGACCCCACTCTGCAAAGACTCGGCCCAGATGATGACCAGGTCTGGGCCGAGAATGTCCCAGAACATGCGGTAGAACTCCACGGTCAGCCCGTCCATGGCCAGAGATTTATTGGTGGGCATGCAACGGAAGGCTTCCAAGAACTCGGCCAGTGTGAGAGGTAGCTCTAGCCAGTCCTGGTCGCCCGTGCTGACCGTCAGGAGTCCGTCCCAGAGCACTCTGCAAGTGGTAGGATCGGTCAGATCCGGGGAGAAAAGGGTCGCGTAGAAGGCCCTGGCCCTCCCGCACATCTCTGCTGGATCCGTGAGGGGGGTGCCGTCCTCCGCCAGGAGGCAGGTGACGTCCTTCTTGGCCCCCCTCCTTTTCTCCAGGGCATAGAAGAAGCGGGAGCCGCGATCCATCTCCCGAAGGAAGTGGATGTGGGATCGAACAAAAGCACCCTGGGCCCGATGGTCTTCAAGGGCCCGGAGCTCCTCCTGTTTCTCCCGGCACGCTCCGCAGAGGGATGGATCCTCAGGGATGGCGGCCAGACGCCTCTCCAGCTCCAAGACCTCCCGCTCCAACTGCTCTATCGCCGCATCCCTCCGCCGGCTGGCGCCCCAGGTGTAGTCACAGCAGAAGAGCCGGGCGCGCACCTTCCCCAGATCCTACCACCGCCGCGCCGAGGAAAAGGCATGCCTCTGCCCTCGCCAGGCCAGACAGAACTCCCGGAAGGATGCCACGAAGCCCGCATCCTCCAGCAAACTATTATTGGAGTGCCAATAGGCCGGCCCAGGCCTCTCCGCGCAGAGAGAGGCTGTCATGGTGGCAAGATGGTGGTCCGAAACAGGGGCCGACCGAACGCTGGAGGAGTGGGCCCGTGAAAGGTGGAAACGCGACAGGTAAATGCGGTCCAGCTGGGAGTGGCGCGACCGATGGGCCTCCACCCGGATGAAGGTGAACGTCGAGACGTCGTCCGGGTGGTGGTCGCGCCAGACGTCCACCAGGGAGTGGCGTTCGACAATCTCCCGGAGGATGTCCGCGGCGGCCGGGCA
>NC_133771.1:123978092-123979142 GCF_003597395.2 Chelonoidis abingdonii
CTTTATGTTAGCAAAGTCTTGACCATTACTTTAGTTCAGGCCTTAGGCCTCATACCAGGCCTCTGATACCAAGGTTTATGTCTCAGGGCCTCCTCTTACTACATTCCCCCACTTTTTGTCTTTTTATGGGGAGGATGTTTACCCACCGTCCCGGAAAAGCATAATGCATGGACCAAAGATAACCCAGTGGGCTAAACACTGTTATGTGGTTACCTTATGTTACCATCCATACACTCATGCCCCATCTGTCTTTTTAGTCTGCACATTCCCTCGTACGACTGAGAGACAGATTGTTTTATCCAATTATTTTAAGTCCCTTACGGTGGGCTGGGAATGTTAGGCCCGGGACCATGACTGATTGAGTCTTAGAGGCACTCCCAAATAATTAATATATATGACTTATATGGATATTGCATATATATGTATAGTGTATATGGGCATATATGTATAGTATGTATGTGTACATATGACACCAATTTATATCCAAGTGTAACCATGATTTTCCAGGCTGCTGGTGTACTCTGGCCCTTTTACTTTGGTGACACAGATAGAAACACACTCCTGTTAGGGCAATTCCAGTTATCACCTGTCTCATCATTAGTAGTAGACTGAGTGTTTTAAAATACGGAGATAGGGATTGTGATAGTGTGTCCCACACTGCTATGTATATGAGAAGTAAAACACATTTGGAGTAGTGACACTATCACTGAGGCCTTTATATCTAAATATATTGTAATTAGTTACTACACAGTACTGTCCATTCATATTATAGGTTACCCTTAAGGCTGGTTGTCACCCTTGGGTCAGCTTTACTGGGCAGGAAACAGAAGTGGGTAGCTTCTCTGTCCTGTTGGTTGATGCAGATCCAATTGTCTCTTATGCATGCTGCCTTCCAGATAACCTGCTGAACAGACAACAACCGATTTATCAAATGTTGCTGTGTCAGGATTTAATATTGGTGCCCAGACTTTAAACAAGATTGTTTTGAATAATGTGTGTCTCAGTTAGGATGCAGTGTCACTGACCCAAATTATGACTGGTACTAAAAGG
>NC_133771.1:123979242-123984472 GCF_003597395.2 Chelonoidis abingdonii
TGCAAACCCATAGGGCCCTGGGCTGGAACCCGGAGTAGAGGGCAGGCCCGGGTTCCCCTCAAACCTCCCTACTCCTGGTCAGACACAGGAGGAGTTGATCCAGACTGTGGGGGAGATCACTGAGGTGAGCAAAGCTGCCAATAAGCACAGGACCCACCAAGGTAGAGGAGGAACTTTGTCACACCTGTAGTGCAGACCAGGCCTTAGAAACGCTGTGGTTACTGCTATGGGCTTAGAAGAATAGAAGTAGTAACTGCTATTGAATTTAGGAACACCAAAGAAGTCTGTCCAGAGTGTAGGTCCTTCTTAAGATCTGTGGTGGACTCTGGACCTTAGAAGTGCTATCACATATGGGATGGTCTATTCCTAAGAACGTTATTAGCTGTGTGGAAGCAAGAATGCAGTTCAGTCAGAGCCTAGCCATCTTAAGGACATGATGCAACATGCACTTATTTTGTTTAGCACTTGATTGTCTTTGGCTTTGCAAATGGCACATCCATCTTGTTAAATCTTGGCAAGTCAGCACCAAGCTGCCATAGCATTAGGCAATACTATAGTTAGTAAATACTATATATGAACTAACAGAAAGAATGAAATAATGCCATCTTTGGATGTGGGTTGAAGAGTGCGTTCACCATGATTCATTTAATATTGAAATGCATAAGGTAAGCTATTTAAATGCTGTCAGTTATTACACTTCAGTTTCTTCAAAGGTGATATCTTTGTGGTATATTACAGTGAGAAACCACGCTACTCTATTATTCATTTGACCTTTATGATTTTTTAAAAATATTCTTTCCTAGAAATGAAAAGGTTGACATGTAACCTGTGTGTTTAAACAGCACTTTATTAAACCTGATGGCTGGCTAACTGGACCATGAGCAATTAATACAAGAAATCTGATAACTGATTGGGGAGATTGTTTCACTGGAAGAATTTACATATTAAAAATATTTTTTACAACTGTTTTAGATCTATAGTTATGCAAATACATTTGAATTAGACATTTTTCTTTCTTAGCTTACACCCACACAATGAGATCATTTCAGCATGAAAAATGACACATTACTTAGGACTCATCAGGTAGCAGAGCCATAGGAACCACACAGATACTAAAAGCTGTACCTGCCCACATGGCTTCTTAGCTGAAAAGTGTTTGTGGTATAGGGCAGACCGGATGTTGCACTGTTTTACAGCATCTTCATTTTCATGACAGGTTCTCGTGCAAGCTATCAGACCCGTTGTTACAGAGTCCCAATAAAAAAATAGACAATGAATCAAAAAACGTTTTTTATAGAGAAAACATCCTTCTCTTTATAAAGAACACCAGATAGGTATTTCCTGTATATCCTTGGTATGCTGGATGTGTTCAGCCCTCCCTCCATAGGTATTGTTCAGGTATCTCCTCTATCCTCAGGAACTGAGGTAACCCATTACATGCCTTTGCTACAGACTAGATTAACTGATCTGATGTGATGGACTCAGCCCCCTTTATTCCTAATAAGACAGGTAAATGTCAATGAAATTACCGTTGTTCCTTATTTTCCAAACAACCTAGAATTTTATCCAAGAAAAAGTAACAGCAAAAACATAACAGTTCTCTTGCTGTTAAAATAATAACTGCCGTCCCCATGTTCAGCAAACAGTCACTAATTTGCTCATTTCCATGCATTCAAATCAGTCTGATTTTCTTATTTTTTTAGATGGACTTTTCCCACAATTCTGAATCCTTTCTGCTCCTTTCATTTGGATTTCATTAAGTCTTCCCATTCGACTGAGTGCTCTGCACTTTTAGGAATGGCTGGAAATATTGATTGCATTTTATTACGAAATTCTTTCATCTGTAAGGGAAGTTAAAAATATTAAATTAGTCAGCAGTTGTTGTAGAGGAAACAGATCAAGACAGATACACCTCGCAACCTTTGGTTACTCAACAAAATCTGGTTGCCTGAGGTGAGGAAGAGAGAGAGACCCCGAAAGCAATTAAAATCAAAGACTTTCCACCTGTGGACATTTTAATCTCAATTAACCAGCCAGAAAACAAATATATCTAAGGACAACCCCATGGGTTCATAACTCTGCAAGACTATCCAGACTGTCTTCCTTAGATAATTTGCTTCCAAATGATTCACTACACAGACATAATATAACTAAGAATGTTTACTTGGGGGAAGAAGGGAAATTACTTGAATAGCAGGAGTACAGATTTTGACTGTAGTGCATATTCCTCCGAAAGAAAGAAAGGATATGAACATTTTAATGGGAGAAAGACACTTTAATGAAAGCCTGGTAGTCTGTAAGTATGAATCAGGGACTCTAAAAAGTGGATACAAAATCCCTCAACTATATTACATAACTTAATTCTGTTTGATCCTAGGATGTGAATATATGTGATCCAATAGGAAGCCTGGTTTTGATATTTTTTAAGGTGAGCATGTAAAGTGTATAGCAGTAGCAAGGAAAAATTAGATCTGAAATTCCTATCTCTGTCTACAGAGTCAAGCTTCAATAGATAAAAATGTCTGCTGCCAGATTAAAATATAATCTGGTATCATACATTGCATATCAAAATAACAATAAGTATAATCAAATCTGTATTTGTTGTAACCGTGTTGTCACCATCTCCAAGGTTAGTCTAATTCAATGGTTTTCAACCTGTGGTCCACAGACCCCTGGTCACAGTCCAAGCCCTGGTCTACACTATGAGGATAGGTCAAATTTAGCTGCGTTAGGTCGATTTTATAAGCAATGCGTCTACACAACCAACCCCATCCCATTGACCTAAAGGGCTCTTCAAATTGACTGCTGTACTCCTCCCTGGTGAGAGGAGTAGCGCTAAAATCAACCTTGCTGGGTTGAATTTGGGATAGTGCAGATGCAATTTGACGGTATTGACCTCCAGGAGCTATCCCAGAGTGCACCAATGTGACCGCTCTGGACAGCACTTTCAACTCCGATGCACTAGCCAGGTACACCGGAAAAGCCCTGGGAAATTTTGAATTTCATTTCCTGTTCGGTCAGTATGGCGAACTTAGCAGCACAGATGACCATGCAATCACAGAATCACACATGAGCTCCAACATGGACAAAACGGGAGATGGATCTGATTGCTGTATGGAGAGAAGAATCTGTGCAGGTAGAACTCCGATCCAGCAGAAGAAATGCTAATATACATGCCAAAATCGCACAGGGCATGGTGGAGAGAGGCTACAACACGGACACAAAGCAGTGCTACGTGAAAGTTAAGGAGCTCAAGGCAAGCCTACCAAAAGACAAAGGAGGCAAACGGTTGCTCCGGGTCAGAGCCCCATACATGCCGCTTCTATGATCAGCTGCATGGCATTCGAGGGGGGGACCCTACCACTACCCCACCACTGTCCGTGGATATCTGCAAGGGGGGAGTCTCACGCAACAGGGAGGAGGATTTTGTGCATGAGGAAGAGGAGGAGGAGAATGCGCAGCAGGCAAGCAGAGAATCCATTCTCCTTGGCTGCCAGGAGCTTTTCATCAACCTGGAGCCAATACCCTCCCAAGGCGGGTTCCTGGACCCTGAAGCCGGAGAAGGCACCTATGGCGAGTGCACATTTGTAACTACACTACTGGGGTTAAAAGCAATTGTGTTTAATGTTTGATTTGCCCTGAAGAATCGGGATGCATTCACGGCCAGTACAGCCATGATGTCCCAATTGCCACATCCTGGGCTTTCAGGAATGTCTGTGTCCATGTGCTCTACACACTCGTCCTCGTGCTGGTGGCTCCTAGCCAGGTTCTTCACACACTGCAGGGTAATTCACGAAGTGTTTAAAATGCCCACAACAGCAGTGGTGAGCTGAGCGGGCTCCATGCTTGCCATGCTATGGCGTCTGCACGGGTGACCCAGGAAAAAAGACGCAAAATGATTGTCTGCCGTTCCTTTCACAGAGGGAGGAAGGGGAGACTGATGACATGTACCCAAAACCACCTGCGACAATGTTTTTGCCCCATCAGGCATTGGGAGCTTAACCCAGAATTACAATGGGCAGCGGAGACTGTGAGATAGCGGCCCACGGTGCACCGCTAGCCACGGTATTCAGGACACACTCCACTGACTTAATGCATTTAGTGGGGACATACACAATCGACTGTACAAAATTGCTTTCTAAAGATCGACTTCTATAAAATCGACCTAATTTCGTAGTGTAGACATACCCTACGATTTTCAAAGGAGTCCACACCACCATTCAAAAGCTTTTTAGGGGTCCTCAAATGAAAAAAAGATTGAAAACCACTGGTCTAATTTTATGGCAAATTTTGCAGGGCAGTAGCAATGTCCTATTTCTTTAAAGAAGGTTTCTCTCTGTAGAAAATGTATATTTATATAGCACTTTTCATCCTAAACTGTTTTACATATAGCACTACTAAAGTACAGCCACAATTGGGAAGCAAGGGAACCAGTGCAAATCCTGATGAAAAACAAGGAAAGGGGTGAACTGAAAGGAATGTTTTGGCCAACTCACTTTTAGGAAGTGCCAGGGGATCTATAATGTCCCCAGAAAGAAGACAGGACCTTGGTACTCAAGGATAATAAACTGCATGCAAACTCAATTTATCTGCCTCTCAAGAGTAAAGGACTGACTCAGTCCTGCTCTGAACTCTGGGTCCCGGGAGCCTAGATATTTCAAATGTAATGCTTCTTGAACCACTGAGCCATCCCCTCTAACATATTAAAGAGGGCATTCTGTGTGTTAAAAAGTAACAATAAAAAAATGACAAATACCTCTGGATATTTCTTAATTAAATTCTTTAGTGAAAGAGAAATTCTGACAGAGAATCTACAGTTCTTCTTCGAGTGATTGCTCATATCCATTCCAGTTAGGTGTGCGCGCGCTGCGTGCACGTTCGTCGGAAGACTTTTTACCCTAGCAACACTCGGCGGGTCGGCTGGGCGCCCCCTGGAGTGGCGCCGCTATGGCACCGGATATATACCCCAGCCGACCCGGCCACCCTTCAGTTCCTTCTTACTGCCCATGTCGGTCGTTGGAACAGTGGAATGCAGCTTAGCTGACCTCCACTTCCCTAGCTACTCGTAGTTTCTCGTTCGTTATCGTGTATGCAGTCGCCCAAGACTCAAGGTCTAGACAGACCAATTGGAGCACAGCCCGGATTGACTACAGGAAAGCCTACAACTCAATGCCACACACGTGGATCTGTGAATGTCTGGCGCTATACAAAGTCAACAGGACACTAAGGA
>NC_133771.1:123985782-123994205 GCF_003597395.2 Chelonoidis abingdonii
CTAAGATTCTGTGGGACTTCCAGATCCAGACGGACAGGCAGATATTGGCCAATCAACCAGACATCGTGGTAATAGACAAGGAGCAGAAGACAGCGGTGGTGATAGATATAGCTGTGCCAAGTGACAGCAACATCAGGAAGAAGGAACATGAGAAGCTGGAGAAGTACCAGGGCCTGAAAGAGAAACTAGAGAGGATGTGGAAAGTGAAGGCCAAAGTGGTCCCAGTGGTGGTAGGAGCACTCGGGGCTGTGACTCCTAAGCTGGATGAGTGGCTCCAACAGATCCCAGGAACAACATCAGAACTCTCTGTCCAGAAGAGAGCAGTGCTAGGAACAGCTAAGATACTGCGCAGAACCCTCAAACTCCCAGGCCTCTGGTAGAGGACCAGAGGTTGAGGAAGACACATACCACCCATAGGGGTGAGAGGGGAATTATTATTATTATATAGTTATATGTTCTTACCTTAACAGTATAGTTAGTTAAGTAATAGTTAGCGGGGTTCGGGGAGTAGCCCCTTCCCCGCACCCGGTGCCGGAGCCCATGCTCGGCTCACTGGGTTTCAAACCGTGCTCGGCCTGCCATAGGCCAATGCTGACAGGAGATCCGCACGACTCCTGTTTGAAGTGCCTTGGGGAATCGCACTTGACAGCTAAGTGCTCCATTTGCAAGACTTTCAAGACGCAAACAAAAAAGGAACGGGACATCAGACTGAAACAGCTCCTCATGGAGGCGGCTCTCACCCCTCCACCTTCGGCACCGAGCGCTGGTCAGTCGGTGAGCAGAAGTGCCTCTGTGGCGCCAGACTGCACCGGTATGCCTAAAGGCTCTTGGCACCGGATGTCGCCGGCACCGAAGTCGGCTCCACAATGCTCCCTCTCCCCGAGGTTGAGGAAGGCCAAGACTCCTGCTGCGTCAGCACCGCCCGCACCGCAGCCAGAGAGTACGGTTAGGTCAGATCGTCCGGCGCTGACACCTGCCCCGGCACCGACTAAATTGGCATCGTCGATTCCGATCCCACAAGGGCCATCGAGTCCAACGCCTGTTAGCTCCCCAGCGCGTACCACGGTAGAGCTCACCATGCCGTCCACACCAGAGGCGTTTTCAGCGGCAAGAGACCTAATCGCCTTGACAGACTCAGCACTGCCTCTACCCCCAGCACTGCCGGTGCGGGTAATCCAATCTATAGGCAAGCCGATCCTGATTAGACCACCATCTGTCAGCACAGCGGACCGGCACCGCTCAAGATCGTGGTCCTGCAGTTGCTCCAGGTCGAGACGACGCTCCCGTTCTTGACGCCGCTCGCAGTCCCAGCACCGTTCTCCTACACGGCACTGGTCAGACTCGCGGCACCGGTTGGACTCCCGTTCTCCAACTCACTACCCGCGGCACCGCTCCAGTTCTTGGCACCGCTCCAGGCACCGTGCCTCCCAAAGCCATTCATGCCGCAGGGATTCGAGATCTTGGTCGACCTCCCGGCACTGATCTGGTCGCAGGTCCCGATCTTGATCCCGGTACCAATATGAGTCTCGGCACCGGTCCTTGATAAGGAGGGGAGCAAGGTCCATGCGAACTTCAGCACAAGGCTTCTCCGCTCCTCCATGGCCATCCAGACATACGTCAGTGTCCTCCCATGCGGACAGTTACTATGACCAAGATCGCGATGCGGATGTGCCTACCGGAGTCTTTCAAGAGGTCCAGTCTCAGGATCCAGGACCTCACCAGTGATCCTTTTGGACACCTTGGGCGTACCATTAGGCCCAAGGTGCTCTGCTAGCTCAGGCCCGCTCCGCTTCCTCAGAGAATCGAGCACCAGAGGCCACAGTTAGCCGTCCCCCTCCACCCAGGACAGAGGAGCCAATGGTCCACCCACCGGGTTCCCCGGTGCCGCTGGAGCAGGAACCGGCGCATGAGCAAGAAGCCATACAGGACCCGCTCGTCCCCGGTGTTTCATCTTCTTCCTCTCCAGATGAGGCAGTAGCAGGGACTTCCTCCTCGGAGCCACCTCCGACAGACCTAAGAGCCCATCAAGACCTTCTTAGGAGGGTAGTGCTCAATATCAGTCTTCAAGTGGAGGAAGTCCCAGAGGTCGAGGACCCAGTAGTGAGCATCCTGTCGGCGGATACCCCCACTAGGGTGGCTTTGCCTTTTATCAGGACCATCCAGGCCACTGCCGACACCTTATGGCAGGCCCCAGCCTCCATTCCCCCTACGGCAAAGGGAGTCGAGTGGAAATACATGGTACCCTCTCGGGGGTACAAGTATCTATATGTCCACCCTCCTCACTAGTTGTCCAATCGGTCAATGAGAGAGAACGCCACGGCCAACAGGCGCCAGCCCCCAAGTCAAAGGAGGCTAGGCGTATGGACCTACTCGGCTGCAAGGTGTATTCAGCAGGCACCCTACAGCTCCCGGTGGCAAATCAGCAGGCTCTAGTGAGCCATTATAATTACAACACCTGGGCAGAGGTGGGTAGATTTACAGAACTACTCCCGCCAGGAATTCGCTGCATTCCTAGAAGAAGGGGAAAAGGTGGCCAGGACCGCCCTCCAGGCTTCTCTAGATGCAGCCGACTCGGCAGCCAGAACTCTGGCCTCCGGTATCACCATAAGATGCATCTCATGGCTACACGTCTTCAACCTCCCACCCGAGCTGCAATATACCATCCAGGACTTACCCTTTGATGGCAAGGGTCTGTTCTCGGAAAAGAGCGATCCCAGGCTACAGAGCTTAAAAGACAACAGGGTCATCATGTGCTCTCTGGGCATACATACACCCGTGACCCAACGCAGAGCTTTCCATCCCCAGACTCACTGCCTGTACTTTGTGCCCAGGCACAGGTAAGACTTCAGCAGACGGCGCGGGTGGGGTGGCCGTAGACACCAGTCTGGGCCCCAAGGGGGTCAAAACCACGGCCCCTCAAAACCATCACTGGGACCTAAGTCTGCCTTTTGAAGGTACGCCCGGGGACGGTGTACCAGTTTCAGGACAGGATCCTTCTCCTCCCTTCTCCAGCGCCTCTCCCACCTCCTCCTGGCGTGGTCCCAATTGACCTCAGACCTCTGGGTCCTACGCACGGTGAAACAAGGATACCACCTCCAATTTGTTTCAACCCCGCTTCCACCCTCCAACCCAGTCCCTCCTTCAGGACCCCTCTCACGGGAGCAATTCCTCTTACAAGAGGTTTGCAGACCCTCCTCACTGCAGGAGCAATAGAGATGGTACCGACAAAGACGAAAGGGAAAAGGGTTTTACTTCCCGTTACTGTTCTGATCTCCCAAGTCCGAAAGGAGCTCAGGCCTATCCTAACTGGGAGCCTCAACAAGTTGATATGTGAAGTTGAAGTTCCGCATGGTCTCCTTGGGGACCATTATCCTGTCCTTGGATCCTGGAGACTGGTATGCTGTCCTCGATATGAAGGACACGTACTTTCACATCGCCATTTTTCCTCCACACAGGAGGTATCTTTGCTTTGTAGCCAACCACCAGCACTTCCAATTCACAGTCCTCTCATTTGGCCTCTCCACGGCCCCAAGGGTGTTTACAAAGTGTATGGCCGTAGTTGCCACACACCTCCGCCGACGTCAGATACATGTATTCCTGTATCTGGACGACTGGCTCATCAAAGGGACCTCCGAGACACAGGGCAAACAACATGTAGGCATCATCAGGGACCTAGTCACACGTTTGGGACTGATGCTCAATATGGAGAAATCCACACTGGTTCCCACACAAAGGCTAGACTTCATAGGGGCAACCCTGGACTCCAATCTAGCCAAGGCCTACCTACCTCAGCCGCAATTCCAGGCAATCACGACGATCATTCGAGTTCTGCAGAACTTCCCGACAACCTCGGCTCGCACGTGTCTCGGTCTCCTAGGTCACATGGCTGCCTGTACTTACATGACCAAATATGCCAGGCTCTGCCTCCGGCCCCTCCAAACATGGCTCAATTCGGTCTACCGTCCAGGCAGGGACCCAATAGACACGATAGTCACCATTCCCCCGAGCACCCTACGCTCCCTCGACTGGTGGCTAACTCCCTCCCTGGTGTGTGCAGGGTTACCATTCCATTCACCACAACCCTCACTGTCCCTGACAACAGATGCATCATCTCTCGGATGGGGGGCTTACCTCGGACACCTTCGTACCCAGGGCCTTTGGTCATCACAGGAGCTGACGCTTCACATAAATGTCCGAGAGCTGAGAGCAGTCCGCCTTGCGTGCCAGGCATTCCAGCAGCATCTACATGGCCATTGTGTCTCAGTGTTTACAGACAACACAACGGCCATGTATTATATCAACAAACAGGGAGGGACTCAATCTTCCCCCCCTATGTCAGGAGACCATCCGACTGGGACTTCTGCATAGCCCACTCGATAGACCTGGTAGCATCCTTTCTCCCAGGGGTTCGGAACACTCTGGCAGATCAGCTGAGCAGATCCTTCCTCTGTCACGAATGGTCGATAAGACCAGACGTTATTCATTCGATCTTCCAGAAGTGGGGCTTTCCCCACATAGACCTGTTCGCCTCTTGCACGAACAGGAAATGCCAAGCGTTCTGCTCCTTCCAGGGTCTTTCACCGGGATCGATCACGGACGCATTCCTCACGTCATGGAAGCACCGCCTGCTCTATGCCTTCCCACCGTTCCGTCTGGTTCACAAGGTCCTGATAAAACTCCGCAGGGACAAAGCGCATCTAAACATGATTGCGCCAGCGTGGCCCAGACAGCACTGGTACACCACACTGCTCAACCTGTCCATAGCCAGCCCAATTACCCAGCCACTCCTCCCGGACCTCATAACACAGGACCACGGCTATCTTTGCCACCCAGACCTGCAGGTCCTTCACCTTACGGCATGGCTCCTGCGTGGCTAAAAAGATCGGAGTTACGCTGCTCCACTCCAGTACAACGTATACTCCTAAGTAGCAGAAAGCCTTCCACTCGGTCAACATACCTGGCCAAGTGGAAACGTTTCTCCTGCTCGTGTGAAACGCAGAATGCTACGCCTTCTGAGGTCTCGATCCCCTCTGTCTTGGACTACCTCTGGTCCCTTAAGCAGCAAGGCCTGGCGATATCTTCTTTGAGGGTGCACTTGGTGGCTATCTCCACATTCCATCCAGGAGAGAGTGGCCAGTCCGTGTTTTCCCACCCTTTAGTTACTAGATTTCTTAAGGGCCTGGAGCGCCTCTACCCCCCAGTACGCCGCCCTGCCCCACCTGGGACCTCAACCTAGTCCTAAACAGACTTATGCATCCACCATTTGAACCGTTGGCAACTTGCTCACTGCTATACCTGTCCTGGAAGACAGTCTTTCTAGTGGCCATTACATCGGCCAGACGGGTCTCCAAACTTCGAGCACTTACGGTGGACTCACCGTATACTGTCTTTCACAAGGACAAGGTACAGTTGCGACCTCATCCGGCGTTCCTCCCTAAGGTAGTGTCGGCCTTCCATACCAACCAGGACATCTTCCTTCCGGTCTTCTTTCCGAAGCCTCACTCATCTCAACAGGAGCAGCAGTTACACTCCTTAGATGTCCGTAGGGCGCTCGCTTTTTATATCGAGCGGACGAAGCCCTTCCGAAAATCCCCCCAACTCTTCGTTGCAGTGGTTGACCGGATGAAAGGCCTACCTGTCTCCTCCCAGAGGATCTCTTGGGTAACGGCGTGCATACGCACATGTTATGACCTGGCTCATGTCCCTTCGGGCCATCTCACTGCGCATTCTACCAGAGCTCAGGCTTCATCAGCCGCCTTCCTGGCCCATGTACCAATCCAGGAGATATGTCGCGCAGCTACCTGGTCCTCGGTCCACACCTTTGCTTCGCACTATGCTCTGGTCCAACAGTCTAGAGATGATGCAGCCTTTGGCTCAGCGTTTTTGCATGCTGCCACATCTCACTCTGACGCCTCCGCATAGGTAAGGCTTGGGAATCACCTAACTGGAATGGATATGAGCAACCACTCGAAGAAGAAAAGATGGTTACTCATCTTTGTAACTGTTGTTCTTCGAGATGTGTTGCTCATATCCATTCCAAACCCACCCTCCTTCCTCACTGTCGGAGTAGCCGGCAAGAAGGAACTGAAGGGTGGCTGGGTCTGCTGGGGTATATATCCGGTATCATAGCGGTGCCACTCCAGGGGGCACCCAGCCAACCCGCCAAGTGTTGCTAGGGTAAAAAGTCTTCCAACGAACGTGCACGCGGCGCGCGCACACCTAACTGGAATGGATATGAGCAACACATCTCGAAGAACAACAGTTACAAAGGTAAGTAACCGTCTTTTCCTTACACAAATGTTGCTGGAAAGTGGCCAAAATACAGAAACGAGAAACAAAATTTTTAAAGAAATTATCATGTCTTTTAGAGATGCCATAATTCAAAAAAATTCAATGCAAGAAACCATGTTGGGACGTTAGTTGAGGGGAAAAAATTCCCCGTCCACTGCTGCTTAAGTGAAAAATACTATATGAAGAAATAAGAGGAAAACTGAGTTATATTATCCTCTTTGAGAGATTTTAATGCAAAATTATTTCACCCTGCACTCCATATCTTACTCCCCCTCACTTCATATCAAATGGCCAGATCTTTCAAACACAGGTAAGCATTGCTTATGAACTGGAGAGTTAATATATCTTAAGGATATTACATACAAGTGTCAGAGCTGACATAAGGGACAACCCAAATTATGTTAAACAACTGTTGAGAAGTAAATGCAAGTACTTGCAGCAGGAAATACCCATCAGACCTCTGTGGCTCAGCTGTTTTCCCATCCTGTAATTCAGTCACCCCAGTGCTCTGGTGTGTGCAAACAATTCTATGTACTTTAGGTTTACTTCAAATCATTACTTGCTAACCAGTCAATCAACACTATATATTCTCAACACTGAAACACTCTTGCTCTCAATATCTTGGTGTTAAAAAGAGATAATGGGACACATCCTCAACTTGCGTAAATTGTTATAACTCAACCGGTGTCAGGGAAGATAAATATGAAATTTTACACCAGTTGAGGATCTGGTCCAATGTTTCTCAGCTATACCTCTACATTCAGTTTTTATTTTATTTATTTTTTTAATTACCAAAATTTAAATGCTGAACTCATAAGCTCTCACCCTCAGTTAATACATGGAGGATCCATAAAAATGTCATAGAAAAACTGAAAACAACTGTATAAAAGCTCCAGAAAGGGAGGGAAGCATCTAATAAAACATAATGCCTCCCTATTAACAGCTAACTCATTACAACTCAGAGACCAGACCACCAACCACACAATGTCCCAGACAATCTTGTCTGAGCAATAAAAATACTAAAGGCCTATTCTGACAACTACGTATTTATCCAGAAAGCACTAAATCTCTTGTGATGGCTGTGGCTTTAAGAATGCTGAATGTTTATTTGTTTTCTGTAGATAAAAGGAACTCACTTCCTGGGAAAGTAATTTTTTCCTCACATCTGAACATAAAATTTGGAATGTTCAACGTCTTTTTCTTGCCTTTAAGGACCATCACAAATCTGTTGTGCTTCTCATCTACATTATCATATTACTTTTCCAGTGATGCTAGACTCAATGTCCCATTGTTTGCCTCCTTTCATTGCAGCTTCGATGCCTTTTTCCATGCAACCCCCATGCATAAAATGCTCTTCTCATCCCTCTGCACAAAATTACCACTCTCTCTGCTTTCAGATCCCTTCTATAAACTCACTTGTTCTGTGATGTCATTGGTGGTGATGATGATAATAATAAATTATAACTTCAAATTAATCTCTCCTGTAAGTTTACTACTGCATCTTGTCTTCTCCATATTATCTTTTAAATTGTCAGCCTTCAAAGGAGGAATTGTCTATAATATTCTGTGACTGGTACAGTGTCCAGCCTGTTGTTGGCACTTAAATAGTAAACAATATATTATGTTGTTACAGCATTTCTAAAGAGCATCATTTTGCTTGAAGTAGAGATGTCACAGCTATTAACTTTTATTGGGAAGTTTTCATATCTGTATTACTCACAAGATGGTATACAATATTATTTCCTAAACCATCTTCATCACTGTACTATCTGGGCAACTTTCAGCAGTGCATTAAGCAATGTTGCTAATGTTTGTCATGAGTGGTTTCTCTCTCCTTCCTGGGAAGAAAATTGTGTGTGCAGTATTGTGTTTTGTTTTGGGGTTCTTTACCTAATAATGTATTTCCCTGTTATAAACAGATAGTAGGAGTTAATGAAACAGAAGTACTTCATAACTCTTTTGACTGTAAAGGGTTAACAAGTTCAGTAAACCTGGCTGTCACCTGACCAGAGGACCAATCAGGAGACAGGATACTTTCAAATCTTGAGGGAGGGAAGTTTCTGTGTGTGCTGTTAGTTTTTGGTTGTTGTTCACTCTGAGGGCTCAGAGGGACCAGACGTGCAAACAGGTTT
>NC_133771.1:123994650-124184838 GCF_003597395.2 Chelonoidis abingdonii
AAGGAGTTTGAATCACAGTGATCTTCCAGGGTAACCCAGGGAGGGGAAGCCTGGGAGAGGCAACGGTGGGGGAAAGGGTTTACTTTCCTTGTGTTAAGATCCAGAGGGTCTGGATCTTGGGGGTCCCCAGGCAAGGTTTTGGGGGGACCAGAGTGTACCAGGCACTGGAATTCCTGGTTGGTGGCAGCGCTACAGGTTCTAAGCTGGAAAGTGAGCTTAGAGGAATTCATGCTGGTACCCCATCTTTTGGACGCTAAGGTTCAGAGTGGGGAATTGTACCATGACATTCCCCTTGTCCCTGCCATCCACCACTGATGCTCTCTTCTTGCACTTCCACTTCTGTGCCTGTTTCAATGCTGGAAAGCTCTTCCTAAACTTATATACAGAGCCCTTTTCACCCTGACCTCAAGTCTCCCCATAAAACTTACTTCAGCCATGTTTCATATCAGAATTGAAATAACTTAGAAAACAAACCCTCTGATGTAAAGGAACCAAGATGTGCATATCTCAGTGACCGAATAATCTTATTCTTGTAATCTTTGTCACTTC
Source organism: Chelonoidis abingdonii (assembly GCF_003597395.2). Lineage (NCBI taxonomy): Eukaryota > Metazoa > Chordata > Testudines > Testudinidae > Chelonoidis > Chelonoidis abingdonii. Next base: position 123,995,200 of record NC_133771.1, read on the forward strand.
TCTTCCAATATTTTTTGCCCACCTCTGAACCTTATTTGTCTGAACTTAGATTGTAAGCTCTTCTGGTCAGAGACTGTCACCAGGTGGCTGGACCCTTTAAATGAAACAAGTCCAGCTCCTCTGTGCTAGAACAGATACTCTTAATGTGGCCAATTAAGAGGGCAGGGCAGCACCTGCAGCTATAAAGAGCCAGGCAGTCAGTAAAGAAGGGGGAACAGGAACAGTAGGAAATTCTCTGCGAGCAGCTGCCAGCGTCTCCTGGGAGGGGAGGCAGAAGGAACCTGCTGGGGAAAAAGAGCTTTCAGAGAGTGAGACCTGGGAGCCAGTGCTCAGTTAAAAGAGCACAGAAGAATCCTACAATAGGTCCTGAAGCAGGAGGGACTGAGAGAGGCAAAGGAGAAAAGTGCCCGGGAGCTGTATTCCAGGGATTGGCTGAGAAACTATTTTGGGGGTGGGGGAGGTTCCCTCTATGTGTGGAAACTAGAATTGTGTCTGGAAAGAGTCTGGCTGTGGCAGTGGGTCCTTCAGGGGCTGAGGACAAGCCAGTACCCTCCAGGAACCATGAGCCCGATTCTCTGGCCTGGCCCAGTTATGCTTGGCAAAGGACTAGTTCAATCCTCAAAGTAACTGACAGCAGCCTCAGGGTTGCTCTGACTTGTATCTAACTGCCAATTGCCCAAAAGGGCTGGTGAGCAGCTGGGGATCACTGTAGTGCTGCTGTACTCTGGCCGTGACCCCTATAAACCAGCCATACCCCTTATGCTGGGGCCCGGATGGCATACAGCCAGCTCTACATTAATCAGTGATTCCCCCATGCTGAGGAAAAGTTCAGGGGGCTGGTCAGTCCAGCTGTACAACCCCTTTGTAACACTGATATCAGATTCAAGAATTGGGCCCCATGCCTTTACTTGCTCTTTTGAGGTGACTAGCATGCTTTTTACTTTATATCTAAACCCTCTTCTTCTCATTTAAAAATCACTGCTCTTCAGGTGGAACCTAACCTAACAAAGCCTTTCTTATGAACACAAATTACATGGTGATCTTTACCTTCCACATTCCGGCAATACATACCAATAGTCTCAAACTAAAATTAATTACATAATAAAAGCTAATGTGCAGTGTACGGAGCTATGCAATGTTTTGAAATGGCTCTTTATTATTGTCAGCAACGCTAGGGCACATAGTTCAATTGCAATGATATCTTCAATTAAGTCTAGTAAATTGAACACCAGTAGAATGTATTGTACATTTCTCTTCTAGCTTCACTATCACAGGCCCCTCTCTAACATAGTCTTTCTAAACCTAACCATACGTGAACAACTTGTACCACATTCCCTGATTTAACATCCCAGCATGCCTAGTTCCTGGAGACAGCTCTCTGAAGTGAACTTCACACAACTGAACTTTATATTTTTATCATAGATATTGCAAAACCTGATGCTATTTTTTCTTACCAAAAAAATTGCAGTGACTTTCCATCTCTGACTATCAGGCTTCTTTCTAGAAGGGTCTCATCTACCTCACTGCATTAAATAATCTCTAATAGCTACAGATAACCTTTTTTTTTATCTTAACCTAATGATCTCATCTTGGGGAAAAAAGAGAGGACCTAAAAGCATCTTCCATTAAATAAATGTCTTTTTAATGTACATTGTTGTCAGAATGTCATACAAAAATGGGGATCGTACTATTATAGAGAGCACTTACGGGTCCGTTCATATTAAAATGAGGGTCGGGGTGGAGCGTCTCTATGAATCCTGGAATGAAAGTTTTTCAAAGGAATGTTCTCTTTAATGTTTGACATTCATAAAAGGCAACCCAGATTCTGAGGATTATTAGTTTTCTATTTTAGTACTTGTGCCAGTTAAAATTGCTTACATTAGCTTCCATGTCAAACGAGGTTAGATACTCTGAAATGGAATAGTGACTGGCAGCAGAATACAGTATGCATACGTCTTATATTCTAATCATCCTTACTCAATTTTATATGACATACAGATGAGAGAGGTGGACCTATACTGAATTCAGGGGCTTTGGATTTGTTAAGAGAATCACAAAGGGATGTTATTCTTACTGCCTTTCCCCAAATCTCAAAATTATTGCAGACATATCAGTTAAGAAATGCAGATCTTGGTGAGCATACAGAAATAGTGAGTTATTCTTAGAAAATGACAAGCATGCAGCCCCTCTAAATATTCTAAGAGCAGAGTGGACAGCCTGCTAGCTCAAGGTAATTCTCTAATTTTCTAGGTAAAGTGGAACACTCATTGTGGGTGATTTTATGCCAATGTGCAAAATGACCTCTAAAATGAGCATAGAAAAAATGCCCTTCTTCAAAGTCTCAGCTCTCATGCTGGATTGGAAAAGTACCATAAATCTTTCCTAATTATTCAAAAATTACAGGTGTAAGAAAATAGCATCTAAAAGGTCAGTCTAGGCAGCACATCATACTTAATCTTAACTGCTCTACTGTGTATTGTCATAGGAATGTTTATTAACCTGTATTCTGGATCATGTATTCCAGACTTATGCAGAGAAGCAGAAAGAATTCTAACCTTTAGGAGGGTATAATGCACTGATCCTGCAAAGACTTGCATGTGTGCTTAACTTTATGCAATATGAGTAGTCTCACTGAAGTCAATTGAACTCACAGTGCATAAAGTTAAGCATGAGTGATTCCAGAATCTCAGCCATATTGTTTACGTGATCATAAATTAATATATGTGTACCATACTTTATATTACTTTAATATATTTCTTTTAAAAATTAAAATTTATGAAGAGGGAGGAAAATTTATTTTGTAAAGGGAATCCCAATGAAAATGAAGCTGCCTGGCTTTAAAATTTCCTCAAAGTCACTCTATATTTAGGCTTGGCAGAATTCAATTTTTTTTTTTTAATAATTTTGATGGATAATATCAATGCTTATTTTAAGCATTTTTTTAGATTTTTGTCTATTTGCATTTTCACAGTTGTGGGATGTTACTGGGGGATGTCAGAAAATTATTAAGTGACAGTAGTTATTGAGAGTCAAAAAGTTATAAACCATTAAAACACTAATTGTCAACATCGCATGTCAAAATATACCAAGTAAATATCCTCAAATCAACAAATCATACCTGTTTTTACTGTCAATTCACAAGCCTAATTCTTTTTTTTTTTTACTTTGCCTATCTGTAAATTTAGATTATCAAATAAAATATTTTTTCATTGGGTTGCATGTATATGGAGACATTAATATTTACCAACATTTACCAGTAGAAAAGCTTGGAAGGATTAGATTTTTATCTTCTAACCAGGGTAGATAAAAATCGATGATTTTCTTAAAAATTGATTTTTAGAAATTTTAATTAAATACAGATATATCTTTTAAACACAAACCTATTTACAATTAAATATGAAATTTACAATGTATGTTAAGGCCTAAAGTTATAATCTATTAAAACCACTTAAATACAAAAAATATCAAGTAGTACAGGTTTGCTGCTAAGTTTTAAAGAAAGTCAAACCTCTTAACTGGTGGAAGTCACTGCCAGACACCTGCATAGAGTTTGCTGAAGCACTAAACCAGCCTCTTTTGCAGGTGCAGAAAGAATATTTTCTTCATTTCATTTTATTCAAATAGTTCAGTGAATAATGAATAGTACAGTCAAAGTCAAGAAACCAACTGGGAGTTGAATAAGCAGAAAAGCTGGTTTTCGTCTTCCAAACTATATATAAAAACCAGGTGTGATATGAAAGACATGGTGACCAGAAACCATCACTTTAATGCACTAACTACAGATAGTAGAACTTCCTTTGTTTAACAAATCAGTTTTAAATCCAAAACATATTTTGATGCACTTTTTGATAAAACATTTTTCTTATGTATCCAGCACATTTAAAGTAGATTTAATGAAAAAAATTATAAGTGCTGTTTTTGTGCATTTTTATTGAATTTGAATTGCTACCCAAATTCAGCTTGACAGAAATCACAAAGTGAAAACATTTAATTCTAGTAAATAAAAAGTTCATCATTCACCATTTTCTAATATAAAAATGTAAAGAATCTGAATAAATGTAAGTTTAGCTATATAACTACTTAAATAAATATGTACAGATATAGTGTATCCTCCTGGTTGGCAAAAAGAAGTACCAAATTTAGTGTAAAGGCTATATTTAGTTGCAAATCAACATGTTTTAACGGTTACTGACCAACTGAAATTCAATCTTTCTTTAGGAAAAGAACTAAAAAATATAAATGCAGAGCAAGCTTAAAATTGAGGATTTCCTGCCTGCTGATTTAAATGCTTAAAAGCAGTGATTTAAATTACTCTGATATAAAAAAATCCACTCTGCTTTTTTCTCAAATTGTACTGGTGCACTGCAAAGAGCTGGGTGGTCAGGTGATTCTAGGTCTCCTCCTTCTAGCTGGTGTATCACAATAACAGATACAAATACATAAAGACACTCTAATGTTACCTTTCCATGTAAACAATTGCTGTAGTTGCCACAGGATATTATGCAAATGAGAGGGTAGATGACATATACCACAAAAAAATTTAGAAGTGTTGCTCTGTCTGGACGAATTTTTGTAGGTATATTATTTAGCTTCTTGTAGTAGCATTGGTAGCTTTAGTCTGGATGTTTGTATTTATACATATAAAGTCATACTTCCTTATATTTATAGCAAAGGATGATTTTGGAGATTATTTTAAATCAGAAAAGAGATCAGAGATCTAACTCTGAGCAATGCTAAAAGAGAGCAATTTCTTTTTTTTTTCCTTTTTTTTCCAAGTGTAGATATATACATTTTTTATTTGTTTATAAAATTATTCCTTTCTCAGGTTCAGAGAAATCAAAGAAAATTGTATCTTAAAATCCTAGAAATGTTTATCTTGTTTTTTCTAAAACAAAAGGAGCAGAGACTTAATTTTGGAAGGTACATATTATTCCCTTGAAGCAAACAATACATGCAACTGCAAAATGTCAGTCTTTCTGCACCAATCTGACTTCCATTGAAGTCAATGGCAAAACTCCCATTGATTGCAGTGGTGCTGAATCAGGAAGCAAAAGGAATTTTACTCCAAAAGCTGTGAGGGTTACAACTTAATATAGCATGAGGCTTACATGCCATGGCTGAGAAGTTGTGACATACTGTAGCGGAGTGCTTACCCCACTCCTGCCCTGAAAGGCTTAAAACAGCCCTGGGAGAGGACTGTGGCAGGGAAAGCAGCTACTAGGCTGATTGGGGAAGCAGCCGCAGCTAGGCCACGCCCCAGTCAGGCCTCAGCTGGCCCTACATAAGAGGCTGGGAGCCAGGAGCTCAACAGTCTCATTTGACTGGAGAGAGAGACAGGCCTGGTTGCTGGGGAACTCACCTAGAGATGACCAGCAGGGGGCGCTGCAGCGTTGAGTCCTGCATGCTTACATATACCTTTTACTTCACTGAGACATACTGTATTTTGCTGTAGAACTTTTCTCCCTTTTGTATAAGCAACTTCCACTCTAGTGTGTTCTCTCACAAATGTAGTCTAATTTTCCATCATGATTGTCTTAAAAGTACATCCAAATGCTAAATCAGGGGTTTTCAAACTTCATTGAACCATGACCCCCTTCTGACAACAAAAATTACTACATGACACCAGGAAGGAGGACCAAAGCCTGAGCACTACCCCCCTGTATGGGAGCGGGGTCAAAGCCCAAGGGCTTCAGCCCCATGCAGGGGCCTGTAACCTGAGCTCTGCCATCCAGAGCTGAAGCCCTCAGCCTTCAGCTTTGCACCCAGATGGTGGGGCTTGGGCTTCGGCCCCAGCCCCCAGCAAGTCTAGTATCAGCCCTGGCAACCCCGTTAAAAAGAGGTCATGACCCACAGTTTGAAAACCATTGTGCTAAATGACCAAATATGAAAATTGGCTCATGGTGTCAATATTAGTCATCGTTACTGAATCACACTGGATTCCTTATGCTATTGATAATATTCTTAATTTCATAAACAAACAAAACAATCTAAATATACAAGACATATAAAACATATTGGTTAATGGACCCAAAATCAGAGGACGAGTGTCATGCAATTGTAGTCCTTGAGTGCTGCAGTTTGGGTCTTTGACTTAAATGAAAAATCTGTAAAAATCACATGTAGCTAGACACCTCCCAAAAAGGCTCTTGTCACTGTTTTTTTTCTATTTATACACAATAATTTATACTTGAGTGTATAATCTACATGTGTAATTCACTCCTGTTCACTAGGTCAGCAAAAGGCATCTGTACCACATAAATCCCACCTTCCCATTTCAGTGATGGTTAAGCCTTAGGCTGACCCTCTACAGAAAGGTAAATTTCACCCAGTAGGTCCAGGAAAATAAATATATATATCAGATGTGTGAAGACTGGGCACTTCTAGTTAAACAACAGAGCATCTGGGGATTTTTGACCATAGAAGTAGAAGACAGGCGTGCTGTTCCCATGTTCAATTAAGATGACAATAGGATTCCATGGAGCTAAGATTTAGCATTATAATTTTTCATGTTTCAGATACATCTTACTCAAATTTTTGGTAATACAAGTATGTATCTGAGGAGGCAGGATCAGACGTAAGGCCCATATCCTAAGCCGTGCAACTGGCCCAAGTCCTGAATGTGGAGCTGCTACACAAACAACTGATTGCTATTTTGTACTACCTCTTTTGTCTCCAGCCGTTGGTAACAAAGCTAGGACATTAGAATCATAATGTCTTTTGAAGACATTAGTCATAAAATTCCTAAAGAGACTTAATTTCAATATGTGATCATATCACCACCCTCCTATATTCCTAACATACTTCCCTTTGCTACAGTTGCTTCTGCTGTCAATGAGATTAAAATCTATCAGAATAGGATTCAGACCTCATTCCTTCAGCAAACGTCCTGTTGTGCTTTATTATTTGGAAGATGTATGGGGGAAGTTTATGGGCCATTCTTTTACTTCTTCAGAGCAGTACTAGCAATATATATATATATGAAGACAAGGCCTCTCAACTAAAGTCTAACCAGTCAGCTTAAGTACTGTAGCAAAATCCTGAGTGTAAAAAGAAAGATGATGAATTGCCAAACTATATCAATAAACCTACCTTATTTTTTAAAATTATATAAGGTAATACCATAAAGATAAACATTAATCAATTTGCTTTATGTTAAGAAAACTAGATCAGAGAAAAAGTGGGAAGATGCAAATTATGTTATTTAATTATGAAATAGCACAAAATAAAAGTTAAAGAATAGTCATGTATGTTTTTGTATACTTCATCTAGAAACATGATCAGAGAAAAGAAATGGTACCAATTTAACCTCAGTGAGGATTCAAACAAAACTAAAAAACGAAGGAATGGATTTAATGATTCTAAATAATTCACTGCTTTGATAACAGCAATTGTTCATTTATCATCAAAATTCAGGCCTTATCGTAAAACATGCTTGTGCTTGGTTCAGATCTATAAATCGTAGTGAAATTCAGAGGAGTAGCCGTGTTAGTCTGGATCTGTAAAAGCAGCAAAGAGTCCTGTGGCACCTTATAGACTAACAGGTGTATTGGACCATGAGCTTTAGTGGGTGAATATCCATGCATCCGACGAAGTGGGTATTCACCCACAAAAGCTCATGCTCCAATACATCTGTTAGTCTATAAGGTGCCACAGGACTCTTTGCTGCTTTTACGTCTACATTATGAGCTTGGGGTGTGATTCCCCAGCACGTGTATATATACTCATGCTAGCTCTCAGCGAACTAGCATGAGTATAAATAGCAGTGTGGCTGCCTCTGGTGCTGCTACCGATTCTGCCCTGGCTACACTACTATTTATACTCCTAGTACTTCTCAGCAAGCTAGCGCAAGTATATGTACAGGCAAATCACACCCCTAGCTCGTAGTGTTGATGTAGCCTAATGAATGCCCAAGGGATGCTTTCTTTGAGATCCTGTCTTTGTATTTATTTCCTTTTGAAGTTTATCCATATTTAATGCTACTTTTACTTTGTATTTACATGTACTTTTCAATGAGTTCTTCTAGAATTAAACCAAACACCTAACCCCCTAAAGAGGGAAAATATTATTGCTGTTCTACAGATGGTTAAATGGTGATACAGAAGTTAAGTCACCTACCCAAGGCCACACAGCAAATCTGTGGAAGTGCCCTCATTAACAAATGATGGCATGCATGTCTTTTGTGTTTTAATTATTTTAGCTGTGCAGCGGTTTTGTACTGTTAACATTTTCTAAAGGTTAAGGTAAATGAAAAACAGAACAGTATGTTAGAAGTTGTCACAAGGATGACAAACTCTAGTTAATAACTACATTAGTCACAAATTACTACATGATTCTCACCAGAATTTTCCCTGCTTCCCATACAACAGATGTGTAAGCAACAAGAAAAAAGACACCACAAATATCCTTCATGAATCATCCTTGCCTTTTTCCTAGGAGAAAGAGAACATCTCTATTTCTGAGGCGATAAAAAACTTGATGTATTGAAGGCAGCACAAGCAAAAGGACATTTATGACTCAGTTTATCTTGACTGTTAATTGTTGTACATTTCAGCTCTACAAATGCTGGGGGCATTGTTCTGGCTTTAGAAGAAGAATCATAATCAGCTGGTGGTAGAAAATAGGCATTCAAAGGTATGTTTTGATAGTTGCCAAATGCTAAAGCTGCATGTTTAATTAAAACAAAAATGTATTGCTTATTATCTCTAGTTTAAAATATGTGACCACAGCTCACAGCTAGAAAACTGCTAAACTATTACACATTTTAAGTGTTTTGTGCTGTTGACATATTGTAGCTATTATAATTGTACGGGAACTAGAATTAAAGCTAATAGAAAAGTTGTCATCACATATGTTCACTTAGAATAACTGATTCATGATGGTGCTTGGAATTGGCTTACAATTACATATAAAAAATGTTCTTTGCTCCATATGCTGACTCAAGACACAAGGACTCTTATGTGACAGCTCTCTTTTGATGTAGTAATCTCTGCTAGAACATAATGATTCTACTCAATTGTCACCATATGAATATTTCTAGTTAAGTATTTATGTTGGTACAGTATAAGAGGAAGTTTAAATGAGGCAGCCTGGCAGTCTGCCACATGGGAGTCAGACTTTGTGAGTCAAGCAAGCTTTCCAGGGCAGCAGGAGCGAGGAGAATGGAGTAAGTAGCATGCTTGACTGGAAGGATGGGTCCTGGAGGACCGCTTCAAAATGAGAGGAAATTATTTCCTCTTCAAAATAAGTCCCTGTCTATACCAGCCTTTAAAGAGAGCTAGGAGCTATGTGGTGTGCATGATGCTATCCAGTGGTTCTCAGCCCACGGCCCATGGATGCTTGCAGCTCAATCAGCACACAGCTGCAGTCCATGTGACCTCCTCAGGGCCATACAGGGAGTATTGGAAGTGGCCCACAATGGTAAATAGGTTGAGAACCACAGTGCTATACAGACATATAAGAAAACAAATTGCTGCTTCCAAATGCTTCTAATTTATACAGACAAAGAAGAGGAAAGCAAAAGGATTGTTCGGATATGTTTGGCAAGTCATGTTGGTTCTAACAAATCAGCTTAGGTTTGAAACTTTTTTCCATTAGTATACTATAACTTAATTTAATTGAAGGATTATAATATGAGGTAATGCCAAAGAAATAAAATGGTAGAATTTGGCCACATTCTGTAAGGTACTAAGTTTCTGTTTCAAGTTTCCAAGTGTTTACTAAGAACAATAAGTCATCATAGTAATGATAAAGTATCCTGGCAGTGGGCTAAATTTTACCCTCCATTACATGGACATAATTCCCATTGTCTTTAATGGCATTTACTCCAATGCAGCCAAGAACAGAACTGAGCCCAGAATCCTTTTAAATTTTTTTAGTTAGAAAACTAGTTTAAAGAAGAAAATCAGTTATACATTTTGTCAGCAGTTATCCTCCACCCAGGATATCTAGGTGTGTCACTGCAGGTTTATAGACTATGGAAAGAAGTGGACTAAGATCCCATGAGAGTTTAATGGAATTACTTGTGTGCTTAAAAATACGGACACTGCTTAAGAGCTTTGCTGGATCAGGACTAGTCTAAAGTCTTATTCTGACTTATTCCCCAAATGCCTTAGTTAGCTTGTATTGACAAAGAAGTATAATACATATTAGAGTTAATTTCAGATATAGATTTAGAAGATGGCTTAGGACCAATAAAAAGTGTGTTTGGTGGGTGAACTAGTTGCAGAATTGGAGAACACTGCCATTTAGAGAGCTGTGTGGGTTTTCCTGTCCTATGAAAATATTTGAGATTTAAAAAAAATTTCCCATCCTTAATCAGGATGAAAAAAATCTCTAAAACTTTTGCAAACTAAAAAAAAATTCAGTTCAAGTCAATCAAAACATTTCATCTCAATTTCAAAATGTTCAGCTTCAATTTTGACTTTTTTTTACTATAACTTTAATTAAGAGAGTCATTTAGAACTGAAAAACTTAACTTTTTTTAATTTGGAAAATGTCAAAATGCAACATTTTGACAACTTCATCCCCCCTTAAACGTTGAAACAGGAAATTCATCTAAATTGACCCCTTCTCACAAAGTTTAAGTTTTGACAAACCAACATTTTCTGATTGAAAAAAAACACTTCATCTAAAAATTCTTGATGAAATGTACAGGAATGCTGTGTTCTGACTGCTTTTTCTGAGCATGGAAGTAGGCAGAAATTAAATTGTTTTAAAGCAGAATAGTTTTTTCTCTGCATTATTCTGCAAAATATATATTTAACCTTGAGAAAGAAGATCCTCAGTTGCAATGCGTTGGCATCTGAAGCCTGACCCAAAGCCCAATCTGCCCCTTTAATAGCCCAGAGGCAGGGTGGGGGACAGGGAGCAGCCAACCCTGCCCCGTAACAGGTGCTCTGAATCAGGTGATACAGCATCTCATGATTGGCCCATACTCTCAGCTGGACAATATAAAGGAGAACTCAGCTCGGAGAGGGGAACCAAGAGAGAGGCTACGCTCTGGTAACCAGAGCAGGAGGCTGCAGAAGCTGTAGAGACCCCTGGGGTTGGAAAGGGCCCTGCTGGTAGCTATTGGAGGCCAGATGACCCCCATCTGAACCCCCTAACCAAGGTGTTGTGTTATTTTTTACACTCTTTCTGAAGCCAACAAACAGAGCTCTGAAGAAAGTGACAGAAACCTAAGCTCCCTAAACCAGTAGTAGAGGGGTACTGATGAAATTCAAGGGTGGGGGGATGTCTTCTAACTAGCTTTACCTGGGATCAGGAAGGCCATGGGTATAAAGACAGTCCCTAGAAGCAGTGTGACTAGACCCATGCCTGTGCTTTAGAATTCCTGGAGGAACCCTTGGGCCTGAAGGGGTATGGTGTGCCAATCACAACAGAGAGAACCACAGTGCTGGGCTTACTGGATTCTGGCTTGGGACAGACATTTGTACAGGAGCAGTTTGTAGCTTCTGGGGCTCTACTGGGTGCAGAATGGGTGTATGTGGGCTGCATTCAGGGAGTGTCTTGCTTTACCCCACAATCAGTGTTAAATTGACCAGGGGGGCCCAAGAAGCTGACTTGAGTATGGTTGCAGCTCAGCACCTGCCCTAGCCTACGGTGCTGTGAGGCTGAGTCTGGGGCCCTGTAGCCAGTATTTTAAGGGCAGTGATTAAAGCAGGATCAGAACCCACTCTTGGTGCCCAGTGGGACTACAGTCTAGAGGAAGTCCTTCCCTTTTCTGACCCTATGCTGTTTGAGCTAAGGCCCAAGTCACACTGGGAATAGCGTCAAGCCAGAAGGGAAGCCCTTAGAGCCCAAGAGGAAGAGATAAGGGAAGGGCACTGGAGTGCCTGTAATTTGGGCTTCCCTGGGGTTCACCTCCAGAAAAGGCAGACCCAAATTGCAGGGGAAGACCTGCCAGGCTTGCACCAGGGAAAAAAGCTCATTCGGAGACAGAGGGAGAATACTGTGTTCAGACTGTTACATGGTGATCAACTAGGGTGAATGGGTACTGGTTGGCCCTGCTCAGGACTCTCTTTTTGAACTAGAGGGGGATCGCCTGATAAAGGTGACCCAAGACAAACAGACTAGAGCCCATAGAGCCTAGTTCCCAGACCATATCAGAACCAGATATTAAAACTAGCTTATGACAGCCAGCCGCTTGGGAGGGTGGACAAAACCAGGGAAAGGATACTGGCCTGGTTCTTTTGGTGGGGCATTTACCAAGATATCAAGGATTATTATGCATCCTGCCCAGAATTCCAATTAGTGGGCCACAGACTGGCTCATAGGGGCCCCCCTACAGGCACCCCATTTGAGGGGGTTGGGATAGGCCTTGTAGGACTCCTAGAACCGAGTTCAAGTGAATGTTGATTTTATTTTAGTAACTGGAGAGTACACCACCCAGTACCTGGAGGCTGTAGCCTTGCGCTCTGCAACCACACAGGCAACAGTTACTGAAAGTATTCTCCTGGGTAGAGAGCCTAAGAATCATCCTGACACATTGGGGCATGGCCTTCACATTACTGCTAATGCAGGAGGCCCATAGGTCCACTCAGTAAGAACCATTTTCTACCCCCTGCAAACAGATGGATTGATAGAAAGGTTTAACTGCACGTTAAAAGGAATGCTATGAAAATTTGTAATTGTGTCCCGAAACTTGAATAAGATATTACCCTATCTGTGGTTTGCGATCAGAGAAGTCCCGCAGTCTTCTATGGGCTTCTCTTCTTTTGAATCACTATATGGAAGGCAGCCCAGGTCAGCACCTCGTGATTGGCCCACACTCTCAGCTAGATAATACAAAGGAGAGTTCAGCTCCATGGAAGACTGAGGCAGGGAACCAGGAGAGAAGATACACTCTGGTAACCAGAGCAGGAGACTGCAGGCAGGCAAGCCCTGTGGAGGCTCCAAGGGTTGGAAATGGTCCTAGCTGGTAACTCCTGGAGGCTAGAGGATCCCAGTTTGAACTCCCAATCAGCCTGTTTGTGATACTTTGCGCACACTTTTTCTTTCTTTGCGAAGACAATAAACAGAGCCCTAAAGAAAGGAACAAAAACCTAAGATGGGCATGGCTGACTGTTCCCAGCTGGTGACTAGGGCACCAGCATACAGTTGCAATATTAGAAACAGACAATAACTATTCTATGGTTGCTCCTACAGCAGGCGCAAGTTGCGGTGGTATATAGTCTGTTATTGGAGGCTTAAGGATATAACATCCAGAGGCTTTAATTGTTTTGAAGCCAGTGAAGAAACATCACCACAAATGCTTTGCAGCTGCTTCTGAACCACATGAACACATTAATGAAAACAAATTATTGGGAAAGTTATAGTATAAAATACAGTAGAAGTAAATGTGCTAGATTTTCCTTAAATTTAAATTCTTTCTGTATGTGATGCAATGCATTAAATTATCATAAATCTGACCATAACAGACACCTGTACCCATCACACAAAAATTCAATACATCTGGCAACATGTACAGAAGAAACAGTACTGAACTAGCAAGGATGCTGAAAGTGACAATCAAGTTTCTTCAGCAGTTATTCAAGGAATACAAACCACTTGTCAATACTAGTACTATCCTACCATTACTACAATACTTGATAAAATAAATCACTAAAACCCACAAATATACTAAAGGTCAATGTGTGTGAAATGTAGAGTGACCAGATGTCCTGATTTTATAGGGACAGTCCTGCTATTCGGGGCTTTTTTTTATATAGGCTCCTATTACCCCCCATCCACTGTCCCGATTGTTCGCACTTGCTGTCTGGTCACCCTAGTAAAATGTCTCTTTGTGTAAACATACAAAAAGAATCCCAGCAAGTAAAACTAAAATGTTTGTGAAATGTCTTTTTAAGTGTGCTTGTTTTATCTCCTGCCAGCAGATGTAGCTGTGGTGCAATACACAAAGCAAACACACATCAGCGATGTTCTCTCCAGTTCTGTGGTTAGATGGCATTATCCTTAGAAGGTGACTGTTAGACAAGTGTGCTCTTGCTCTTCTGAAGTCTCCTAGGGAAGATTTTGTTTTGCATGGAAGTAAGTGCAACCTGGATGTTTGACAATTACATATAACAACCCAGTCTAATAAATGCCTCTGCCTTCACAGCGGTGCACTATAATAGATCACAATAACTGCTGGCATAATTTCTACCCTTAATTATACCAATTCTGTCAGGACAACTCAAGTTTCACTGCTCTTATAAAAGACTGTCACTGAGTCTCCTTTCCTTCATCCACCTCTGTTAACCCTTAAATAGCTCTTAAATATTGTAACATCCTATATTGTTTTTAATTTTATACTTCCAGGTAGAGCTCCATACAGGGTAGTTTTTGTTTTTTTTTAATGCCCCTCACATCCTGCCGTGCAATACGCACTCCCGCATTGTTTGTTGCATTTTTATCCCACTCCCGCTATTGTGGCAGCAGGTCCTGGGTGACCTCAGTCCCGCTGCAGCGCTTTACTTCCAGGCAGGTAGTAGACAAGTTGCATGAGATGCTCACCACTTCCCGCCACATATTTTTGCACGAAAAAATTAGAATAGTTTTATGGCAGGTTGTAACGAGGTGATGTGGCTCCCCTCCTCACCAGGGAGGGTCGAGCCCTGTCAATCACCCATAGGGGCGGGGCATCTGAGCAGAAGTCCCGCCCCTCAGAGGGTCAGGCGGCAACCCGGAAGGATAAAAGCCAGCCCTCAGCTGGAGCGCAGCCGCCGACAGGAACAGACCTGCCAGCAGGTGCTCCTGACTGGGAAGCTGCTGAGGCCGGGGGCCGGTGCCCGGACTGGCCAGAGCTTCCCCGCGCTCGCTACGACGAGGAGCTGCCAGAGCTTCCCCGCGCTCACTACGACGAGGAGCTGCCAGAGCCTCCCCGTCCCTGCTACGGCCCTGAGGAAACCCCGGAGCAGGCCTGGCTGGACTTCCCGGAGGAGCTGCCGGACCTGCCGCCCAGCCCTAGCTGCAAGGAGCCTATGTTGTGGGACTTCCCTGAAGCTGACACCATGGACCAGGTAGGCACGGAGGGGGATAGTGGAAGTAGCTGAGGGGCAGCCGACCCTAGTCAGGCTGCAGATTTTCCGGTACCCATGGCAGTGTGTTGTGGTCAGGATCCCCACTGACCACCTGCAGGGTGACCACCACTACCGGGGCCCCGGGCTGGAACGCAGTGGAGTGGGTGGGCCTGCGTTCCCCCTGCCACCCGTCCCCGGGTGGCAGAATCCCCCTCCCCCCAGCCTAAGGAGGCCATTTAAACGGAGCTGCTATTGCTGTGTGTTTGGTGCCCCACCTGAACCGAGGGCGAGGCCCCCTTTGACTGTGCCGTTGCTCGGTCCTATCCACAGGGACCGAGCTACCTGGACGGTGGACTGCAATTCCGAGGACCGAGGCCCTCAGACAACAGGTTGAGGCCGGTGTGGCTCACCTCCTCACCAGGGAGGGTTGAGCCCCGGCAACACCCTCGTTTACAACTGGTACCAGAAGTGGGGAGCGCTGAACCCCTCGCCCCTGTGAGAAGGGGCTGGTAGGAGGGCGGTAGTACAACCAGCCCTCCCTAGCCGGAGACATGGATATCGAACGGCTGTTCCAGATGCTGGCGGAGAGCCAGGAACGACAGCAGGCAGTGCAACTGCTGGAGCAGCAACAGCAGCAGGCCGCCCATCTCGAACAGCAGCAACAGCGGGATGCCGCGCACCTCCAGCAGCAACAGCAGCAACATGCCGCTCAGCTGGAGCACCAGCAACAGCTGATCCAGCAACTAGGAGGCCAGCTGCAGCTGCTTCTCGGGCCTGTGTCCCGCCCCGCCGACGGGGCCACGGGAGAAGACGCCAGGGGCTCCCGTCCGCCGGTTCCCCTGCGCCTGACCAAGATGGGCCCGGGGGATGACCCTGAGGCCTTCTTGGTCACTTTCGAGCGCGTGGCCCTGGTCGCAGGATGGGCCTGAGACCAATGGGCCACTCTCTTGGCCCCGTACCTAACCGGACCAGCCCAGCTTGCCTATCATGGGCTGGCGACAGAGGACGCCAAGGACTACAACCGGATGAAGGCAGCGGTCCTGGACGCCTTGGATGTCAGTCCCGAAACCTTGAGGCTACGGTTTCGGGGCCAGTCCTATCCGACAGGCGCCCGTCCCCGGCTGATTTCCCAAGGCTTGAAGGAGGCCTGCCGCCGCTGGCTCCAACCGGAAACCCGCACAGCAGAGGAGGTGACCGAGCAGGTGGTCTTAGAACAATTTGTGCAGATTCTGCCTGCCACACTGGGGGCAGCGGTCTCCCTGATGGAGGACTTCCTGGCCACGGAGGCTTCTATGGGGCCCGCCTTTCGGCCACCCACCCCGGGCCCTGACCAACCCCACGGAGAAAAGAGAGCATCCGCCTTGTCCGGGCCACAGCATTCGAACCGCGGACTGGACCCCAGGTCGGCCCTCCAGGCCCAATGCCCGGATCCTGCCCCGCACTCGGCTCCGCGGGTCTGCCCCGCGGGCCTGTCGGGGCCCCGCCGAAGCCCTCGAGCTGCCGGTCCCCGGGGCGGACGGCCGGAAATCGGACCCTGCATCGGATGTGCAAAGGCCGGCCACTTACAACGCGACTGTCCCGAGATGGAATGTGACTTTGGGCAGGTCTGTGCAGGGGAAGGCCGGGCCCGATGGCTCCAGCACCCCAGACTCACAATCCCAGTGGTCGTGGGGGATCAAGCCACAACGGCCCTAGCTGACTCTGGCTGTGGCCAAACGCTGGTCCGCCGGGCTCTGGGACCACCGATCAACCCCGGTCTGGGGCCCATCCACTTACAGTGCATCCACGGGGATGTCCGACCCTACTTGAGTGCCCGGGTCCGATTAACTGTCAATGGCCTCACTCGGTCACTGGTAGTCGGCTTGGCCCCCGAACTAGCCTACCCCGTGATCCTGGGACGCGATTGGCCCACCTTTGAGGGGCTCCTCTGGTCCATACCGGCCTTAGAGGCCGAGCCCCAGGAGCCCCCGTTGGAGACAGAAGAGGACGCCGAGGAGGTTGGGGCAGGAAATGCGGAGGCTGAAGGTCCGGGGGAGGGAATCTCCTCCGAGCCTCGCTTTGACACGGACTTCTGTTGGGACCAGCGGGCTGATCCCACTCTCAGCCGGGCCTACGAGCAACTCGCGGCAGTCGATGGGTCAGTTGTCGACCCTCATTGGGCCACGCAGTGGCCACACTTTGAACTCTGGCGGGACAGACTGTATCGGGTCGAGCGGGACCCCCGCACGCGGGAGCTGCGGATGCAACTTCTTGTGCCCCGCTGCCACCGATGGGCCGTGATGAGCCTTGCCCACGATGTACCAGCAGCAGGACACCTGGGGCACGAGAAGACCCTGGCCCGAATTCGGACCCAATTCTACTGGCCAGGGCTTGATGGCGACGTAAAGCGATACTGCAACTCCTGCCCGGAGTGTCAGTTGGCCGCCCCACCTCGGGTACCCAAGGCACCCTTGGTCCCCATGCCGCTGGTTGAAACACCGTTCGAGCGAGTCGCCATGGACCTGGTAGGCCCACTTCCCCAGAGCACGGCTGGGTTCCAGTACATCCTGGTCCTTGTCGACTATGCCTCCCAGTTCCCGGAGGCTATCCCCCTGCGGAGCATCACGGTCTGGACCATCGCGGGCGAACTGGTGAAGGTGTTTTCCTGCGTGGGGTTGCCTAAAGAAATCCTAACCGACCAGGGCACTAACTTCACATCCCGGTTACTGAAACAGGTCTGCCAACTCCTGGGGGTAAAACAACTCCACACCTTCGTCTACCACCCCCAGACGGATGGGATGGTAGAACGGTTCAATCGTACTCTCAAGGACATGCTGAAAAGGTTCCCACCGGACGAGCTACGCCACTGGGACCAACTCCTACCACCTCTGCTACTAGCCATTCGGGAGGTCCCCCAGGCGTCGACCAAATTTTCCCCCTTCGAACTCTTGTACGGATGAAGGCCACGGGGCCTCCTGGACTTAATGAAGGAGACGTGGGAGCAGTCGGCCTCCCCAACCCAGGGCCTCCTCCAGTACATCCTCCAGCTGCGGGAACACCTTACTCAGGCGGGGACCCTGGTGCAGGAAAACCTGAAGGTAGCCCAAGAGAGGCAGGAGTGAAGTTATAATCAAGAAGCGCAGGTGCGAGAGTTTGCTCCCGGAGACCGGGTTCTGCTGCTCCTACCTTCCAGGGAATCGAAGTTATTGGCCCGTTGGCAGGGCCCCTACGAGGTAACTCAGAAGGTGGGGCCCGTTAATTATGAAATTCGCCAACCGGGCCGCCGGAAGGAGAAGCACCTATACCATGTCAACCTGCTGAAGCCGTGGTGTGACCGGGAGGGCCTGTTGATTGACCTGTGCCCGCCGGAATTGGAGCTAGGTCCGGAGGTGGCCCAGACGGAGGACTTAACTGAGCCCGCGCTGGGGTGCTCCCTGACAGACGAACAACGTAAACAGGCCAAATGTCTCCTGCGAGCATTCCGGCGAACCTTCACGGCGCTACCGGGCTACAAGACCTTAACCTGTCACATGGTCCAAACCGAGCCCGGGAAGATCATACGGGAAACCACCCAGCTGGTATCGTACCGAATGCGCCAGGACGTCAAGGAGGAGATCCAGGCCATGTTGGCCCTGGGGGTCATCGAACCATCCCGGAGCGAGTGGCGCAGTCCGATGGTCCTGGTGCCCAAACCAGACGGCTCCCGTCGGTTCTTCATAGATTTCCGGAAAGTCAATGCCATATCCCGCTTCGATGCCTATCCGATGCCCCGGGTCGACGAGCCGCTGGGCCACCTTGGGGAGGCCTGGTTTATCACCATGCTGGACCTTAGCAAGAGTTACTGGCAAATCCCGCTCGAGGAGGCTTCCAAAGAGAAGACTGCCTTTGCCATCCCGTCGGGACTCTTATCAATTCACACGGATGCCCTTCGGTTTCCATGGGGCCCCCGCGACCTTTCAGCGGCTCATGGACCACCTCTTGTGGCCGCATCAGGAGTACGTGGCCGCATACCTAGATGACGTCGTGATCTACGCCGCTGCTGGGAAGACCATCTAAACCAGGTCGCGGCGGTCCTCAGAACCCTGCGGCAGGCGGGGTTGACGGCAAACCCCAAGAAATGCCAGATAGCCTGGCAGGAGACCACCTACCTCGGCTATACCGTCGGGCAGGGGCAAGTAAAACTCCTCGTGGGGAAGGTACAAGCCCTCGCAGAGTGCCCCCCCCAACAACAAAACGACAGGTGTGACGCTTCCTGGGACTCGTGGGGTATTACCGGCGGTTTATCCCGCAATTTGCGTCCACTGCCGCACCCTTGACCGGGTTGTTGACTAAGAATAGCCCCCAACAAATACAATGGACCCGAGTGTGAGGCGGCCTTTAGAACACTCCGGAGCTGCTTGTGCCAGGAACCCGTCCTGTATAGTCCCGATTTTGACAAACCGTTCATCCTCCAGACGGACACGTCTGACGTCGGCTTAGGGGCGGTCTTGTCTCAGGAAGGGGATGGAGGAGACCACCCAGTACTATACCTAAGCCGAAAGCTGTTCCCCCGAGAGCGGAACTATGCAGTGATTGAAAAGGAGGCCCTCGCAGTGAAGTGGGTCTGCGAGGCCCTTCGGTTCTTCCTCCTGGGTGCCCCTTTCACTCTCATCACAGACCACGCCCCCCTTCAATGGCTCATGCATATGAAGGACAACAACGCCCGCATCATGCACTGGTACCTGGCCTTGCAGCCCTATGCGTTTACCATCTAGTATCGGGCTGGGAAGGACCATGCTAACGGACTTCCTATCCCGCCTCGAAGAGGTGGAACAGCCCGGCCCCGACGACCGGGAGCCAGACTTGGGGGGGGGGGGCGTGTAACGAGGCGGTGTGGCTCCCCTCCTCACCAGGGAGGGTCGAGCCCTGTCAATCACCCATAGGGGCGAGGCCTCTGAGCGGAAGTCCCGCCCCTCAGAGGGTCAGGCGGCAACCCGGAAGGATAAAAGCCGGCCCTTAGCCCTCAGTTGGAGCCCAGCCGCCGACAGGAGCAGACCTGCCAGCAGGTGCTCCTGACTGGGAAGCTGCTGAGGCCGGGGGCTGGTGCCCAGACTGGACAGAACTTCCCCGCGTTCGCTACGACAAGGAGCTGCCAGAGCCGCCCCGTCTTGCTACGGCCCCGAGGAAACCCCAGAGCAGGCCTGGCCGGACTTCCCGGAGGAGCTGCCGGACCTGCCGCCCAGCCCTAGCTGCAAGGAGCCTATGTTGTGGGACTTCCCTGAAGCTGACACCATGGACCAGGCAGGCACGGAGGGGGATAGTGGAAGAAGCCCAGGGGCAGCCGACCCTAGTCAGGCTGCAGATTTTCCGGTACCCATGGCAGTGTGTTGCGGTCAGGATCCCCACTGACCACCGTTAGCGGTGACAGCAGCTACCAGGGCCCCGGGCTGGTAAGCAGTGGAGTGGGTGGGCCTGCGTTCCCCCTGCCACCCGTCCCTGGGTGGCAGAATCCCCCTCCCCCCAGCCTAAGGAGGCCATTTAAACGGAGCTGCTACAGCTGTGTGTTTGGTGCCCTGCCCAAACCAAGGGCTGGGCCCCCTTTGACTGTGCCACTGCTCGGTCCTATCCACAGGGACCGAGCTACCCGGACGGTGGACTGCAGTTCTGAGGACCGAGGCCCTCAGACAACAGGTTGAGGCCGGTGTGGCTCCCCTCCTCGCCAGGGAGGGTCGAGCCCCGGCAACACCCTCGTTTACACAGGTACATTGCTATCAAGGCCAGATCAATGCAGCCCATAAGTCTTAACGTCTCAGTGTCACAGTTACTACTGAAGCCAGTGGGAGCTGAAGATACATTTTTGTTTAGGTGCCTAAGTATGCATGTAGGAATCTAACCTTAAGCACCCAGATTTGAAAATGTTGACCTCCGGGGTACAAACTATAATTGCAATTATAGCTTTAATAGTTTTATGTGCAAAGGAACGTAAGTTCACTCCTAAAAGTAACTGTTAGTAGACAGCATTTCTATTAAAGTTGATTTTTGCTTGGTACTTCATCATTTCACAATTATATGTTAAACAAGCTAACATATTTTTAAAAGACAAGTTTGTAGGTCTGTACCTCTGCTCACATGATAACAATTGCTAACTTTCCAAAAAGCATGCACTTGTTTCCCTGGATACAAGGGAAAAAGAAAAATATCAGCAACTCCTGGTCAAAATGATTATGTCTAACACATGCAAAACTAGAGCTAACAGAATAATAACAGTGTTACAATGTGAGTTTCTTGGAACACTTGGGAGCTAGCTCTGGAAACTAATTTCTAAACTCAAGATGATGCTATTTTGATATTCAACCTTGCTTCTGTGTATTATGTTAAAGGGCTGGCCAAAAAAACACCAGCAACAATACAAATACTACTTGTATTCAGAGGAAATTCTTTGTTCAGTTAGAAAACTTTTCATTTACAGTATACTTTAGGTTTTGTACCTGTAGATACTTTAAACATTTACAGTTCAGTAGGTGCATGATAAGATCAGGAGAGGAGAAACAAATACATGACAGTGGCTAGTATAAAATAGCAATTTTTGATTGTGCAGAAGTCTCAGACTTTAATGCAGGAAGGCATAGCCATGATCATCTAGTCTGATCTCCTACATATTGCAGGTCACAGAACCTCACCCACTCACTCCTCCTGTAGGCCCATAACCTCTGCCTGAGTTACTGAAGTCTTCAAATCTTGATTTAAAGACTTCATGTTACAGAGAATCAACCATTTGCTCTAGTTCAAACCAGCAAGTGACCCATGCCCCTTGCTGCAGAGGAAGGCAAAAAAACCCTAGGGTCTCTGCAAATCTGACCTGGGGAAAAATTCCTTCATGACCCCCTGATGATCAGTCAGACCCTGAGCATGCGGGTGAGACCCACCCAATAATCTGTGCTAATTCACGTTGTCAGATATGGGATATGCCAATTTCTCTAAGATCTGAAGATTTAAAAAAGCTAACAGAACAATACACATCAGTGGCGGGTAGGTTGGCTGTTGGGCCAGTGTCAGCATAGATCTGTACTTCTCAGGGAAATATAAACTAAGCTCAGTAAAACAGAACTATCAGAAATTACTGACTAGAGACAAAGCCTGCCATCCTTTGGTACTGCTAGAAGTGCTTTGACTGAATGGAAATAAGAATCAGCAATATACTGTGGAAAGCCACCATTTTGGCTGCTGAGTGACGTGCTGGAGCTCAGCATGTAAAGGAGATAATTGGGTGTCCCCATCATCTTTCCCCCATTGTACCCCACTGCCGCCTGATAAAGTGTTTGAGTTTAAAAAAAATTGCTTTGCATTTGTCTCATGTTCTAACTGAAGGCTCTGCCTCCCTTCACTTGCTCCTACTAAGAATATTGTGACTGTGTGTGTGTAGAACACTATATGTTGGGGCCAAATGTTCTTCTAGGAAAAATGCCAGGGGAAGTAGGGTCATGACACACATGACTTACTAGTAGAAGGGTTATGAGGTAATTCACAGTGGGGCCAGAGGAAGGAGTGGAGATAGGGGTGTTGCTTAATAAGGAAAATGTCAGGCTGAAGTATGTTTTTGTTTTTTTTCATTTTGGGAACTAAGAGGGAAGTTCTTGCAGGCTATGGAGATTTATTTAGTTTGTTTAAAGAAGCCAAAAAAATGATCTATTCATTAAATTTCAGCTTGGGAAGCAGACAGCTCCACCAAACCTGCAGTCACAAGGAGCCCTGATGGCATGTCCCACTACCAGGGCTCAAATGAAATGCTTTTATGATCTTTACTGTTCAGATTCAATACTATGTGGCACTGGAGCATAAACACCTCTGTGTTGAAGATAGCTTGAACTCCTTGTGGTATAAGGATGTTTCCCTAGCTCCTTGGCCCTGACTGACATCACAAGATTCCCCCTCCTTCTATTTCGCATGAAACCACCATCCACTGTCCCCTTACTCTCTACAGAAACACACCAGTGAGGAAATTGATATCTGAAAGAAAAACAGATGGCTCTTAAGTTGCTGAAGCACTAAAGCAAAACTTGGACATCTCATGCCTGAAGGGTGCTGAAAATAAACAGATGGTGCTAAAGGCAAAACTCAGACTCTATGGAGAGCTAAGCAAGGGATAGCTTGGAATTCACACCCCCTAACACAGAGAAAAATTGTGGCTACTATTCTAGTCTTACTGGAATAGTGGCCCTATGTGAAAGCTCTGGAATACCGGTTCATATAAGTATGGTATAAATAGTTCCTCTCCCACATCACCCACAACAGCCCCTTCCAAAACAACCTATTTGTGGCTAATATGAAGCCCCCGCTTTCTGGTGCACAGAGGCTGAGCAGCCATTCTCCCTTAGCATACATCCCTGCAGATGGCACTCCGTAGATGGCTCAAGTGGTATGGCGGACCCATGAAAGACATTTCACACCTAGATCACAATTTGTGAGGAAATGATGTGTGGTACTCACACTGTGAACTCCCAAAGCCTTCCAGATGGCAAAACTGATCAGCCCAACTCCACACCAGGCATACAGCGAACCCCACCCCAAGGCTCGTAAGGCCAGCGATGAACCATTCTCTGGTAATGCAGCTGTGGCAGTAATACCCTAGAAACAAGATAACAAGGTCAAGATTCGGTAACACAAGGATTTTAAAATATCTAAGCTAAGAAAAAAATTAGCTCTAGGCATTTGTCTCTTTAGCAAACTCTACTATTGAACTAAAGACTCAACAGGATTTGACAGTAGCACCAGAGGGTAGAGCAAGAGGGTTCGTTGAATCCCTTCCGGTCCCCCCAGATTCCCACAGAGCTGGGCTGAAACTCGCCACAAAATTCCTCAGGATGAGTTGCTCTTAATCCTCCAAGAAGGAGACTCAGCAGCAGTCCTAGCAGTTGTCAATAGCACATGTGGGTAGCACACTTGCTATCTCAAGAACCCTAATGTCAGCTGCCATGTGGGGATCAATGACTGACTGACTGGTTGAGGGCAGAAGATGCAGTAACTGAGTAGGAACCAGGAAAAACAGAAGGGCCCAGAAGCACCTTCACAGCCCCAGATCACTAGGATTCAGTGTGTAATAATGCTCTAAAACTCATCTTTGGACTTGATACCCTCTTGCACAGGATATCTGCAGACCTCTACACTGGC
The DNA here is from genome assembly GCF_003597395.2 of Chelonoidis abingdonii. Classification (NCBI taxonomy): domain Eukaryota; kingdom Metazoa; phylum Chordata; order Testudines; family Testudinidae; genus Chelonoidis; species Chelonoidis abingdonii. The sequence continues at coordinate 124,019,325 of NC_133771.1, forward strand.
CCCCTGGGTAACAGCAGAGAAAGCTGGAGAAACAGCAGGGCCCTGATGACCTTCAGCCCCATGTGGAGCAGGTACCTCAGAAAGAGAGGGACTAATGTGAGGATGAAGGGAGAGGAGCATCACCTGAAGGAGTTCTGAAAATGGGCTTTTAAAAAACAAAAAAACAACAACTAATGTCTAGAACTGCTTGCATCTCATTTCTCCAAAAATCCATTGCCAGGCAAATGTAGAATCCTGTTCAGCCTCCGTACTGTTCATGCTGAGTCATTTTTACTATTTGTCAAAATTCCGATACATCAGAGTTGACAAACCTAATAACACAGAAATCTTTCTTTGGAAAAATCATTTCACGCTGAGCCAAACAGGTTCCCAGTTGTGATTTGAGGCCTTTGGGTGTTGTCCTAATATTAATGTACTATTACTAATATAGGAGTACACAGTACGGTTTACACTGAACAGTCAACATTTACCTACAGTTATCACACTGTGATATCTGATTAAGTGTACTTCATTCCTGTAGAATACGTGTAACCTACAGAATGTAACTGCAGTAAACCAGATACCACTGCAATCTGGTAACCATAGGAACCAACTCCCTGGGTGCTGTGGGGCTGGAGTACTCATAGAAAAAAATAGTGGGTGCTCAGCACCCACTAGCCACAGCTCTTTGGCGGCTCACGGAGGGATTTAGGGGAGGGTGTAGAGCAGCCAGCAGTGGGCAGGGGCCTCTGGGAGGGAGTAGAGCAGGGGCGGGAAAAGGCAGAATGAGGGTGGGGCCTTGGAGGAGGCAGCAGAGTTGGGCAGGAAGAGGGCGGGACCTTGAGGGTGAGGTGGAGTGGGGAGACCTTGGTCGGATTGGGGGTGGAGCATCCCTGGGGAAAAGTAAAACTCGGACTAACTTCATTGGAACTACTCAGGTTCAGGTAAAGACTGCAGGCTTGGACCCTTAAAACTTTAGTATGCTAACTATAATATGAGGCAAAATTCTTGGTCAGACCACATGAAAAGGTCATGATAAACCTTGGTAAGTGCCAAAGTTTACTACCCTGAAAATGCTCCCATTCAGGCCCTGATTCTAGAAACACTTTTATGTGCTTAAATGTATATACATGAGTTTTCCCTCTGAACCCAATGAGACTGTTAAGCACATGCATAAGTGCTTGCAGGACAGAAGACAAAGAACATATTGCTGTATGTAAATTAGCCCTTAGTTTAAAGAAAACTATTCTAGAAATATTAAGATTCAAACCTGCACATAAAGTAAACCAGTATCTACATACACTATTTAAAATTGTTTAACAGCAATTTTGTTTTGTACTCAGAATGCTGGAAGAACTGATTAAACACAGAAGAAATGAATTCTCAAGGAGAAGCCTTCTCCATGGAAACAGTATGTTGGTAGGTAAAATTCTGGGAGTATAACAAAAATTGCCATTTTATTTTTAAAGAGCATGAAACTTCTATATGAAGGTAACAAATAGTCATTAGAAATGTAAACATGCAAAAAAATAGGTTCATTTGCAAAATTATTTAAAACCTGACAGAGAAAATTCATTTGCAAGAGAATTTAAAGAACCGTTTTTTCAGATAGTCTAAAAAATAGCAAAGAGAAATATGTAGTTAAAACTAAGTATCAGGATTAACTTGATTTCCAAACTTGTTTAAAGCATTTATAGCTCTTGGATTTTTGCTTTTAAAAGGTGACCTGTGATGGAAAAAGATTAGGTTTATGATATTGCATGATATATACAGAAGACCTGAAAGTATGTGGTGGTTTTATTTTTTTTTCTAAAAAAGTTTGTTACAAATTCCTGTCTTGTCTATCCTGTTTTTCCTGGAATGCTTTATAAATCCCTTCATGGTGATGGATGATATGATAGACTAGGATGATGTCTTCATAATTACCAATTAAAATAAACCCTGAGCAGTTGAGAGAGGGAGTTTTAGTCACAAACTTTAAAAATTCTATGTTTTGGTTTGTTTTCATTAATACCTGTTTAACTCAAACATGTGCCAAACAGCTGTGAGAAAAGAGCTCATTGTTAAAAGATCAACATCCTTACCATTACCCTAAAGTTAAGAAAACTCCCACACCAGTTCTTTAGCTCTCCAATGTCACCTCCAGCAAAATCAGAGAAGACAAGATTCTATACTACTGATATTTCAGCAGAATGTAAATCAGTAGAAAAAATATCTAAACTGATTCCACCCCACCCACTGATTTTCCTTTTGCAGGTCATCTTTAAATAATCTTCCTGAAAATTTTAATATAGATCCTGCTATTTGCCCTCCTACATTGCATTTCTATTTTAGCATATGTAGAGTGCCCACCACTTCCAATATCTACTGGACATTGGAATAGGATCAGAAACTTTTTTCAACTTTGAATCATCAAACAACTATATATTTAAATAATCCCAGAGACAATCATAAACATTAACCATTTTCATTCACTTTTTAAATGTCTAAGATTTAGTTCTGAGCATGGTTATCCAGCTGAAGTATATGTTCACGAAGGATATATTCAATAGCAATCTGGCTCTTTACATAGCCTAATCTAATTCAAGAGTAGAAGCCATTAACAAAAGGCTATTAAACTAGGGGCAACTCAACACTGTTGGCTCAGTTCTCACCTTAGAATTACGGGCACACATCATTTAAAATCTGAGTGGCATGCAAGTATACATGCATTGTGTATATGCATATTTGTTCACAAAGACACAAACTACAGTGATCATTATTCAGACTAAGTCCTTTATATAAAAATCCTATGATCTTTGTACAGTAACTAATGAATGCTCATAACAATGATTCTGTTGCTTTTAGAAATTCTATAACTTTTGTCTGACATTTTTCCTATCTAAATATTTCAAATATAATATAAAATCTAAGAATTTCCCTACTTTTGAACATGAAAAACTATGCACAAAAAATGTCCATTTCACCGAATCTTTAAGTGGGAGACATGAGCGTTATTTGTGAAAATGGCTGGCAAAAATGAATTCTATTTAAATGCTTTATTGCACTAGAAAAAATGATAATGGAAGAAACTGATCTGGCTTTATTGGTAGTCGTTCGAGAGAGTTCAGTCACAAGTTGACTCCTCTGGTAAGTATCCAAATAAATTGTGTTTACAGATATCTTTGTCACAGGATGTTCAGGCAAGCTATTTAAATCCTCAAGAGAAGTGATGAATGAATTGCTGGGAGAAACGCTTCTGAGACCACAATGCAATGGCATAGAAAAAATGTTTAATTAATTAAAACATAGAAATAGCTATGTGTTGTTCTTTTAAGTAAATGGAGTTTTACTCACACATTTGTTACTTACTGTCAGTACACATTAGTTTCTCTTCATCACAGCTCCAAGGTTTGAAAATACCTCTCTGAATACAAAAATGAACTGCTAAAACACTTTTTAAAAACAGGCCAGGAAAATATGGAACAGAATTAGCTGACTTGAGTCCCAAAATATATGTAAGCAGAGTCAGGATGAGCTCTACCCTGACATCTGGTGGTGAATTATGGGAAGTGTGGAAAGAATTTCAGGAAGTGTGAAATCTCAGGTATTTGCATGGGCACACCCAGCATAGCCTGAGGCAGCCTGGGATGGTTATTCTGACAGCTCTGGGATCCCCAATTTCTTTGTTATTGGGGCAGGATAAATAAAGTGTTGCCACCTGATTATGTGAATGAGGAACTACGAGACTGCTTTATGACAGAGATGTCTCAATATAAATTTAGTGACACTTGCTAGACAAGGGACATGGGTTCCAAAACACAGTCAATTGAGAGAGGTTGGGGACTGGTGTATGTACCTGATGGTATGGGTCCCTTTTGAGGGCCTGGAACACCAATTGCACATCCTCCTCTCTCTACTGTAAAAGAGTAGAGCTAATTTTGATTCCATTAGGAGTCCATCTAGAGACTGCTGAGCTGAATTCATGTTGGGCCAATGGTGCACCAGCACCAGGGCTCCCCTACTAAGAGCTGAAATCACTGAAAGAGCTGAGTTGAGATCACTGAGTGCTGTGTTAACTAGTGGGGGAACCTGAAGACCTATTGTTAAGCAGCTGGCAGAGCGGAGCAGTTTGCAGCATGTTGGAACAGCCCATGGAGCAGTGAGTGGAGGCACAGCTGGTGTAGTGAAGCTGGTTGTGGTGAAGGCTGCAGCAGAACTCCACAGAGAGGTGGAGCAGTTGGCCCTGGCCCACGTAAGATGGCCCTTAACACCCTGTGTGGACTCCCCTACCATTTCCACCCAGGCAGGAGGGGGGTAAAACTCTGCAGATAAACTTTTGAATTCTAGGGTGGCACTGACCAGAGACTTTCAGGTTGTTGGACTTTGGGGTGACTGGGCTTAAGACCCTAAGGGGGAAAGGACATTGCCAAACATACTTGGAGGTGGGTTTTTGTTTATGGTTTGTGTTATAACCCTGTTTGTGGTGTTTCTCCAATGGAAGGCTGCATTGATTCCTTCCTTTATGAAAAAGATTTNTCTAAGCAGAACGAAAGGCAAAAACGCAGCAGTGCCAATGAACAGTAAATGAGATTTGCAACCGGCTTAGTCATCTCAGGGTTTCCTGCTAACCAAGCTAAGGGTTTTTAGGTGCAAGAGTCTCATCTTGACAGAGTTCCTTGGATTACATGTGCTATTTGACTAAGACATGCGAAGTGTCAACATTACCTTCTTTTTTTTCTCTTACGCCAATACTCTGAGCTTCAGACCACTTCACGACTATTTCCCTGCAGACATCTGGTAACAGATCTTCTTCCTAGTAAGAAAAACCGAGAGCTGCTTTAAAATCAGCATGAAGAAAGGCTCCTAAGAATCAGAACAGCAAGAGCCAAGCCTGAAGTAGAGATTTAAGTGTAGTATGAAGAGTTAATGGGATACAAGCAGTTCTTAAATTCTTTGTTGAACTAGGGCGAACACAGAGAAATTTTCCATGGCCCTTACATAGTTTAAATATCTGTCATAGCCTTTGGGTGTGCGTTCATGTGATCCCCACACAAATATCAGCACACTTGATATTTGATCACTTTGCAGCATTTCAGGAGATGCTGTGCTGGTATTTTTCTTACTTTAGTGCAGGGGTAGGCAACCTATGGCACATGTGCCGAAGGCAGCATGCAAGCTGATTTTCAGTGGCACTCACACTGCCTGGGTCCTGGCCACTGGTCCAGGAGGCTCTGCATTTTAATTTAATTTTAAATGAAGCTTCTTAAACATTTACTTTACATACAACAATAGTTTAATTATATATTATAAACGTATAGAAAGAGACTTCCTAAAAACATTAAAATGTATTACTGGTACGCGAAACCTTAACTTAGAGTGAATAAATGAAGATTCGGCACAGCACTTCTGAAAGGTTGCCAATCCCTGCTTTAGTGAGATTCAGCGCTGGCAGGGTGTGCTGGGTTCATAGCCCTAGCAAGTGGTGCCCTCTGCCTGCAGCGCGGAGCAGGCACACCATGGGCAGCAGCAAGAGGGGTAGCTCAGTGGTTTGAGCATTGGCCTGCTAAACCCAGAGTTGTGAGTTCAATCCTTGAGGGGGCCATTTAGGGATTTGGGGATTGGTCCTGCTTTGAGCAGGGGGTTGGACTAGATGATCTCCTGAGGTCCCTTCCAACCCTAATAATCTATGATTCTATGTGCTTGGTCGGCTGCTGCCTGGAACCAGCCCTGGGGACAAAGGCCCCAAACTTGCAATTGTCTCCATGTGAGCAGCTTTCTATGTCTGCAAAGAAGCCCCACTGCCTTCAAGGTGCTTAAATTTAAGCACATGCTCACTGCTTTGCTGGATTGGGGCCAGAGTTCTCAGCACCTGGCATGATTGACCCCACTGTGAGTAAAGTTAAGCACATGCACAAATCTTTGTAGGACTGAAGCCTAAATCACAAGAAAAAGAAATCATGAGTTTGTCATTTAATGGCACTAGATATTATTTTTAAAAAATCTCTTAATTGGCAGTTTCTGCCTTTGGGTGTTGCAAGTCAGAATTAAGGTACATTATCAGAGCTTGTCCTGCAGATACTCCATACGTGCTTAACTTTACTCTCATGAGTAGTTACACTGATTCCTATTTCAATTCACAGGAGTGAAGCGAAGCATTTACATAAGTATCTTCAGGATTGGGGCCTTGCCTTGTACTTTTCTAATCGAAAGGTGCAAACTTGTGTACTGTGGTCATGTCAGGCATAGAGATGGAAATAACCTTGAGAAAGTCATCATTAGGGTCCTACAAATTCACAGTCCATTTTGGTCAATTTCACAGTCATAGAATTTTAAAAGTCATAAATTTCATGATTTCAGCTATTTAAATCTGAAATTTCAGTGTTGTAACTGTAGGGGTCCTGCCCTAAAAAGGAACTGGGGGAAGGGGTTGCAAAGTTATTGTAGGGGAGGTTTCAGTGCTACTACTCTTACTTCTGCACTGCTGCTGGTGGCAGTGCTGCCTTCATAGCTGAACAGCTGGAGAGTGGCGGCTGCTGGCCAGGACCCCATCTCTGAAGGCAGAGTCGCCGCCAGCAGCAGCGCAGAGGTAAGGATGGCAAAGTACGGTGTTGCCATCCTTACTTCTGTGCTGCTGCTGGCAGGGCGCTGCCTTCAGAGATGGGCCCCAGGCCACTAGCCACCACTCTCCAGCAACCAACCGCCGCTCTCCAGCCACCCAGCTCTGAAGTCAGCACAAAACTAAGCTAGTATTACTATGGCCCCCCTAAAATAATCTTGTGACGCCCCCTGCAACTCCTCTTGGGTCAGAACCCCCAATTTGAGAAACGCTGGTCTCCCCTGTGAAATCTGTATAGTATAGGGTAAAAGCACACAAACACCTGATTTCATGGTCTGTGACATGTTTTTCATGACCATGAATTTGGTAGGGCCCTAGTTATCATGTAAGGAATGGCAGCAGGTCATTGTAGTAGGGCATGACCAGCTAGGAGATGGATAGATGGTGTCCAGCAGATCACTGGGAGGTCAGCTGCTGAGTGCTTAAAGCTAGTGATGGATTGAGAAGACTTCTGAAAATTCTCCTATGGTTTCACCAATAGTCAGACATGAATAAACAGATTTTACTTACTTACTTATTTACAGCAGTCCTTTCCTGCATCATGCCTGCGCTTTTACCCCTGCTGTTAGTCTCTCACTTTTGTAAGCATAAAAACATTATTCATTTTAACTATGCATTTTACATTTATGATGACTGCATTTAACTTTAAAGCTAGTTATTCATGGTCATGCTTTTATTTTTGTACAATATCATTTAAAAGTTATATTATTACAAATGATAATGTTCAGTGCTCTAAATATACAATTCTAAATGAAATTAATAATGCTACTACAGAGCTACTTTTCTGTTTTGGTGACTAGTCCTCAGCCATTCTTTTGTTGACAGTTATACCATTTTCAAAGTCTAGCCTCAGTCTTGTGAAACTGTTCACCAGCTATCCTCACAGTCAGCATGACAAAAAGCAGCACTTCCTTTTTATGCTCTCTAAAGTTCTAATTCTTGGTAGACACTGATTGTTGATAAACTGTTTTAATTCAGTTGCAGGGCTAACAGCAAATATAGGTTTCAACCGAAAAGGAAAATCCTTCTCTTCATTTGGTGCCATGTACAATCTACCTACTATTCTTCAGTGTCATCTCAATGTCCTCTAAATTAATTTCATATTGAGTAGTAGGGCAGCTTAGCCAGTGAAGAGCATACAGATCTAAAATGGTGTTAATGTAATGTCCAGGAAACAGTTGTTTTAAAACATCATTGCAAGATGGTAAAAAATAATAGCCGGTCAGAATGAAACCAACTATGCTATTTGTAACAGGATTTATATAATTTGTGGAATTATATTATTATACAGTGTGGTTACTTCTTAATATATTTAAAATGAGATAACTGTCTTAGTTTCTACATATCTTGCAAAACTTGAATGTCACAACATTAATTACAAATAATTACACATAAAAAAGCCAATGACACTATACTCACACACTCTAAGTAAAACAAAACAAAACAAAACATAACAACTGATACTATAACTTTATATCCCTCAAACCCTCCTCTCCTCAAAAGCTGAGAGAGAAAGATGAGTTTTGCAGACAGCTTTGAAGGTTAAAAAATCTGGGCATTGTTAGACTAAGTAATTCTTTGTATATTTTCAAATCTAAATAGGCCATACAAAATACAATATTGCCACAAAATAATGTATAAATACATTCTACAACTAGCCTGGCTTGTTTATTTTTAAATCCAGTGAAATTTAATATTCATCAAAATATTTAGCACTTGCTAAAGCCAGGTATAAGGCAGGAAGGCACTCTGCAAGCTTTTCCAAAAAATCTCACTCAGTGTACCTTAATCCTCACCTACATCACACCTTTTCCAGTATTCTAGTAACACAAGGCTCTTCTGAACAGAATAATAATTGTGCTAAACCAGTGGTGGACAACCTGTGACCCATGGGCCACATGTAGCCCCCATCAGGGTAATGTGTTGGTAGGCTGCGAGACATTTTGCTGATGTTGACCGCCCGCAGGCACGGCCGCCTGCACCTCCCAGTGGCTGCGGTTTGCCATTACTGGCCAATGGGAGCGGCGGGAAGCGGCGCAGGCCACAGGGATGGGCTGGCTGTCACTTCTCGCTGCTCCCATTGGCCAGGAACAGCAAACTGTGGCCACTGGGAGCTGCGGGCAGCCCATGCCTGAGGGTGGTCAATGTAAACAACTGGCTCGCAGCCCACCAGTGGATTACCCTGATGAGACACGTGCAGCCCACGGGCCGCAGGTTGCCCACCACTGTGCTAAACTGTAAAAATCTTTTTCATTGTTGGACAGGATGGGATGTTAAAAAACTGATCCCTGTTGGTTTTCTGCTACTAAAAGTACCTTGCTGCTTATTTTCTTATTTAAAATTATCTAGATTTTGATAATTTATTTTCTATTAGTTTGTCTTTAGAAGAATTATTACATTACTCACAGAAAAAAATGTGTACGCTGCATCTTACTGTTCACCTACCTGAAATTAGAGGGCGTTTGCATTTTTTGCTAGATATTCTAGTATTAGAGGTGACATGGTATCAGTATGGAACAGCCACAGAGTGATATGTCTCAGCCTAAAGTAGGGTTTTGCAAGATGGATGGATCTCAGATATTCCCTCCTCCAAAAGAAGAGATTTTGAGGGTTCAGAATAAATGCTGTTATAAACTTAATGGAAAGTACAATGAATAAAATGATATGATTTTGTATGTCAGATCAAAAGGATTTAGAGGATGAGGTATCTCTGAGGTGCAATAGATACTATAGTAGGTTTAGTGTTTGATCAGTTTTAAGTGTTTATTTTACAAATGCTCATTTAATGAAAAACTGATTAAGGAAAAACTCTTCTTGAATAGTTGTATTCTATTCCAAGATTAGATATATTTGCACATACAGTCCCATCACAGGTTTGTCCTTGCAGTTGAAAATGCAAAATATTTATAGGTTTCTAGGTCTAAATGTTTATGGCACAGGTGTTCTACTAGGTCAGGGGTTGGCAGCCTTTTGGAAGTGGTGTGCCGAGTCTTCATTTATTCACTCTAATTTAAGGTTTTGCGTGCCAGTCATACATTTTAATGTTTTTAGAAGGTCCCTTTTCATAAGTCTAAAATATATAACTAAACTATTGTTGCATGTCAAGTAAATAAGGTTTTAAAAATGTTTAAGAAGCTTCATTTAAAATTAAATTAAAATGCAGAGTCCGCCCAGACGGGTGGCCAGGACCCGGGCAACGTGAGTGCCACTGAAAATCAGCTCACGTGCTGCCTTCGGCACGCGTGCCATACGTTGCCTACCCCTGTAGTAGGTCAATATTATGTATTTACATAATCTTTATTTTAAAATTCCCTACTTACATTAATGATACATACTAAATGTCCTCAACTTGAATACTTTTTAGAAACTTTTTGAATGATCTAACACTATATTTTTTATTTATCTTATTGCAAGTGTTACATACATGTGAGTCACAGACCAGTACATTTACCATGTGTTGTAATACCTAGGTGGCATGGGACAAGTTAAAAATGGAGTAAACACTTTAAGTTTGAATGTCCATGTTTTTCTCTGTATAATCTTACTAAAAGAGCTTTCTGCATATTTATTTATAACAGTGATCATTCACACACTAGGTTTATCTGTGACAGTGTATTTATCGACATGATATTCATTTAATCATATATGTTGTAATCTTGCAAATGTGTGTGCTTAACTTTAAACTTGTCAATGGGACCACTCACATGAGTAAAGCATACATATGTTTGCAGAATCAGGGCTTTAAACGGCAAATTTACTGTTTAACAGCTTTGTGTTTCAATCATTTTGTGACAGAGGGCAATTTCTTGCAACATCCCAGATAAACTGTACTGAGTTAAGTTAAATCTTGTTAAGTTTAAGGATCCATTGTATTAAACATAGAATTGTCTGTGTAGTTGTAGGACTGTATGCAACTTTTCTAGGATACTGACTAATGTATACCTTGGGGAAATGTTAGGAACTTCAAAGAACTGTTTAGGACAGTATGTGTGAAGTGGGCTTCCTAGGAGGTACTTGGGAGGGCATTTGAAGCTATGCCCTGGGGAGGAAAACCCATTGTCTACTGATTGATCTGGAGTTTCCAGAAGCAGTTAAAGAGCCCTGCACTATGAGAATGGACTAAACTTTCCATGAGTGCGCTAGTTCTGTGCTGAGGCTGTTATAAACTTGTGACCATAGGCAAGAATCCTTTGTGGGGTCTGAAGGACTAATCACCTGTCAGAACCCATGTTGGAGTTGGGATGATCTCTCGTGCATGTAGGTTTTTATTGTTTTTAATATGTTTTCTCTGTAATGCTTTTACCCTAAGAATAAATAAGTTTGCACAGAAAGTGCTGTGAGGTAGCTCAACTGTGGGCAGTAACATTATTAGTCTCTGAAGAAAAAGCAAACAGGTCTGCTTAGGCGGTTTGACTTTGCTGGTGAATTTACAGTATAATTAGGGAGCTGTGTAGCCTGGAAATATCCTGGTCAGAAAAATGAGAGATGCATGTCTCCACCCAAGAGAGACAATGGCTGGAGAGCCAGAAGCCTAGCGTATGTGCCCTTGATGGACTATAGAGGGGGAATACAGATGTAGTCGCCCTGAACTGTGACACATTTATTTAATATTTTTCATTGGATTATAATAATATGATCACAACAGACTGAATAAACTTTTTATGGGTTTTATTATTACCAGCCCAGATCTGCCACTAGAGCAGTAAGGAACGCTAACACGTAACTTAGAATTAACTCCTGCTCTCATTGACTTCATTGATGCAAAATCAGGCCTCCTGGTTATAAAACTATTATATCCTTAACAATTAGTATAGCCAAAATGAGCATGCAATAATATACCATGAAGCAAAGATTTTATTTTTACTTTTGCCTGGTTGTATAGTACTTTAAAAGAGACAAACCTTATTGAACCAGTTGGGGTTTTTCTTTTTAGCCATAGCAAGTGTTGTACCAAAACCAGCGATCATTCCTGCAGTAGCAACAGTACCTAGAAAAATTCCACCTGCCAACAAAATTTAAGAAATTAAAATAATGAATTTCTTTCCTAGAAAAAAAAAATGTTCATGCATTTAAAAAAAATCAGAAGTGCAAATCTATCAGCCACTGCCTAAGGGAAAGGAATAGCTGTCGAACTGCTCATTTTCGCAATCTAGTGAATGACGAGGAATGTTCTGTAATACAGTACTTTAAAAATCAATTATTAGTTTATATCAACATATTAAAACTGATTTGCTATTTCACATTCCTGGCGAAGAGAAAGGGCACGCTGCCTGTAAATCCCTGTAGAGACTGATCATCTGTAGCAGTGGTTCACAAACTAGGGCCACCACTTGTTCAGGGAAAGCCCCTGGCAGGCTGAGCCAGTTTGTTTATCTGCCGTGTCTGCAGGTTCAGCCAACTGCGGCTCCCACTGGCTGCGGTTCACCGCTCCAGACCAATGGGGGCTGCAGGAAGTGGTGCAGGCCGAGGGACGTGCTGGCCACCCTTCCTGCAGCCCCCATTGGCCTGGAGCGGCAAACTGCAGCCAGTGGGAGCCGTGATCGGCCAAACCTCCGGACAAGGCAGGTAAACAGACCAGCCCGGCCCACTAGGGACTTTCCCTGAACAAGCGGCAGCCCTAGTTTGAAAACCATTGATCAATAGGAAAAGTGGGTGAGGCAATTTCTGTTGTTGAGAGAGAGAAACTTTCAAGCCACTCAGATCTCTTCTTCTGGTCAGGTCTGTGTGGTTCAAAACTTTGTCTCTCTCACCAACAGAAGTTGGTCCAATAAAAGATATTATCTCACCTATCTTGTCTCTCTAATATTCTGAGAATGACAGAACTACAACTATACTGCATTCATCTATTGGAAAGTCAGATAAAACTCAGCCGACTACAGGCTTTCCTAGATAAGGTCTTTCTCCTTTACAGTTCTCTGTGAACAATATCTCCCCACAGCAGCCTGGGTCTCTCAAGAGCTATGTATCCCATGGCTGTACACTTCAGCCCCATTTCTTCAAGGGGAGACTTAACTCTGCTTCTTGCAGCACTCATCAGTTCAAATTGCCAATTGGACATCTGCCCATATTTGAAGACACGTTCAGCAGCTATTCTCCAGCTTTGTCTCTGTTGTTGCCTGGAGCACCATTTCCATATGCATGGTGGTAGCTGAGGGGCTTCTGTGGGTCTTGGGGAGAAGTGCAACTTTCAGTTGCTTCACAGAGACAAGGTGGGTGAGGTAATATATTTTATTGGACCAATTGTGTTGGTGGGAGAGACAGGCTTTTGAGCTACACACAGTTCTTCTTCAGGTCTGGGAAATGGACTCAAATTCCATTGATAAACATAAGCTGGAACAGACTATTTAGCATAAATAGTTAACACATATCTCAGAGGACTATTAACAACTTTCCAGTCATAGGCTGGTTATGAGGGTAACAGATTGTTGTTATAATGAGCCATAAATCCAGTGTGTCTGTTCAGTCTATATTTTGCAGTGTCTAGTAAAAGTGTGAATTTTAGCTCCCAGGCTCATCTTTTGAAGCTGTTGTGCAGGTTTCCTCTGCGGAGGCCTGAGAGATCAGATACAGAGTGGTGGCTTTGTGACAAGTGCAGTAGCTTCAGAAGCATTTCCAAACCTGCTTGCACTCTCTTGCTGCCCTCTGAGCAAGCTGCAGGAGAAGCAGCTTCCACCCAAAGGGATGGTCCCCTTGCTCCCTTTGGGACTTAAATGGGGGGCTGGGGCAGCAGTGCAGGGGGAACCACCCTCAGAGATGGGGGTGGGTGGACAGAGGCTGTCAGTACCAAAATGTGGCTGAAGCCACAGCACCTGCTAGAGCAGCAATGACTTCTCCTGCAACCCATAAATCCTCCAAGGAGGCAAAGGGCAAAGAGTGGGTAATTCAGCTCAGCTGGGGAGGGAAGCAGCAGCAGCATCCTTGTGACCTTATTACAGCCAAGGCTGTGGCCAGTGACATGCCAGCCAGCCCGCCCGCCCCACTGCCCATCCTGGGACACAGCCTGTCTGCCCTGCAAACAAGGGGCTTTTTCACACTATTGCTGTGATTAGGAGAAGGGGGAATCTTCCTGCCTTGTGGAGACTAGGCAGAGCAGCAACAGCAGCAGCGCCCTCCCCCCGCTATCGGGCCTTTCCCCCCAGGCTCTTTGCACCTTTGATGAAGAAGAACTTGTCTTGGGCACCTGCAGGGTGAGGGCCCGCCCGTCCCACGGGCGCTCCCAGCCCAGGGTTCTCCTCAGCGGGAGTAGCGGTGCCCTCGGGATCCCCCGCGCCCACAGCCGGCAGCATGTTTGAGTTTGTGAATCAGGCTCCTCCCTGCAACCCGGATGGAAACCGAGCTGGGCAGGGACTCCCCAGCCCAGGCCCCGCCTACGCACCCGGCAGCGCTTGGCTCAGAGTGCGGAGTGCTCCTCACACTGCCGCGGCACGGCTTCCCTAAGCCGCCCAGACCCGTCTGCGGAGGGGAGGCGCAGCGCCAGTCCCTTTTAGCGTCAGCTAGGGGGGTGTCCTGCCTCCCTCTTGATACACCTCCCCCCCGGAGTCAAAACTGCCTTAAATAATGCCCCCCCCCAGCTGCAAGGGAGGTGGGCTTGTCGGGGCAGTTTATGGGGCTGGTTTGCACAGAAAGTGTTGAGACAATCAGCCTGAAGGGAGCTGAGGGAGTACCTAAATGTCTTGGGGCTTGGCTACACTGGAGAGTTGCAGCGCTGGTGGTGGGTTTACAGCGCTGCAACTTACCCACCGTCCACACTTGCAAGTTACGTACAGCGCTGCATCTCCCTGGCTGCAGCGCTGGCTGTACTCCTGTTCTGCCTTGGGTATAACGATTGCAGCGCTGGTGATGCAGCGGTGCTTTGCCAGCGTGGCCACCAAAAGCACTGTAATTGGCCTCCAGAGGTATCCCAGAATGCCTGTTCAGCCACTCCCAACAGCGCTGCAAATGTGGCCACACTGCAGCGCTTTCCCTTCACAGCTGTACGAAGACAGCTTTAACGCCCAGCGCTGTACAGCTGCAAGTGTAGCCATACCCTTGCTGACATAGGCAGGCTAATCCACGTGTGGATAAAGCGAGTGAAAGCTGTTTAAAATGCCCCCCCCAATGTTGAGGGAGTGCTCCCTCCCACCCACTGAGGGGAGAGATGTGGCTGCAGATTGGCACCTTCCAGAGAGACCCCAGACTTGGTATTAACTTAGGGTTCAGAGGGCCTCCCACTTTTGATGTGTGCAGAGTTGGTCCTGGGGACATATAGACCCACAGGTCACACCTGGTGGCCCCTTAACCATGAGGTCCCTATAGGGGGCAAGCTGTTTGGGCTAGAACTGGTGACAATAAAACATATTTTTTCTTTTGTAAAAGAAGGGACAAGCTGTGAGAGCAGCTGGAATCCCATGAAGATTGGTGGTGTGTGGCTTAACGCTGCATGTGTATTATAGTCTGTCCATTTCTTGGGGCAGCCTTCTTAAAAAATACTAAAGTATTCTGCAGTAATATAAACTATTTGGGACAGGGAATGTCTTTTTGTTCCGTGTTTGTATAGGGCTTAGCACAGTGGGGTCCTGGTCCTTGGCCAGACACATAATTTTACAATAGTAATACTATAGTGTATTTTCCTTGCTGCAAGATACACTTTTTAATAAAGGAAAAATGTTTTATTCTATGTTTTGTAAAGCTCAATGTAAATATGCTCATTAGTAATAATACCTGAGAGACACCTTGCCTCTCTAATATTCTGGGACCAACACAGCTACAACACGGCAAATAATACCTAACTTTTTTAGTGCTTTTCATCAGTAGATCTCAAAGCGCATTACAATGCAGGTCAGTATTGTTAGCCCCATGGTATAGATGGGGAAACCAGAGAGCTTTTGCTGACTGTTTCAAGGACTCATTTAATATCTCTCTCTCTCTCTCTTTCTCTCTCACACTCACATATTCCTAAACTGTACTATTTCTCTCACTCTTCAACATGTGATAGATACCTTTTCCTTTAGCAGCTACTGTGCTTTATCTGCTTTTTTTAGCCCTTTTTTAAGACACAGGTAGCATGCAGAGACCTGCTGCGGCTCCCATACCTCCCATTGACCGCAGTTCCCAGTCAATGGGAGCTGCGGAGTGGGCAGGGGCAACAGCAGTGCGTGGAGCTGCCTGGCCCCGCAGGGGCCGCAGAGACATGCCAGCTGCTTCTGGGAGTGGCGTGGGGCCAGAGCAGGCAGGGAGCCTGCCTTAGACCTGCTGTGCCACCAGACTTTTAGCAGCCGGAGATTGCTATAGACTGGCAGAGGCTCCAGGATCAACCCGTCAATCACGATCTACCGGTTAGTGACCAGTGGTCCAGATAATGCTTAGTCCTGCCGTGAGTGCAGGGGACTGGACTGGATGACCTGTCAAGGTCCCTTCCAGTCCTATGATGTTATGATTTTCCATTTTAGCTATATCTGTAGCATCCAAGCAGTTCTTTTTTGGTAGTGTTTTGGAAGAGAAAGTTCACACTGGTCTTGCAAATTATATCATGCGTGTAACTTTCTACACCCAAATAGAGCCCCACTAAAGTCACAGATCCACCCTGCTATGATCAAGTTGTAGGATCAGGGCCTAAGATAGCTTGATAACACATAATTAATTAACATTCAGTCTATATGATCTCTCCATCTCAGTTTTTTGTTTTCTCCACCAATGGTTTATTTGCAAAATACTTGGGACAGGGAGATGGAAAGTCACATCAAGGTATCTACTCTGCAAAACAAAGTAAATAATGCCATAATACACTCGGTTAAAAAAAATATACAGAAGAGGAGAGAAAACTGTGTTTCCTGAGGGGATGGGAAGCCATTGAATGATTAGTTAGGGAATGACTAGTTTAGAATGGAAATTTCTCAGACTTCCACACCACGCACACAGGTCTCAACTTCCATATATCCCAAACATGCAAGTCATTGTAAATGGACAAGCAGTTGTCACTAACACCCCATGTCAGCAAAATTAATGTGCTGAAGTCCCATTGAAGTTAATGAGAATAAAGCATATATCTAAGCATATGTGTAATGCTTTGCTGAAGGAATCCATCTATGTGACACATACTGCTGTGCATTGCCATAGTATGAGTACCATCTATGTAAAAATCAATAGCAAATTTGCTAGTGGAAAACAAGAACTCTCTGGCTCTCTCCCTTCTGTTTAGGGTTTGTTTTTTGTTGGTTGTATGTTACAGATATTTATTTTTATTTGTGGGTAGTCTTATGTCTATTGTTGCTAACCCAAACTTACATATGTTACTAAAGTGGTCCAAATAAAATGTTTTGGAAAGTTTTAAGTGATTCTGTTGAATAAACTAAAAATGGGAACCATTTTAAAATGACCTATTTTGAAATATGTTACTGCTTTTATGCAGCTGGGATTCTCAGATTTTAATACTGTTGAATATATTTTATAGATAGGGCTTCACTCTTCACTGCCTTGTTCCTTGTGAAGTTATTTCCACCTGTAAAAAGAGAGTATAAAACACCACCATTTTGTTTTGGTGGTATATTGCATTGTAGCCCATAGGATTATTTTGCTAGTTATTATATCCTACTAATCCAGCCAGCCGTTTCAAATAATATGTTTCTTTTTCTGAATTAATCCATTTCATTCTTATACTTTATCAGTATTCATTCCTTTGAATTTAGGATGTGTTGAGGCATGTGTTTCCTAATAATAAGTTTTGCTGAAATGCAAGAAGTCTACCGGCCTGTAAAATCCACTATATAGCAAAAAGTATAATCAGTTAAGAATATGTCAGCATAAAAGCTATTGGAAACTTAGCTACACTAGGGTTCCAACCAGTCCTACTGGTGGGATTTTTATTTAGGAAAGGCTGTAACTCTTGCAGGTAGACAGGACCTCAATTGCTAATTTAAAAAATACCTGTGAAAAACAGTTTTGAAAAAGAAAAAAACAACATTCAGACCTTATTTTTAGAAAATCCTTTGTAGATTACCTTTGAAACCACGGCACAGTGCCTAGATGATATGGGGATTTGTATCATAGAAAGAGGTACAATTGTAATGTGCCATGTTTCTATATGAGTCTGTCTTTCACTCCATAAAGATTTAAGGTAAAGTATCTATTCACAATATTATCTCAAGACATCTGTGACTCAGATGCTAGCAGCAGACACCACTCCCAAATTCCAGAATTTCAAGTTCCTTTTCTAAGGGAAAAGTCTTTAGATAGATAGCTTTGGGTTATAGAAAATTGCCTTTCTTCCTATTGCTGGGTACCCACATTAAATTTTTCACAGAAGCTGATATCATTTTCCCATTCTAGTAATCCAGTAATGGTAACTTTGGTCTCTTTGACTCGGTGGAAAATTTTTCTTTGAGGAAATACAAACAAACAGAACCCCAAAACCTCAGCCTTCCAGGAGAACCCCAGCCATCAATATATTTTTTATCCCTCTAGTGCTACTAGAAAACTGATAATTCCCTACACATATATACTTCAGTTAATTATGATATGGAAAATTTACCAGACCTTTGAAGGTCTTCCAAACTTGGGAATGCTCTGACACAGTGTGGGGAGGCAGGACTCCTTACACCTCCCTTCCCGGAGGTCCCACTCTCCATTATTTACCTTCTCTTCTACCTCAGTTGGCAACACTTGGGGGTGGCTGGAACAAGGCCCAGTCTCTCAGACAGCCCTGGGATGTTTGGCTTTATCTGCTTAGTTTCTCAAAGTCTATTGCCCTTCATGTGGTTTACCTTCTACCCCTCTTCCTAAGGCATATTGGTTTTCTGACAGCCAGGAAAGCTCTGGGAGCAGTGGGTCCCACAGCTGTCTCCTCCTCAGTTGGACTGCCTCTCTTATGGTCAGTCTTGGGGAGGAAAGGGGGAAGACCTTCCTGTGGTAAGTTTCCCCTTTTAAGCTTCCCCTCCTCCAGGTCAGCACCAGCCTCCTCTCACCCAGTGTGAGGGAATGTCTCTTCACACACAGACAATAAGACACCAAATACTATCAGGAATTAGCAAGTATTCTTACAGCTACTTCCCCACATTAATTTTACCAGGCTGTGTCTTGGGCACATTTAATCTCTCTTACAGAAAAATGTATTTTTTTGGTTCAAATTCTCATTTCCAAGATACTTTTTATAAAGTTTTTTACTTAAAACCCCATCGCTTAAAAATAATTCTGCCTCAATGAGACCTTCTTATAGTAATAAAAGCCTGACAACCAATCTCCCATTAGAACCTCTGTTATTCCATTTTCTTTGTTAATTAAAGTTCTTTCTTGATTGATGTTGCATCTGCTAGAAGGATCATTGAACTGGGAGTGATGATGACTTATTCTTCTTATGTTCTTTGAGTCATAGAGTCAAAGTCCAGAAGGGACAATGGTGATCATCTGGTCTGACCTCCTGCATAACTCAGGCCAGAAGACTTTCTTGAATTAATTCCTGTTTGAATTAGAACATATCTTTTAGAAAAACATCCAATCTTGATTTAAAAATTGCCAGTGATGGAAAGTTCACCACAACCCTGGGTAAAGTGTTCTAGTGGTTAATTACCCTCACTGTTAAAAATTTGGGCCTTTTTGCCAGTCTGAATTTGTCTAGCTTCAACTTCCAGCAATTAGATCTTGTTATACATTTGTCTTTCCCCCATGTAGGTACTTATAGACTATAATCAAGTCACCTTTACTCTTCTCTTTGTTAAGCTAAAAAGATTGAGCTCCTTGAGTCTTTCACTATTAGGCATGTTTTTCAATTATTTAATAATTAATTCTCGAGTCTCTTCTCTGAGTAGTTTCCAATTTACCAACATCTTTCTTGAATTGTGAACACCGGAACTGGATACAGTTTTCAAGAAGTGGTCACACCAGTGCCAAATACAGAGGCAGTATTATCTCCATATACCTACTTGATATTCCCATTTATACATCCACGGATCACATAAGCCTTATTGGCCAAAGCTTTCGCCTGGAAGCTCACATTCAGCTGATTATCCACCATGACCCTCAAATCTTTTTCAGAGTCACTGCTTCGTGGGATAGAGCTCCTCATCCTGTAAATATAGCCTATATTCTTTGTTCCAAGATGTATGACTTTACATTTCACTATATTAAAACACATATTGTTTGTTAGTTTCCAGCTTACCAAATGATCCAGATTGTTCTGTATCAGTGACGTCTCCTCACTTCTTCACTCTTTGTGGTATCTGCAAACTTTACTAGTGGCGATTTTATGTTTTCTTCCAGATCATGGATAAAAAGGCTAAATAGTGTAAGGCACTAATAGTGTAGGGCAGTGATTTTCAACTTGTTATCTGTTGACTATGTGTAAGATTTCCAAAGGGGTCCACACTCCATTTGAAACTTTTTAGAGATCCACAGATGAGAAAAGGTTGTAAAATAGTGGTGTAGGGCCAGCAACTGACCCCTAGGAACACACCCACTCGATGATTCCTCTTTTACAATTACATTTTTGAGACCATCAGTCAGTTTTTAATTCATTTAATGTATGCCAGTTAATTTCATATTGTTCTAGGTTTTCCCTTACAAAGTTGATGATAAAATACTCCTTTGACCACTCCTGGATTTTCTTTACAAGGTACTTGTCCTGAATGATGTGAAATCAGAAATAACCTTCTTTCAAACTTTCCCCAGGACTAGGAAGAAAAAATAAAGGAAATGAGTAATGGTGCTGTTTAATCCTAGTTTGTGCAAAGCCTCTAATCTGTCTTTAAAGGACCCAGGAAAGATCAAGCTCTGTTAATTGTTAACAGGGCCACAAAACAGAACATGAAACCCATGAAATCTAGCCTCTTTGCTGAAAAACATTTATATTTCTCGAGATTACAAAGTAAAGGTGCTTGTTCTAGTGAACAATACCAATCAAGATCTGCCAGAACCATGTCTATTTAGGCAGAAAGATATAGTGTCACTTCACTATAAACTAGCTACTTGGGCTTCATTTTGCACCATCAACCATGAATAAAAAAATTACATTTACGTAAAAAGAAGAGAAATATCCCTTATAGAAGGGGCTTGCATTTCCCAATTCACCTTTCTTTCTTCTGCCCTTCTGACTGTTAGGCTATACATGTAAATGTCAGTTTTCTTAACCTTATTTATCCAAAAAAATTTATCCAAAATTAATTTGTCCCCTTTTTCCAAAATTCATATAGAACCCAACATCTGTTTTTTTCTGAAACACTGATTTTATTAATGTTTCAGATATCAGATACCTAGACCTTCATTAAATTAGGGCTTAAAATCCTATATGCACAAATGGTAAGGATACAGTGTTGAGATAATTGAAAAATAAAAATAAATTACTTTCTAGTGACATTTGCTAGTTGAGTTTGACTACAACCTGAGAACCAATAAACTGGAATTTGAGCTAATCAACTGTATTTGCATGACCAAACTGCAAAATTGGAGGTATTCAGTTTGGGTCCATCTAATTTGGTTACAAAGTTGCTGTTTGCATCTGTTCATGTGTGCATGTGTGTGTACACAAAAACATGGATATCCAGAATTTTACACAATAGTAATTCTGAGCACACAGTATAGAAGCTACATTAAAAAATGTATACAATTGAATATAAATCAGTAGAACTTATTGTGTCAGTCACTATATAAAAACACAGACTATTATTTGTGATTTTTTTATGGTAAAGATGTTACTGAATTTTAAAATATGTATTAGGGGGCAATCAAAATGTTTTGTTGTCAAGGTATGCATTGGTCTTTATCTTAGAAAAAGGGAAAACAAGCAGAAAGAGAGAATTTCAAGCAAAATGCAAAAGGAACAGGTTTATGTAAATACGTTGCTTAAAATTTTTTTATTTGGTGAATGTTAGTATTCCTGCCAGCAACAGACTGACAGCATTGAGAACAGCCAAGCATAATGTGCAAGCTTTCCAGCATAGCCCTGTAAATGGATCTGAATTCTGTCCTTCAATTCCCCTACTATTCCTGGCCTCTTCTGAGCAGAGATTGAGAACTGTGCAAGATTGTATAGTGCCTTGATAAGGCTGGCAAATCTCCACTGAAGACTAGCTTGAGGCCACCAAAATAATTTCATTCATGACCTAAGACACATTGGAATCTAGCTCTTCAGAGGAGAAAAAGGTAATGCCCACTGAGCCATGAGTAATAAATACAAAAATTAGTAAATATATATACTAATTCATCTAACTGGCTAGCTGTATAACTGATTTATGAATGTAACCATAATAATTGCAGTCGAAATTAGCTACAGAATTGTGCGTGTGGTTCTGGGCCTATTGGTTTGGATATGATATATATACACTCCAATGTATAGAAGGATGATTTGAATATTAGTCAAACTGCCAAGTTCAGCAACAGAAGTTGGTTATATAAATACTTCCAGGAGGGAGCCAGACACATTTTTGGAAAGGGAGGGAATATAGCAGTTAAGATAGAGTAAAACTGACATGATTGTCATTTGCTGGGTTTTATAAACGCAGTCTTTGAAGGGGTCTTCACCTGGTCTCTTAATATTTTTGAAACTACAGTACACGCACTCTAATAAAACTTTGTGGACAGATGGAGACGTGAACAAGCTGCTGTATAATCTTTCTCAAATCCCAAGTATTGCTATTCTCTGCATGATAGTTAAATGCATTTAAATAGCTTTTTGGTCTGTTGGGCAAGAATTGAAGAAAAGAGTAAGAATCTATGATTAAGATTTCTACACCACCCTCGGGGTTTTAATTGAAAAACTCTTGAGAACAATGTCTTTCTTATAAAAATCCAGAAATAAAAATCTGCTGATTGTAATTCACATGTCAAGAACAGGTCCTCAGGTCCCTGCATTTTTTTCAATATCTATTGTAGAACCAGACTCTCATTCATTGAATAATTATTTACCAATTGTACCATAGACAGAATGATACACTCTCATCTATCTTGACACTCTGCAGTTAGTTGTCAAATATAGAAATAATTAAAATAAACCAGAGCTTTGAATCTGAGGATGTCAAGGTATTCTTCAAATATTAATTAAATTAGCTTCACAAATTCTGTTTATGGTATTTTCTTTATTTACAGATGAGGAAACTGAGGCACAGAGAAATTAAACAACTTGCACAAAGTCACACTGGAGATGTTCAGCAAAACCATGAGTAAAGCCCTGGATTCCTGATTCCAAGTCCTCTTCCTTAAACATAAATCTGTTCTCCCTAAATTATAGTTTAGTTCTTTAGAAAATTAAATAAATTTACTTTACCTTAATTTTTTCTCCAGCTATTCAGTAGGCCATTGTGGAGTTAGAATATGACATGATTGTCTGTGCTTACATATTACAGAAATTGGCATCATATTAGCACCATCTTAGATATACTGGATGAAATCCTGGCCCCATTGTAGTCAATGGCTAAACAGCCATTGTCAGTTGGGCCATAATTTCACTCATATCTTAAATTAGCAGTTTTATCAATAGGATGTGGTCTACAGGAGGAATCCCAATGGTTTTGCAACAGTTGACAGTGCATATGATTCAGGTTGCTATATACTCCATTGCTACCTTAGGGAAAATTGTCCCATCAATTAACTTGGGTTAAAATCATTTAAATAAATTGCTGTCATTGAAGGCTACATAGGAACCTATGTTGTGGTGTGCCTAGAGGCCCAGATTGCCTGAATCTTGCTCTGTTGATGGCAGGATACTGTTACATAGCACCTGCCAAGAGCTGATTAACATTTTCGTTCATGTTGCAGAAGGTACCTATTCTGATAAGAATAGAACCAAGTATCTTCAGGTTATTTCTCATTTTAAAATTTCTTTTGTCCCTTGCTAAATTATATATTTCTAAAAGTTTTTTGTAATTTTTTTCCTGACTGCTATTTAAAATATCTACCTCTTCCTCAACTGCTATCAGTCTTTTAGATTTTTATACAGTACTTCCTTGGGCCTGCCCATGTTCCTTTCTTAAATAAGGAGGGAAAATTGCAAATCCCTCACCAAGTCCTGGAGTATTACTTTCATGTTTAGTGAGCTAGCAAATATGTTTCCCAAAGGCTTTCCTATTTCCCATTGGATATACAGTAGAACCTCAGGAATGAAGGTTGTTCAGAACTCTGAACAAAACATTGTGGTTGTTCTTTCAAAAGTTTACTACTGAACATTGATTTAATACAGCTTTGAAATTGTACTATGCAGAAGAAAAGTGCTGCTTTTAACCATCTTATTCTAAATGAAACAAGCACAGAAACAGTTTCCCTACATTGTCATATCTTTTTTTAAACTTTCCTCTTATTTTTTAAGTAGTTTACATTTAACACAGTATTGTACTGTATTTGCTATTATTAATTATTATTATTATTTGTCTCTGCTGCTGTCTGATTGCATACTTTGGTTCCAAATGAGGTACCTGGTTGATGGGTCAATTTATAAATCTGGTGTTAATAAGTCTGAGATTCTACTGTAGTATCTTTAATATCTGAGGATGTATTTCATTTTGGCATAGTGCTCTGTAAAAGTTTAATAGTTCTAATTGCCTTGTTATTTTGCTTCAGTGTAATTGAAACGCATTTTAACATGGCCCAAAGGAAATGCGTCTTTGACTGATTTCATGCAAGAAATGGAAAGAATAAATAACTATTTATATGTGGCTGTCACAGGGTGGGCTGACCCTTTAAGGGAATTGGGCTCAACCCCCTTGTCACTGGTTATCCGTCTGTAGGTGATAGATTTAGGCTTGGGTCAGCAGTTAAGTCAGGTGACCAGAATCATCCAATAGTAGCCTGGAGACAGGACTTCCCATAGGATGGAACCTGCTGTATCTGAGGGGGAAGAAACAGCTTTACAGGAGACGCTGAGGGTAAATAGGATAGGGATGGAGCAGGACTTTCCACACCAGCCAGAGGAAATGGTCTGTCTGAAGCTACTTCCTATACAGTATTGTGAGAAGTGGGAGCAAGAGCCATAGAGAGAAGAGGCTTGGTGAAATTCTAAGCAACAAAGCCTTCATTCAGCAAGGGGCTGAAGAAATTGTGGCATGATAGAAAAACTTGTGTTGGTTTAAGTTGACATTTGAACTGTTGTTTTAATAAACAGACACCAAGTATGGGTATTGTTTAATTTCCCAGAAGGGGAAACTGTAGCAGCAGTAAGGTCTGATGGGAGATCTGACCCCACCACAGGTGCGTTAAATGTGCACAGTACCCTACAGAAAAATAGAAGACACAATCCCTGTTGGGAGGAGCTATGGACCTGATCCTGTAGCCTTCACTTGAGTACTCATGCAAGTAGACCTGATTAGGTTTCAGTAGGATTATTTGCATAACTAAGAATTAATTGCACAAGTAAGGGCTACCCATAATAAGTAGAGCTGTGATATGATAAAGGGAAAGACGACATCAGGCAAGGTTAGTAGATAACAGGAGGGAGTTCTACACAGTACTGATAAACAGATTATCTAAACGTCTTGGAGAACCACTTGAAGAACCAATCTTCACATTATCTGAGATTTCAATAAATTAAATTTAGATTCTTTACCTTAGAGCTGCTCAGCCCCCACACTAGCACCTCTCTTTGTCTCAGACTCAAGACCCATCTGTAAGGGTGGCAGCAGCCATTTAAAGCCAGCTTCCTCACTTTTTATTTTCTCTATGCTCGATATTGCAGGCTAGTGATATGGAACGGAAATGGCTTCAATCTCCTCCCCTGTCTCCAGGACAGTTCTTTAAGCCTTTTATACCTGGTCCAGTGTGGACTCTGTCCACCAACATCACACATATTTAGACTTTGTCTTCACTACACAGTTAGCACAGGTGATTGGTACTTGTGTTAGCCTAACCCACATGGCAGATTCCCTACTACCCATGTTACTTTGTTCTCATGGTTTCTGCATTTATCCATATGTGTCTGGTGACATATCCCATGGTTCTTTGTGCTGAGATGCTTGAGGATTCTTGAGGATCTTTTCCCAATCGATTGTGGGAGCAGTTCTCTGCCCTTCAGTGAGAATTGTGGGAAGGCCATTGGAGGACTGTTAGCACCTGAGTGATTTAGCCTGCATCCTCACTGCAAAGAGAGTGAGTTCCAATTCAAGATAAAGTGGGAGCCGTGGCTCTAACCTATCCACCCACCTGGGTAAACTACCCCACGCTTGAAGAATCTCCAGACCTGGTCAGAGGCTTTTCTGTATGGAAGGTAGGAGGGTCTAGACTAAAATTTGGATAAGAGTCTGGGTTAACAGTGCAGTGAGTTGGAATTTCTTTACATTCAAATGTATATGCTGAAAAAAACACAGTGAGAACAAGTTGTATACCTGATGTTATTCCAGCCTACTAACTCTTTCTGTGAAATTTTATTTTTTATGTATGTGAAAATGACATGCAGTGAAATGTAGACCTCTAGTGTTTACATGCTGGTCATTCCAGTTAAAATTGATTACAAGTGAGGAGATTTGATGGCTCAGGAGATTGATAAAGAATACAGCCTCATTCACCAGTTCAAATCCAATTCACTTTGGTAGAAAGTAAAAATCATAACTGTGTGATGAAGGCTTGGTTGTCTATGTCAAATGAGCTGGTGACTTCATTCCCATTTCCAGTGGATCACTATCCACATTACTCATCACAAAATCTACCTTCACAAATGGCATTAATTTGTAATCCTGTTGGCATTCTTAGTATTGCTGCCAAGGAATGACTAGGTATCAAACCACTTCTGGGATATGAAAGAGCTATTTCAGAACAGGGTTGAGACACATTGGTAGGACAGTATCAGAGAAGATTGCACTGTTGCGTCCCTTGTTGAACCAGTTATGCAGATAAAAAGATGACTATCATTGTCACTATTAATCTAAATTGTGTAGCACTAA
The DNA here is from genome assembly GCF_003597395.2 of Chelonoidis abingdonii. NCBI lineage: Eukaryota > Metazoa > Chordata > Testudines > Testudinidae > Chelonoidis > Chelonoidis abingdonii. Next base: position 124,045,731 of record NC_133771.1, read on the forward strand.
ATTTGCTCCACCCCCACCCAAATATTTTTTGGAGTTATCTGTAGAAGTATAAAGTACACATAGTATCTACAGCAACAGAGCCATGTAGAGTTAGAGTTCCTTGAAATTCTACAGCTGCACCTGTGTGACAAAGTATATTATGCATTTGGGTCCCAGGAGACCCCAGACTAGTAGCTGGGCAAAGTAGAGTCAAGGAACAAACTTTAGTTTTCCCTGTTGTCTGGGTTTGGTTAAGTGACTGTAGAGCAGGTGCAGCTAGGTCTTGAAACCCAGCTAGGCCATTGGAGCAGGGTGGTGGCACCACTCCCACCTTAAGGGCTTAGAACAGCCCAGGAGAGGGTTGTGATTGGGGAAGTAGCCTCAGCTGGGGCCAAGCCCCAAACAGAACAGAGCTGGCCCTTGTAAAAGGGCTGTGAGCCAGATGCTTTGAGACTTTCTCTCTGCCTTTAGAGGGAGAAGGGCTTGGCTGCTGGGGAGTGTACCTCGGTATCTAAGGTGGAGCAGGGCTGGGGGAAGGCAAGAGAAGCTGGGGAGCCCTGGCCTAGAACCCCCCCTGGCTGCCGGCCTAGTGCAAGGCCAAAAGGTACTGGGGTTGCAGAGGGCAGCCCATGGGAAGGCAGCAGCAGGCCCAAACCCTCCTTGCCAGTGATGAGTGGCAATCATACTGCAGTCTGCCCCAGTGAATGGGGGCTAGATGGGGACTGGTAGTAGCCAAGATTGAGGCAAGGTGGGGATAGGGGGTGGGAGACCCACTGAAACTGTGGGGGTAGTGCAAGGGGCAGAACCCTAGTGGAAAGGGGCACTGGGGTCTGGAAGGGACATGAGGGCCCAGCAAGGCGAGATGGGCCTGCAGAGGGCACTCCAAGGCTGTGAAAGAGCTAATTCCCAGCATGACAGCAGGAGGTGCTGCAGCAGTGAGTGGTGCCGCATTACAGCCATATATAAAAAGAGAAAGTAGCAAGAAGTATCCCTCTGGGAGGCAAGAGACCAGATTCAGTTATACCAGAATATTCCTGCTTATACTGCCAGAAAAGAGGAAACTTAAGAGAGAGAGATTGTACCCTGTGACAATGCTTTAAAACTACTGAAAGGATTTTTTTTTTAACGCAAGCACCAAGTGCCACAGTTTTAAAGACACAAGTCCTTGACATCTCTCACAATTCTGAAGAATTGGACATGTGTCTGGATTGTAGTATTTGCACTTCATGTTTAGTCTCTGGACTGTGAAAATAGCATGAGAAAACTATCTTGCATTTTTTCCTTTCCATAAATGGCTTCATATTTTTTTATTCATTAGTGTTATGGTAGCCCTAAAGGTTCCAATTAGGGCATGGGCTGCATTCTGCTAGACACTACAAAACAAACAGGAAAATGTGGCTCTTCCCTAAAGAACCTGCAATCTGAACCTGAATTTAAAAAAAATATGGAAAAATATAAATAAGACTGAGACATTTGGGTTTATCTAGCTTCCTTTGGGGCCCAAGTGTAAGCCCAAACTTTCCAAAAGAATTTTTAAAAGCTAGATTGTTAAAGACAATGGTGGATTAATGATCACCTTGCCTTTTTGCTTAAACTATTTAAAAGTCAGACTACACAGGAGGCCTCATCAACAAGGGACATTGATCCTGAGATGGCAGCAAAATAACTAACGGTACATTTTACAAATGTAACGGGGACTCAAACCGCTTCAATAGTAAATTTGGTCAGTTTGTGGCTGAAGTCTACAGTTGATGGAACATTGGAAGGCACTGAATATACTGAGGCACATTTTGAAATTGTTGCATGTGGTTTTAGCCACTCAACAACTATAACTTTGCTCTGAGTAGATTGTGACCTATATCTTTGGCTTCATTTGAGGAGCACACAGTACAATTCAGGAGGGGGGCTGAACGAACATCCAGCTATCCTCTGATCCTGACTCGGTGCATTAACTTACACTGGCTACCAAAATCCCCAAAGGGCTGTTCTGGCACCAGGAAAACATAATTTAGAGATGTCCCCACAACCTTTTAATATACTGCTATGTTGGTTCCTGGGATGGGACGTAGGAGCTGCTATGCCACCTGGGGGGGTCCTCCCATGGCTGGCTAAATTGGTTTGGGGGCCACTTACCACTGGCAATATGTTGCAAAGTAGCCCAAAGATAGAAGAAACCGGGCCAATTCATTCATCAATAGGAAGTATCCACACTTAATACAGAGCATTATGTACTTAAATAGCAAAGTATCAAAATAATTGGCATAATGTGAAAGGGACCATCTCCTAAATGGCTTCAGTGAACATTTTATCCAAAGGATCTTCATGTGGTCATTCTTGCAGCTTAATTACTGTGGTTTAATATTGCAGTTAAAAAAGGCCTGGAAGAAGTAGTTGATTCTCAGGCTCATACTGAAAGATAATTATCACTGTAGGTACATAGAGGAAAAGCACCTCTAATTAAATGATTCATGTAACATAAATTAATACTATGATTTGAATAAAGTGCTTCTGATTTTCTATTATACTATTTCCTATTTATACTGTTTATAAGAGCAGCAAGTTGCATATTGAAATATCAATTTACATGTTAAATAATCTTTAAAAAATACAGACTTTCATTGTGTTAACAACTCAATAATTTCTGCAGGGTGGAAGTACTGCAGTATTGGATTGGCTCAAGCCCACCAGCAATAGCGCCCCCCCGCACTCCCACCCCTCTCCAAAAGAAAAAGCAATGAGTATAACCTTGAACCTCATCATCATGAAAAGGGTGTTCTGGCAGGAATTCATATAGAATACTCACATTTTATTCCCGTTTTAATCTCATCTCAGTCTCTGTGAGGGTTTTTGACAAGACATTAGCCATTATGCCAATACCTTGGAAAACAAGAATGCTAATTAGCAGCTTGAGACATCCAGGGAAAGGGGGTAAAGTAGGCAATTAATATCCAACTGCGTGAGGTTGGCAGTGTCCTTTGAGCAAGAGAAGAAAGTGTGAAAGTTACTGTAGTGAATTACTGTCTATGAATTGTCTGGACTCTTTAGAAAATGCAATTATTTTCTGTGCATTGGATTTGCTTTAAAGAATCCCATTAATGAGACAATACAGTGAATCAAGTAAACAAGAAAATCAGAACATCAGAACTGAAAACATCAAGAAATGATCATGTTATGTTTTTCAAGAAACACACGGAAGATAGTCAGTCCACCATTCCCAAGAGCAGGGGAGAGCTCCACAGCCAGATATATGCAGGCTGGATGTATTTGGTGTTGCTTTCAGGCCTCCCCAAAAGACCAAATTATTTATTCATTTAGCATGTATACTCAACTCAGAGAGGGATATTTCAAAGGCATAAGTGGGAGATAGCTAACAAACTCCCATTGACAGAATATAGGAGTTGGTTGCCTAAGCATTCCTTGTGCCTTTGAAAATCTCCCCCTGCAATATCTTGGTCCTCTGAAAAATTTGGCTCTCCTGTAAATACCAAAACATTCCATCTAATCTATCTATGCACTTCTAATCTTCCTGTCACCATAGTAACTAGGCTCCCTATCAATGGGCTAAATAGTAGCTAACAGTACTGTACTGTACAATATGGTAGCTAATAGTATATGGTTAAAAAATAAATGTGTAAACTGATACACTCTGAGGAGACTACCATGGAGTAATGACAGAATACCCTCATGGACTAACATCAGTTTTCTGTGGATCAGTTTCATTCATCATCACAGAACTGAGCTGAAGCTAAATATTCAGTTAACCTCAGACTTAGGGTTTCTTTGGTTTGCTCACATCTGACAGTTGGTATTCTATACAGCTGAAAATTCAAAACATGTATAATTTCGCATCAAGTTTACATGAAGCCTAATTGTTACATGCTCCATGGTACCTTTTTTTGGCAGGGAAGGGGGTTTGTTCCAGAGAGGAGGCAAAGGGGAGAAGAAAATAATAACATTAAGATCCCAAGTATGAAGCAGATTGGAATTGTTGATTAATATTTAATCTCCTCTAATCTTTTCCTGACTCTTGAAACATTGCTAAAATAAAATCAGTAAAGGTAAAGTGCACTAGTACATTAAAGGATCAATGACTAACTGAACACTATTAGTTAGCTTGATCAGATATTTTTAGAGCACTATCATGTTTGAAAATTCACAGAGACATGAAGTACTTGTACTTTGTAAATCATACTTAGAAAATTAATTTCCATTTTTCATTACAGTGGTGCCACTCATGCTGTCATCATTAAAGTAAGTCTGTAATTCCATTATGCTGTAAATGGGGCTTCATTTTTAGAGCAGAAATAAAGTTTAAAACTAACCATTGGCATCCTAATCACTTCTGTACTTAGTGGTCCATATTTATTCTCTAGAAAAGTGCTGTCAATTATCTTGACCTTCTGTAGCTTTTATTTTAAACCTTTTTGCACTGGATCTTGGGTTGCATTAATTGATATATGATGGATAAAATGAAGCAAATAGACAAAAGAGCATGAACCCTTTGTTTTAGAATGCTTTGATATACTCACAGAACTAAAATATGCTTAATTTTTCATCAGTTTACAGTTCCTTGATACTTGGAACAAACATGTCCCTGGTCCTGTAATGAGCTCTGTGTAAGCACAGAGGTATGGCTATGCAGTGCTCGTTGCAAGGTTGAGGCCTGTGGTAGGTGTTGGCTACACTATGTTGCTGGTGGTCTTTTCATTCTTAGCTGTATACTGCCTCATCGTTTTAGATTAGCCACGCCTTCCCAGACACTCAGAAATTGTAGACACAAACTCAAGTTTCCCAACCTTCCTATGGTTAGGTAAGACTGCTTTGAGACCTTAAGAGAAAGTTGTTACATAGTACAATTCATTCTGCTGTCCCTAGTATTAATAGATTATATTTACAGTGTTCTGTGCTCCTATGACAAAATGAATTTCATTCTTAATCAATCTATTGAATGCAGCATCTGATAGTATTTTTGTCTATTTAAAGGAATAGTGCTATCAAACAAAGTTATGCTGTTTATTGCTTATTGTAAATATAAAAAGGATTTACACAATATATTTTTAAATATTACATCTCTACCTTAAATCTTAAAAGAAAATGGTTACAAAAATAAAGATAAGGAAGAAATCACAAAATCTCTTCTTGTGACAAAACATCTCTGAATTTATCTTTGCAAGAACAGGATAAATTCCTTCCGTCACTTCTTCCTTTTCCTGAAAACTCAATATTTTAAAGAATATTCTTTTTACTTAAGAAATATGTGTTTTAACAAAGGCTGGATTCAAATTCAGAGCTGGTGCAAGAGGTACATCAGGTCTGAATTTGATCCAGTATGTTTTCCCCAATTTAATTTTCTTCTAAGTTTAAGAGAACTTTTTTTTCCAGTTGTGCTCCTTCTATTCCACTCTCCTATTCCTAAATTTATTTTGATAAATTGTATGAACTGCAGAATACACACTGTCATTTAAACTAAGTTTCTAGCCCTATTGGTTTCAGAAATAAACTTTAAAAAATGTTACAATAGTGCAGTCGTCGCAGTGTTTTCTTGAGTCTTCAGACAGCCTGGAAAATAGCTCTGAGAGGCGTGACTGGATCCACTCTTCATTAATCCAACTGTCAGCATTAATGCTCATTGCTGATAATTTTAACAGATACAGGAGGGAAAAGATTGGGAGTGAAACCCACAAGGGAGACATCGGAGATGGCTGAAGGGAAGAAGATGCAGAAGGGAAAAAAGGAGAGACACAAAGACAATGGAATGATAGAAAAAGGAGGCTGAGGAGGAAAAGGAAAAAAATGACAGAAATAATAATGGTCCTAAAGATGAAATTATTTTCCCAGTGAATGGTGCTGAATGTGACAATAAGACACTAAGGACAACATTTTCAAAGGCAGCTAAGTCCTATTTTCCAGAAGTCATGTAGATATTTAAGGCCAAATTTTTAAAGGTATGTAGGTGCCTAAAGATGCAGATAGGTGCCTAGATATATTTGAAACCTCCATTAGACACCTAAGACCCATCAGAATAGTTTGAAAATTTTACTCTTTAAATTTTTACCCTAAACAAATAATAGCTAAAAGTCATCATCTACCTTGATTTTTATGGATATGCTCTATTGACAGAAGTGGGAGTTCTGCTGTCCCTAGGTGGTAATATGTAGTCCTAAATATAAGCCACAGCCCACCTGTGAAGGGGCACACCCTTACTCTAGAAGAGAGGAAACAAGCCAGCTCTTCTGGTCTTGTTCAACATTAACCAGGCACACCTGTAAGGCTTGTGCTGCCTGGTGGGGGTGGTGAGCTTAAAAAGGAATATCCACTCTTCCCCCCCCCCCATCCCCAAAGGAAGTGGTGAATAGGAAAAAGGCTGCTGTATGTTAGAGATGGACTAGTCAAGAGGGAAACAGTCACAGGCCTCACTATTCCTGATACTGGATGGACCAGCCTTGAAGCAGGGTGCCCCAAGAAGGCAGCTGATGGTAGACCCTAGTTAGAGATACTATACCAGCTGATAAGTTAAGCTCCAAGGGGGTGACCCCAAAAGACCACCTAAGATACACACTTCTCTTGCCTTTCTTTTCCTCTGATTTCCCCCCCCCCCCCTTTCAAGGGAAAAGGAGAAAAAGACCTTTTTGTTTGTTTGTTTGTAGAACCCCTTGTGTGCTGCAAACAGAGGAAGGATGTTACAAACAACTTGAATTGGGGTCTGGTGGGGACTGAACCTTATCTCTCCCCCCCCCCCCCAATTAAAAATAGGAATTTCCATTAAATGAGCTTGACTCTCATTTACTATCATGAGGTCATCGCTCTCATGCACCCCTCTCAGGAGCTTGTGTTCACAGTTCCCCAGGCACTGCAAGAGATTGTTTACCAGTAATACAGATACAAGTGAAGAAGTGGTGCTAGGGGATATATATATACAGAAAGAGAAAGAGGTTGTAGGAGACATGGGCCTGAATGTGTTCAGTGGTGTTCTTGGTTCCTCCCAAAAGAACCTTTGAAACGTTAGCAGGAAAACTAAAAAAACCTGTATAAGAGTATTTTATTTTAAATATGGACATACTATTTAAAGAATGCTCTATCAAAACACTAAATTGACTAATTAAAAACACCATTGATAGTGTTCTTTTAATATAATTTACTGTAGGTGTGTATTATTTATATTTTAGTACTGGTCATGTCCTTGGCACTATACTGCATACAGAAATAAAGCCAGTCTTGGTACCAAAGAGTTCATAATCTAAAAGACAAACACTTAACACTGCAGGATGTAGTTGGAAAACTAAACTGGAATGACCTAATGCTTGCTTTTTTTTCCTCTAAAGTGATAAACACACTTCTTGTGGGCATTATGGAAAAACTGGTTTAAGAGGGACTTCAGTTCACCAGGCTGTCACTCTTTCCTCACTGGAGTCAGGATGGAGTAGTATAAGTCCATTATAATCTACAAATCAATAAAATGGATAGCTGATCTTTGTCAAATATTTAGGACTTTCTCTGGGGGACAGATCAAACAAGCATCTAGAATGATGTTCTGCTTCTAGCAATACCCCACATTAGACTGTTCATAGGAAGATGAAAATAAAATATAATTCATGTGACTATTTGAGTGGTACTATACTAATATATTATAAAGGATTGGGGAGAATTCTTTCCTAACTCTGGATAGTTATGCCACCCAAGAATGAGGACTGATAGCCTTTGTAATTTTCGTTTCTTCTAGTATGGAACTACCTTTTTGGCTCCTCCCAATGCTTAGCTGGAATTCTATATGGGCCTGTTTTACTGGGAGTTTGTGTTTTCCTTCCTTGAAGTTGGGACAAGAAATGGGGTTAAAACATCACATCAGCAGAATGGTTATGTGTGTTTCTTCAACTGATATTGTAATAATTGTTCTAGTTCTGTGTCTCCTCAGTTTTAGAATAATCTTTGGGTGGGAGAACATGGTTGTTTCAGAAGACTTTCAGTTGAGGGTTGTTGTTGGTCATCGTCTCCTTTTCTTCTTGCTGTCAAAGTGGAATTCTGCTTTCATTCTGCTGGACTAGATGGACTTATTCATGGGTTCTGACTTCTCTTCACAGTAGTGGATCCATAATATGAGAAGCCAAAATTATAGCTTTAAACACTGTAGTTATTTTGCCTTAAATTTCTGCTAGTTCTAAATCAAGCCATTTTAGACCTTTAAAATTTAAGTCCAATCTGTTTCTGATGATTCAAAACTGAAAGAACAACCATGTGATATGATTATAACAAGTAATAAATAAAACTTGGTGTTAGCCACCAGAGATTGCTGAATAAAAGTTTTCCCACTTTCTTAATGAGTCTGCCAGAGAGACAGGAGAATGGTGTAGTATTGTGGTGGAACTGTGATGTAGAAAAAATTACTAGAGAACTTGCTTTTGCTAAAATGTAGTGATTGGGAAACACTCAAAAGCTTTCTTCAACTAGTTAAATGTATTGTATTGTACTTATGACCACCTTCTTATTGGTTTTGGGGCTCCTTGCAGATTGTTTCTCAGTGTGCATTTTAATACTTATTGACTGTTCTCCACATTATTATCCAGTCTGTGAGAGATATTGCATTGGCAATGGAAAATGCAATTGTTTAAAATCTGACAGAAAAATCTTCTCTTGAAGAGGTGGCTACCCAAATGAACAACAAAACTGCCAGTAAAAAAAGGGGGAGTGGTGGTGGTGCTGCTACTGCTACCAATAAGATATTGAAAAGAGTCAGAACAGTGGAGGTTCAACAGCAGAACTGTCAGTGCTAGAGGAAGAGGTGTTTACTTTTAAACATCAGACCAAAAAAAAAAAGTAAAAACAAATGGTAAGGAAAAACACGAATTGCAGAGAACAGTTCACATCATATGCACTGTTAACATATAAACTGGCATACTTGTGTATATGTGATGTTCAGTCATGCTTCATAATCAACTTCTGAAGATGTTATTTCAAAGTCCATGATGAAGGAGATGGTTTCAGTCATATGGGTTTTTCAATATTCAGTTAAAAAAATTTGGACAATGTGCCTGAGTAATGTGAGAATATAGACAATGGTCCTAGCCCCTCTTCCTCCTCTCTTCCAGTGTCAATACGTCTTTAAATTCAGTGCTTAACCCATAACTTCTGGTGTGTTGATTGGAATGAAAAAATAGTTTTCCTGCAACACACTGTGTGAGGTATACAAGTAACACCTTGGGTCCATGGGGCACAATTTGTCAGCTAGTGTTTACCCACCTAAATAGTCTGGTTGGTATATATGAAACATATACTCAGATAATTTGAAAGTGTTGAGCTGTGATAATAGATAAATATTTATAGGTGAGGAGACTTGTCACCTAGGGAAATTAGTTTCCCCTTTGTTTCACCTGCCTTTGTGACACCACGACACCTGTACGCTCGAGACAGGGTAATATATAGTCATCTCTAGTGACATCACTATTTTTCCAATAGTGCAATTTTTATATACTAAATAATGTGTTTCTGCTACCGACTTACCGGTCACATGGCATCAACCTGCGTGAAAAGTGAGAGAGAAATTTAAAAAAAGTATTGTAGTACATGAACATGCAATGTTCTATTAAAAAAAAAAAAAAAAAAAAAAAGGTCCTTCCTAGCTCCTCTGGTTAATTTCATTATTAATATTTCTGGTTTAATCTATACAATGCTTTGCACCAATTTTAATTAACAGTGTCAAAGAAAAAAGACAAATGCTTCAAAAAATGTTAAGATATGTGGAATGTGAACTGTACAAATCACTTTTTGAGGAGAATTCTCAAATTCTTGATTGAAGGTAAACTTTTTTAGGAGAATTTAGACATGTCCTACAGTGGTTGCAAAAGGATATTACAGTCAGTGTGAAGAATAGATTAGACTGGAAAAATAAAGTTGGTAGCGTTCTTTCAAGCTCCACCCACAAAATAGGGTCCATCAACTGAAATTATCAAAATGAGACATTGCACACAGTGTATTTTGCTGTTGTTTAAATATGATTGTATATATTCTCTAACTCTACTGAGTGTATGTTCTCTGAGCTCTTGAACTTGGCTCCTCAGTGGGGCTTGAATAGGCCCATAGGCTCTGCAAGGCAAATTGGGATTGGCTCCTTTCCAACTGAGTTAAAAACCTACGTAGTAGTATCTTCAAATACCACACACCTGTGAATCCAGAATGATACATCACTCATAGTAGATTATGTTATTCCTCACATAAGAAAGGAGAGGGATGATCACAGATCTTCACAATGTTGACATCTTAAATGATCATAGCTGCCATTAGCTGGGCATCTGAGTTAACACCTCACTGAGATGAATGGAACTATTGTTACAGACTCTCTGCAGACTTGGGTGGCTCTTAGGTAGTTACACTTTTATGTGTTTCAGTTTTCTTCTCAACCATAACAGTTTAAGAGATCATTTAAGAAAAAAAAATAAAAGCTGAGATTCTGTAGAACAAGACAGCAGCTTGCAATAGGCACCAGTATGGTGGAAATAGCTTGTACATGCCCATACAAGACCTGCATGCAGAGATATAGCTAACAATTAAATCTGTAGATACATTAGCTTTTCTTTCCACTGTGCCTGTGATATTATGCAACTTTCCCAAGAGATAACATGCAATTACACACAATATGATCATTAACGTTATCAAAGCAGTCAAGACAACTCTCCAGCAGTGCGCTAATAAAGGCCTGATGAAGACTAAAAATGCCTGTCAGTACAACATAAGAAATGTTGCCTCCATGTATGTGCTTGCATATGCTTGTGCTGAGATCAGGGAGAAAGTAAGAGAAGTACTAGCAGTTCATGATGGAGGTTTAGAACAATAATAATGCAGCTACGTCCAGAGTTGCAAAGTAGCATGCAGAGTATTGACAACTGAGGAAGATGTGGGGGATGATGTTACTGCTGTGTCTATTATGTGCTGATGAGGGATGTCATCAAGTTTGCAAAAGAAATGTCTTGTACACCACAGTCATGCTGGTTAATGCATGAAGATCATGAGATGCAGGATCTTTTTTTTTTTGGAAGCCCTATTAATTTAGGGTCCAACTTGCTTTTGGGAAGCAAGCAGTTTCAGTGCCTCATTGGTCCTTTATAATGGTCAAACTCAGGGGCGGCTCCAGGCCCCAGCATGCTAAGCACGTGCTTGGGGTGGCATGCCGCAGGGGGCACTCTGCCGGTCACCGGGAGGGTGGCAGGCGGCTCCAGTGGACCTCCCCTGCTGCATGCTGCCCTGCTTGGGGCGTCGAAATGTCTAGAGCCGCCCCTGAGTAAACTCTTACTGCCAGCAAGTCACAGTGCTTAGTGACACGTGGGAAACAATATTTGTGGAGAGAAAGCACATAAGGAACAGGGAACAGCATCTTCTGGTTCCTTCTTTAGCCATGGCTTGAAAGCGTTGGGGACTGGTCAGTGTTTCTTCCAAGGATAGGGAGTAACTAATGCCTGTGGTGGGAAAGTGCAAGGAAAGAGGACAGAGTCATTAGCTGTTTTTACATGCGTGTATAGTGCCTAGCAGATTGGGCCTTCAACTGTATTTGGGTCCTCTGTGCGTTATCCTAATACAAAGATTAAATAACAATAGCAACAGGCCAAGTAAATGGGGGGTGGAACCAGAAAGATGGTACAGAGTTCAGTTGGGAAACAGAATGTGATTGGTGATAAGAGGGGGGACAGGAGGCATGTCTGCGTGGGAAGATGCCATCAAGGCTCAGGAAGATTGGTAACTTGTATAATAATAAAAGTCTTCTATCAGGAGACGTAACTGTATTCTCCCCCCAGCACCCACCTCAGCACACACGGCGGCTCATGTCCACACGCCACAGCAGAGCAGCACGGCATGCTGGGAGTTGTAGTCCTTCTGCCTGCCCCGCCCCCGCGTCCCTCCCCGTGTCGGGCGGCGCGGAGGGGAGGGGGCGGGACTACAGCTCCCGTCGGAACGGGGCCCTTCCCTTCAGCGCAGGCTGGGCATTGGCGGCGGGCTCCTTCCTCTCTCGGGTTTCCGTGGCTGATTGGGCGGTTGCTGCCTGGGGCTGGCTGGAGACGCTGCCGGGCGTCGGTGTTACGAAGCGCGCTGGGGGCAGCAGACGGAGCCGGCGGGACCTGCTGGACTAAGGCGGGGAGCGCAGGGCCCCATCCCGGGGGTGCAGCCGGTGCCTGGCGAGGAGCGAGCAGCTGGGCGAACCCTGCCCCGGCTCGAGGGCAGCAGCAGGGGCCGGGCTCCCTCCCTTCGCCACAGGGGGCGTGAGCGGCTGGGGAGGGGTTTGGTGCCCCCTGGGCACCGGCAGCCGTCGTGACCCCGCGCCGAAGATGAAGAGGTGGCTGTTGCCGCTGCTGGGTCTGGCTGCCGGGGCCAAGCCTGGCTAAGGGCAGAGCCGGGGGAAAGGGAGCGGAGCGGTCCCCGCGCTGCGCCGTGCGCAGGGCTCCTCTCACCTGGGCTTGGCAACGAGCCGCGGCAGCTGCGAGGCCGTGTGAGCCCAAGCCCGTCCCTGTGCGCGTAGGTGTCAGGATGCGGGGTGGGACCCGACAGCCCCTCTGCCCCGCTGCGGGAAGCAGCCAGTGTCCCCACAGCGTCTGACTGAGCCGTTTCTGAGTCAGAGGCGGTGGGAGACGGTGTCGGGGAAGGGAGACTCTGTATGGAGAAGACGATGGGGCGGAAGAGTCCTGGGCGGAGAGACACATGCTATACGCAGTGAGTCCTCTTTTGGGGGGTGGCAGAAAACCGGCTGCCACGCGAGATCGAGCCCGAGGAACGGCATGAGGAAACGGTACGTACCTGTTGTCTAGAAGGACTTGGGTTTGAAAACCGCCACCCACACACCTCCGGACGCTGACACCGCCCACTGTCCAAAACCAGGGGTGAGGAAGAGGAGAAGAAATTTCTCTTTTTATGCGTGTATGAAAAGGATGTGGACGGGCTCCAACGGTGTCCATTTCTGCCAAGGACAGGCACTGATTCTGCTTCCTCTCTGCTCGAACATTTTTTAGTTTTATGGAGGGGGGAGAATAGAAAATAATAAACAGTCACTTCCTCAGATCAACTATAAAAATTCACCTCCCCAGACGAACAAGAAGAAACAACAGCAAAGCACCCACTTTGCATTGAATCAGGCAGAAGAAATTCCTCTACAGTGTGTTTCTCCAAAGCTGGAGTTGCAGCTGGGGGTGTGTGTGCTTGCCTTGTGTGCTGTCTCTTTGAGGAGGTGGGGAGGATTTTCTCTTACGAATATACATTTTTCTTTTTGTGGTAAAACCTGCTGCCTGAAGGAATATTATAACACATCTCTCTGAATGGGAGAGACTCAACTGGTGAACCTGTTTTTACCCAAAATGTTGATTCCCGGAGAAATCTGAGGGTGTGCTCTTTTGAGGAAAGAACAACCACTCCATTAAAGATGAACACTTTTTAAGTTTTGTGGACAACCAGTCTATTTTGTAATTTTTTTCTGGTTCCTGTTTTGTGATAAATTGCTCTTATAACCATAAAAGACTATTTTAAATCAGTTTGTACTTTTGGTGGGGAAGAAGGAATACCTCCCAAGCATTTCTAGTATGACAGCTTTGGTTTCTCAAGAGTTAATCAGGGCTTGTGTGATACGTTTACTACCATTCTGGTAACAAACTTGCCTTTAAAAAAAAAATTGGGGCTAGTGGGGAGGATTATCTTGTCAGAAGAATATCTTTGTTTTGGGGGTGTTTCCCTCATTACAGTCCCTTGATGACTCCTGGAGGTGGTAGTGGGCCCATGAAAGACTGTGAATACAGTCAGATCAGCACACACAGCTCCTCATCTCCCATGGAGTCTCCCCATAAGAAAAAGAAAGCAGCTCCCAAGAGAAAATGGGAGGTTTTCCCTGGAAGAAACAAATTCTTTTGCAACGGAAGGATCATGATGGCCCGGCAGACTGGAGTCTTCTACCTGACTCTGGTTCTCATCTTGGTCACCAGTGGACTCTTCTTTGCATTTGAGTAAGTGATGTTAAAGCCTTTGTTCCCTCCTACCCTCTTACTGCATGTATTAAATGAAAACTAGATACAGTACAGTTGAATTCATCCAGGTGTCATTGAGGATATTTGAATGAATTAAGATGATATAGTTTTTATAACTGATAAAAAATTCAATGTGATAGACATCAACGACACAACCTTGTTTTTGTTAAAGAATGTTCTGGGTAACTGGCATTAGATAATCAATGTTGTACTGTAGTTGCTTTCATAATGGAATTATGCATTCTTATTACCATATACAGAAACATCAGAATAATAGCAGGAGTTAGGAAGTGGAGGAGCTGATGTAGGTGCTTGTCTATCTGTTAATTTCTCAAGAATCAGAATTGACATGCAAAAATGCCATCCACATTCTCAGAGTTGAGCACAGAAAGATAACCTTCCTTTCACTAGACTATTTAGGATTACTTTTTTTTTTTTTAACTCTTATGAAGTTAGCTGTAATTGTTAGACTATCTGTCCTCTGTGTTTAAAAGGTCCAAATGATGTTTGTACATGTAGAGCCACCTATGTTTCAGTGATAATTTCAAATCTTCAGCATTCTATCAACATCTAGCTGGGTACAGTTTCTTCTGCTGTGTCAGTGTAAACTGTCTTCACATCAGTTTTTAGAGCCTAATTCTCCATTGCAATGATGTAAGGTGTATGCTGTATGCAGGGCAATGTGCAAAATATCAAATTGGAAGGTACTAAATTTTCCACTGTTTGCAGTGGTGAAATTGACTGCAAGATGCAGGACAGTGGAGAATTGCACACTTGGGCCTGGTCTACACACAGTTTTTATGCTAATTTTACTATTTCAGTTAGGGATGTGATTCTTTTTTTACTGGAATAATTAAATCAGTATAGCCCCCTTAAAGTGAACAGTTATAGCAGTATAACTTATTTTTCTACATTTCTAGGAATAAGCTACATCCATTATAAGTTATACTGATTTAATTACACACCTGGGGGTTGTGCTTCTTAGTTGTACTAGTTTCAAACCAATATTGGTGCAAAAACTGTATGTAGATGAATTTTTAGTCTGTGGTAACATATCTCTTCCAGAAATGGGCACAGGCTTCTGGCCTTCTAACTCCATAAGAACCATTTCCTTCTATGTAAACTTAGCTGTTATTTCTAAAAATCATAGTCTAAAGCTTGTAAAGTGGTCCAGTCACACGGTGCATATTGATGCTTACCATCTTCAGGAAGCTAAGTGGTGGCATTAATAGTCTCTGAATTGGACCAGCTAAATGCAGAAATCCTTCTTTATTGGTAGCAGTTAGGAAGATAGGTTCAGCAGGTAATCAGAACTCTGAAAGTTTTTATTTATTTTTAAATATGTCACCTGGAATACATTGAAGATACTGCTTTCCAGAGGGAACTGCTTACTGTAAATCTTATTGTAGACTCTGTGACACTTGTTGAACTTCTGTGACTAGTTGAGCTAACATGGACAATGATGGTAATCTGTCCACCAGTGATAGTTATTACATATGTTTCCTCTTCCAATTTTAAGCAGATATTATGAATGTCTCCTTTCAGTACATTTGATTAGTAACTGACTTCGTTGAAGATGTCAGTGGATATATCTGGACTGCCAGGGAAAAAAGCCTTGGCGGTGAGTCCTGGAGCCTAGGTCAGCTGAGGCGGGCTCACAGGGCTTGCACCACAGAGCTAAGAACAGACATTCCCAGTTGGGCTGGAGCCCAGGCTTTGCTATCTGGTGAGGGTGGAGAGATCCAGAGCCCGAGCTCCAGCTTGAGTGAGAATGTCTGTGCTGATGTTTTTAGCCCTCTAATGTGAGTGTGGTAGTTGACCCGAGCTCTGAGGCTTGCTGTTGTGTGTTGTCTTTTTTGGCAGTCTAGATGTCCCTAATTAGACTCACATGGGCAGATTCTTGAGTCTTGGTGGTGCCTCACTGAGTATGTCTATACTGCATTGTGAACCTGGGTCAGTGGGACTCGGCTTGTGGACTCCTTTTTTCTAAGCCCGTGCTTGGGTATCCACACTGTATTGTAAACCTGGGCTCGCTGTTGCCGGTCCTGGGTCTCACAGCCATGCTGATATGTCCATACTCAGACCTTTTAGACTCAGGTCCATGGCTTGAGCTGGATTTACCCATTCTCCTACCAGAGTCCTAGGACTGGGTCCTGAGTACTTGATGACCTGAGTCAGGCTGATTTATGTGTGGATGGAAGGGAGCACATGGGCTCAAACCTGAGTCAGAGCCCGGAACTTAGTGTGAAGTGTAGACATACTCACTGACTTCAGTAGGACTTCCAAGCTGCTTTTTGTGGGACTAGTATGCACATGCAAGTTCAGGGTCCAAGTTGTTAGATTTTAAATTGAAATACTTTAAAGTAAATTATAGATGAAGGCTTGACAGGGGAAGTTGTAACTTTCACTTAAAACAATTTGACCCTCCAAGGAAATATTTTGAGTTGAGATATTCTGCTTGATTGCACAATTGAAAACCATTAAAGTAGGACTAGCTGATAGCTTTTCATCACGATCTTGAATTGATATTAGAGATCCAGTAAAGTTATTTAAATTGTACCTCTGAGCCCAGGTGTGATGTGAGTGTTACTGCATGTAAGCTGCACTGAAGATTAAATTTAAAATGATCTGAACTTCATCTAGTTATTTAAGTGCTAATGCTACTGGAAATGTTGAAACTAGAAAATAACTTCATGACTTTTGTGGCTGCATAATATATCTGTGTGCACATACTGTTTCTGAGTAATTCTTGCACTCTTTTCCCCTTGAAATTGAATGCTTAAGAAATTGTGAACAAAATGTAGTTAAATGAATTTAAGAAACTACTTGTTTCAAGAGGAGAGATCCAAAAATGTTCTCCCTAATAGATGTTACTATTGTGTGGTGGATTTTGTTCTTATGCAGAAAAATGCATGCAGTGGAATTGTCAGTCGCCATCTGAAGTGTCATTTAATATCAGCTTGTGTAGCTAGTTGCATGGTATATTTGTGGGATATTTGGGCTATACAAGGAAGAGGATATTTTAGAAAGTGATTCCCTATTGAAAAGTGTTGTTTTGGAATAGTTTCTAAATTGAGCGTCATTTTTTCTCGCTTGGACTTGCTGCAAGTGATTATCCTTTCCTTTTAAGAAATATATGTTGCTTATATGTTACTTGAGAAAAGCATTAATTGTTAAGAGCACAAACTAGAAATAACTTTAGACAAATCAGTTTGTCAAAGACACTAATAATTTTAATGTGTATACACAAACAGGTTATGCCGATGGAAATATAGCAGTTTAGGAACAGGAATTGTGTTATCTCTTCTGTGTGCATGAATCCTATTAGTGTTAATAGGAATTGTATACAGAGTTGGGTACATGCATCTGAACAAAGTTTAGGAAGGGAACTATTACTTGCCAGTCTTAAAATTGCTTTTCTTTTTGCTACAGGAAGAAGGAAGATAACTTTGCTCTAAAACTGAGAGATTGGGGCTAATTGTTTAAATTGGTCAACTGCTATACCCAGTTGAAGGGAAATGGGGAGGGGGGCAGAGGTTGTTTTTTGTAGTTTTGATAGCTTATTTCTGGGAACTTATATCACTTTAACGAGGATATTTGGTCCTCATCCCCTTGACTTCATACATTCCTTTTCCTCCTCATTTTGTACATACTACCCCATTATCTGGAACAGGCTTTCTTTCCATTGATTCTCTTTTGCTCCCTTTCCAAAAGAGCAATATATTTTCTGACGTTCTCTAAAACATTCTTTTCATCTTGACTGTTATAGTTTGCTTTCATTGCTGTCCAACTGTCTTTCTGACCTGCTTCCCTGTCATGCTTTTCCCTCTCTCATTTGCCCTTGCATCCTGTTTTCATCTCTTATTTGCCTCCATCTCTGTTTTGCTCCAGTGACGTCTCTTCTTTTCCTCATTTCACTTTCTTCTCTTCAATAGGCCCAAATGTGCGCACACAAAAATTGTAAACAGATTTAGTTTTTAAGCAACTAAAATACTTACAGAAAACCACAAACTAAAAACCTCAAGGAACACACATAACAAACTGAAGTAGACATGTGGTGGTCTTCTTGTAAGCTGCCTTTTCCTGCCCTTCTGTTTGGATAGAACATGATACTGTGTGCAACCTTGGGTCCCAATCCTGGAAGTGGTTTTATGCAGATAGATCTTTGTGTCCATGCAAATTCTTATTGTTTTCAGGAGATTCATGCAGGTTGAAGGATTTGAGGCTCCTAAATTACTTTTGAAAGTGAGACTTAGGAGCTTAATGACAGGTTTCAGAGTAGCAGCTGTGTTAGTCTGTATCCGCAAAAAGAACAAGAGTAAGGAGCTTAAGTCATGTAGGCCTTGCATCACTGAGAAAAGCAATGCCTAACTACTTTTACAGATCTGTACCTTTGTCTTTTTATTGGTGTTTTAGCACACTTCTAGTGTTGATTTAAAAAAATCTGGAATTTATATCAGAGAGGTGCGCTGAAAAATTCATAAAAATTAAAGTTTAATTGATCTAGATAGCAATAATGTTAGCTTCAAATCACAAATTGACTATAAAACTACCTCTATTATACATACGTTTACTTAATTGAAGATGGAAAACACATCAAGGGTTAGAATAACCATAAATGATTACTTTATTGGAAGGTATCAGAGGGATAGCTGTGTTAGTCTGGATCTGTAAAAGCAGCAAAGAGTTCTGTGGCACCTTATAGACCAATGGTCCCCAACCTTTTTTGTCTGGCAGGTGCCAGACGAAGGACCGTGGCGGTGGTCGAGCATCCACCAAAATGCTGCTGAAATTCGGCGGCATTTCGGCGGTGACGCCTCTGGATGATGCTGCTTGTCGGCGGCAAGCGGCGTCATCCAGAGGCGTCGCTGCTGAATTTCAGCAGATGCTCGGCCAATGGCCAGGATGCAGGTGCATTTAGAAGCACCGCGTTGGGGGACCCTTGTTATAGACTAACAAATGTATTGGGTATGAGCTCATAAACTAACAAACGTATTGGAGCATGACCTTTTGTGGGTGAGTGTTCACCCACGAAAGCTCATGCTCCAATACGTTTGTTAGTCTATAAGGTGCCACAGAACTCTTTGCTGCTTTTATTGGAAGGGTATCATAGTGTACAGGCTGCTTTGACTGACCTATTGCGGCAGCAATGTGCATTCTCCCCTTTTCTGGAATTTAAATAACTGCTTCTTGTGTTCTCCTAATACATGATCTAAAGATATTAGTGACAGTATGGTCAAAAATCAAGTGTTAGGAAAAAGATGTCAAATATTTGTAGGAGCAGTCAAATAAGTGTTTAAAACATATTTTTATCCCTCTATGGAATACACCAACAACCTGATGTGGCTAATATAATATTACAATATGATTCTTTCAGTGATACATTTCGTAGTTCTGAACTGTAAACTGGAACTCCCACTGACGGAAATACGAAAAATTATTTTTAAATAACATGACAAAATCAGATGTCCCTTCCCCCATCCCACAGGAGTAATGGTACAGCAGTAATATTATCAATTACATCAATCTTAGTATTAATGACTGTGTGGAAATCACTAAATCACATCTTATTCAGCAGAGATGTTACCTGTGCTGAGTTTAACTGTTAAGACTGGTAATAACATACTGCACATAGCACTTCTCATCCTAAAAGTACCAACAGGTATTTTAGAGTAAGCATTAGGATACACAAATTGAAGAAGTTATTTCACTGACCCATGTGAAATGTAATAGCTGCTTGTAGGGGTAATTATGAATGTAAAAGAATTAGCTTAGGATAACATTATATTTGTTTTATAGCTTATAGCTAGTAAGGAAAAGGCCCCAATCAGCAAATAAAATAAAGTAGTGAGAATAATAATTAGTATTACTTATTATTTGTAGTGTGGGGAAGGATGGTTCAAAAAGTAACTAATAAAATGAAGTGCTGTAATAAAAAGACAAAGAAACTGGCTTAAAAGGAACAAGCACAATCCTTCCCACTGTTGTGCTGGTAAGCAAGGCGGGGTGAGGAGACAGGGAGGAAAGGCCTTGGGAAGGAAGGAGATTGTAAATCTTATCTGAATTAGGACTGGAAATAAGGGTGAATTTTCTCCAAATCGGTTTTTAGCTAAAGTCAGTAATTGGTAGTGACATCACTTGTTTGTTAAAGGATATAAAAAAGTAAACTCTTCAAACATTCATTGCTAATACCTGCCTGACCACCTTGGAGCCAACCAATATGGTTCTAAGCACCCCTGGATTTAGCCTGTTCCTAAGTATCTTGATCATATGCTTATAAATGTTTTGTTACTGTTGGATGTAGTAAATTGCTAAATATTTAGGCATTTTTAGAGCAAGTGTGTGAATTCCAAAGGCCAAATGGTTTTAATAAAGGAATTAATAGTTAAATTAATGTCATGGAAATACCCTGTGTAAATAATAATTCCAGCACTGCATTAATAATGCATAGCAACATAATCAAATGCTGTGATGGTACTGGAGGGGCGCTCAGAACTCCTTGTTAAAATTCTTCCATCAGATTGAAGGTAGAGTAAAAGTAATATCCCTGCTTGTGATGGAATTCACTTCTCTACATTCTGCTTAAAGCATCCATGTTGGAGAGAACTTATCCCTGGGATTTATTTAAAAAACAAACCTTTCTGAACTACACTTTCTGTACTTAGACTATGCCAGATTGCAACACATATTAGATATTTTCCTTGTGGATGATACTCATCTACTGACATACACAACGTCTTCATCTTCTTTACCATCCCCACTTCAAATTATCCAAGTTGAAAAATAGTAACTATCAATGAGTTCTGTATATTTTTGAGGCAGTAAGTGTACTTAATGTAAGTTTTCTTTTTGGGGGACTTTCCTCTTTCCTTGATTATGAGAGAGTGGGTAAATGAATACATTTCTTCCCTTCATTGCTGGAAGCATGCATCCTAGAGATTATCATGGGCTAAATGGAATTTTTTTTTGTTCTAGCCCCTTCTTTAAAATCTAGACAGCAAAGTGCTGTCTATATGTACGCTCATAAGCTTTTGGATCATTCCTTGGGTGCATTATAAGATATAAGGCCAAATATCTTAATTTACCCTAAAATTTCACATGTAGCCTTCTCATGCACTCTGGCATGGAATTTGTGACTTGAACATTGACAAAGTAATTGTTCATGTCACTTTTAAGAAACAAGGTAAATGTTGGTGATTATTCAGTACATACATGGGAAATATTTCCTAATAGAAAGATAAGAGAAAAAAAAGATTGGCTGGACTTCTGGGTCTCCTCTTCCTCCTGTTTTCCCCAGAACCATGTTTGCTTTTAACTCCATTTCTATAAAATTGGGAATATTGAACAGTTCTCATTGTAATGTTTGTTAAAATGGGCTACATTTATATGGTAGTCCCCAAATTAGTGTAAAAGTGTAAATAGGTTATTAGTTGGAGGGGTGCAAATTTAAATCATCCTCCTAGCTTTAGCCTCTGTTCCTGTTTTCCATCCTATAGCTGCATTTGTGTTTTTCAGCCTCCTCCTCTCCCCAACTTTAATATAATGGTTATAAGGCTGCTTTTTTTTTTTTTTTTTTTTTTTTTTCTTTAGGGGGAAAAATCCTAGCTCTGTGTTGCTGGGAGTTGATGCATGGGTGTGACGACATCAGATACTATGGTGATGGGCACCTATTTAAGAACCTTGAGAGCGAAATCAATGTGACCTTGAGCAACTTGTGTACAAAAATCTTCGGAGTAAAATGTGAAAATGTACTTGGCAGTCTCTTTTGTTTAGAGCCATCTCTCTCTTTTTCAGGTCTTTGTTCTCTGTCTGTCCATTTTAATGGGAATCTAGATGGCTTCTGTCATGAAAAATGTCTCCTTTCTGGTGAAGAGACTGAATTATTCTGACCAAATGTTTGTCTGAAATAGCTAACTGGAGACCCCAGATCTGAGTTTTCTCTGCTGCATCAGTAACCACTGGCACTTCCACATGGATGCTAGAGAGAGAAATATACAACTGCAGGTTTTTGGATCACTCTTCTGGTTTCAGGGAATAAATGAAACTTCTTATTGCTGAAATACATACACACAGACTTGGTAATTTGTGTGGTGATGTGTTTTGTGCATAATATGAACAAAATTAAAATTAAGTCCCAGACAATAAAATCTCAGTGTGGAACCATTGGTTCTCCAAAACTATATGCAGCATTCAAAATGTCTACTATAGTCTAGTAACTCACTTTTGTAATAAAAATTCTAAAAGTTATGGGTCTCTGAGTCTATGTACAAACATTAACTACCTCAGCTGCTCACAATTGTAAGCTTTATTCCCAATACTAAATTTGAAGGAATGGATACTCAGTAAGGTATCAGCATTACTGGAAAACATGGGAATTGCTATACTGCGTCAGACCTGAGTCCATCTAATCCAGTATCCCAGTGCTGACCACTGTCAGAAACAGATGCTTCAGAGGAAAGAGTAAGAAACCTGCAGTAGGCAGATGAGAGAGAATCTGTCTCCCGCATCAGGTCCTATCCTGATCTCTGGTAATTTAGAGATTGTCTTGACCCCTGAAGCACGAGATTTAATATCCCTTGCAAAATTTTATGACTATAACTCTGGATAGTCTTTATTGGTAATGGTTTTGTGCACCTTCAAAGAAATACAGAGACGATAATCGTAAAGTTTTGGATTTGAAGTGTCTGCCTGGTGAAATGGTGTTCTTAATTCACCAGTCAAAGATTTGAGGTTTTCATTTTTCATATAAATTGTTTCTTTATTATTAAGCATGCTTGGGATTTTTTCTGCTTCAAATAACTCCTCTATATTTGTTTTAAATCTCCTTCACTATGAAAGGAGAAGGAAATTAGTTTACATAGGACCTAGACAAAAACGATGCTTTGTACTCTCTAACAACCTTATTCCTGAGTTGTGTTAATGTAGTTTTAAAAACGTGAATTTCTAGCTCTACGGAAACAGAGGAAAGAAGTTGAGCTTTTAGTTGGGCACTTCAGACAAGTAGTCTGCCCTAAAAAAATAAATAAATAAAATGAAAGTTCTCTAGTAGTTTAGGCCTTGGGTCATGTATTTATAAAACAAAATAAAAACATGCAAAACATAATACTAATGTTTGGAAACTTCCCATGAAAAGTTATTGTTTAGATTTGAATACTTACAATCCAAACATTGAAACTTGAACTATTGTATGAGCAACAAAAAATTAAACTGAAAATCTATTGCATTTGTCCAAGCTGCATGACATGCAGAGCAGTGATAGAAAAATGCATTAGATTATTTTTAAAGGGTAATAACCTAAGGTCATTTTAGTGTAACACATTTTTTTTAATCTGATAACTCTTACTTTAAAGAGACACTATTAATTGGCAGCTATAGAAATACTTATAATCTTTCTGAGTTGCAGCCAGACAATAAAAACACGCTTCTGCACGCATATAGTGCACAGTGTTCTGTCACTGAAGTTGGGGCAAAAGTCCTATTAACACTCATGGGAGCAGGATGAGACTCATAATTAACCATAACAAAAGTTTCGGCACACTGTTTTTTTCATTTTGCGTCAACGCTGTTTGCCTTCGAAGTAAATGCGCAGCTTTTTAGACCAAACTCTTTTTCAAGGCAAAGTTGTGGGAGGAAGCTAAAATCTGACTTTGTAACTTAAGCTGGTTGCATTTTTTTTAACTTGTGTATAGGTTACTTCCTCTCTAATTTAGCCTTTGACCTGATTCTGAAAAGTTTCGAACCACCTGAAACTCCCAGTGGTGGTGTGTCGGTACTAGGTAGGGTGACCAGATGTCCTGATTTTATGGGGACAGGCCTGATATTCAGGGCGTTGTCTTGTATAGGCACCTATTACTCTGCAGCCCCTGTCCTGATTTTTCACAATTGCTGTCTGGTTACCCTAGTACCAGGCATTTCTCAAAATCAGCCCCATAGCTTTGGGAAACTATGGAATTACAGTACTTACTGAGTTATTTTCTGACATTTTAATTATGAGATTGGTTTGCTGTAATATAACAGTGATTTAGCTTCCATGTCCCTGCTCCTTTTCTTTGTGATTAGTGACTGTAATGTTGATGCACGTTATTGTCACAGTAGCTAATGAGATCTTGCATAATGAGCTTAAACTAATGAGATCACAGCTGCTTTTTTGTTTTACTTTCCCCCCCAATTTAAATCTCACAGTTGTACTAAGTGCTGTTAGTATATTTACTGTGTGCAGTCATTCTTTTTTCTTAATTTTAAAAAAGAAGTTTGATGCAAAGTACAACTCTAATGCAACACTGAGAATTTAAACTCAGAAAAGTTTAGCTGTAGAAAAGTTGATTTTTCACAACAGCTGCAACTTGTGAATTGTGTGGTTTAAATTCTTAAGCAAAATATTGCGTTAGTGTATTTTTTGTAATGAATTTAAAACATGGTAGATGAGCTAATTCTTTTAACCATTCAAGAGTGGGGAACACATCTACTTGGAGCTACACTACCATTTTATCAAGTTAGTCAGTTGAAAAATTGTTTACTGCTGTTTAGGAGTTTTGAATACACATTAAACATCATGGTCCTCTTGATCAATAGTCCAGTCTTTTTTCAAGCAAACAAAATGATTCCATTGTTTACATTTTATTTAAGCAACGAATGCAGTTCAGGTAGATGTTTTTTAAAAAATGAAGAAAGATAGGTACAAAAGGCACAGATAACTTATGAAGTGTGAATTGCTAAGAAGGATTGCTAAATCCTTAAATATGTGGGTTGGTGATTGATTTGTTTTCTAACATTCATGTGCTGACATGGCAGTATATTCAGGGAAGAAAAGATTATCGAAGGCAGGTCTCCATTTAAGAATTGTTACTGGCATAGCCATGTTGATTAAGTGTCGTGAATTTTTTTTTTTAATGGCATAGCTGTGCCTGCACAAGCCCTACAGTAGATGGAGCTAAACTAGTAAAGAAGTGTTCTAATATGGAATTAGAAATTAAAATAAAAATTTCCTAATGTGAAATTATTTCATAGATTTAAAAGCACTTGAAGAAAAGAGGGAATGAGAATGACAGTGACTTCTCCATATGTTTTAGCATCGCTACTACAGCTCTGTAATAAACCAGAGGTAGGGTATTTGCTTTGTGTTGGTTTCTGAAGACAGCAGAAGGATTGTGAATTTGCACTGCAGTGATGGAGAATAACTTACGGCTGTGTTTACTATTGGTTTGAACTTTCCTCAAGGCTAAGCAAACTTTGGGTGTGGAACCAGTGAAAGTAAACTTTTTGTTATTACTTGTCAAGACCAGTACATAAAATATCTATTGTATGAAAGCATACAATGTAAAATGTTGGAATAGACTGTGTGAAGTGTATATCCATTCCCAGTTGGCCGCAGTGAATTTTAACATTTCCCTGCCCCCTCTGAAGTCAATGAAAGCTATTGCCTACACTCGACTGACATTTCTTTAAAAATGTATTCCATTTCTAGTGTCACGCTAGTTACACGTAATGACAGGAGAGTGTTTATTTGGCCACTTTCAGCTGAAGAATGAACTCTGTAGTGCTGCATCTTACCTGACTGGAAGTGATTATTCTAGAATGAAGTCTTTATTGTAGGATAGTTTCCACATGCCGAGTTATTCTGCTACAGCTATGTGGGTCAATTTCCCCTGCACCCAGCCCTTTTTAAATAAAATAATTTTTTTTAGCCTCTCCTTCCCCCTCATTCTTTCTTGCTGCCTTTCCTCATGCTCTTTCCTTCTTATAGGTCAGCAGGGCTGTGGTCTCTAGAATATTTTGAAAATGTTTTAATTTTTTTTAAAGCCTTTTACTAGCAGTCTTGTAACCCATATACTTTTGGTGTTTTTCTACTGCTATCATGTACATTTTTTTACTTCAGCTAAAATCAGGTGGGGGGGAATGTAGGGCCTGGTCTACACTACGCATTTAAACCGAATTTAGCAGCGTTAAACCAAATTAACCCTGCACCCATCCACACAACGAAGCCCTTTATATCGATATAAAGGGCTCTTAAAACCGATTTCTGTACTCCTCCCCGGTGAGGGGAATAGCGCTGAAATTGGTATTGCCATGTCAGATTAGGGTTAGTGTGGCCGCAATTTGACGGTATTGGCCTCCGAGCGGTATCCCACAGTGCACCATTGTGACCGCTCTGGAAAGCAATCTGAACTTGGATGCAGTGGCAAGTGACAGGAAAAGCCTGTGACTTATTTGAAATTTCATTTCCTGTTTTGCAGCGTGGCAAGTCTAGGTCAGACGGGGGGGTTGCATCGCCCAACAACAAAGAGACTCCAGCATAGGACCGTAGAATACTGGAGGATCTGATCGCTGTCTGGGGAGACAAATCTGTTTATCAAGAAGCTCCTTACAGAACGAAAGGCCAAGGCAATTTTGAAAAAATTCCAGACTATGATACAGAGTTCCACAGCAAGGACTCAGCCAGTGCTGGCGTGGCACAGCATAACGGAAGCCAAAGAATCAAATTGGATGCTCACGGAGGGAGGGGCGGTACCTGAGACTCCAGCCATCCCAGTGGCCGCAGTCCTTCCGAAAATCATTTTGCATTTGGCTGAGCTCCCAATGACTTAGGGTCAAACACATATCGGTATGGTTCAGGTCTGTCCGCATTATTACCACCCTCCCTCCATGATAGAAAGGGGAAAAATTCGGTCTTCGACTTTTGGTCACCCTAGTTTATACTGCATCTGCGCGGTAAGACACGGTGCTTGCAGCAGTAAACAGTACATCCTCTCTCTCCCTCCCGAGGTAGAATCAGTACATCAGTAGGGCACTGATAGCCGTCACTGGTCATAAGAGCCCCGTGATGGTGGCTCGGCCTGGACCTCAGGGGCCGGCCAGGGGCGCCTGGGGAAAAATGAGGATGATTTCCCGGTTCATTCGTAGTGGTATAAAGAAACGGTGAAACCGTCCCTCATCATAGCACTGGGGGACTGAGCTCCATCAGCCCTTCCCTTCCGAAATGAAAAGACGATTACTGCCATGAATTATAAGATAGCAGTGAGGCTGAAAAGCTCTCCTCTCCCTCATTTATCTCGGTAACAAGTGCCGGTTGTTTTCTTTCCTGCTTCTTATTATTCATGAACAATGGTGGGGACCGCCACGGAGCTTCGTAGGAAGGTCGGGGAGGAGGGAAGCGATGGTGGGGTGATGGCAGGGCACCCCCTAGAATGGATAGCAGCTCTTACATTTCTTGCTAGAAATTGACATGGGCAGCTGTGCTACTCTCGATTACAAACTGTGTTCTTCTATTGCATTCCCCCCAATATGCTAGGCAGGATTGACTGCCTCTATTTAGATACCACATAAAGAGGGAATTGACTCCCCGGTTATTTCCTATTTGTTTTGCTTCCTGGGCCGCCAGACCTCAGCCAGGGGCCCATGACAGCAGCAGGGACATGTACAAGACGACAGATAAACCGTCATCTTCATTGCCAATTTACAATGGCGCAGCGAACGGTACACGAAGCCTGATAACTGTCTCGCTGTCATGAAAAGATATAAATGAATTGCGCTGTGTTAGCAACTTGCAACTCGTCTGTACGGCATCCGTACACTACGTTGGACAGTTTAAAAAAAAAGGGAAAGGTAAACGGGGTTGTTTGGTTGCCTGCTATGGCGGTCCTGCAGGGTAATCCAGTGAAAAAGGACGCAAAATATGTCTGCCGTTGCTTCACGGAGGAAGAGGATGAGGCGAGATATTACCAAAGCATCACCCACGGGACAAGATTGGCCCCCATCAGCACTGGGATCTCAAGCCCAGATTCCATGGGGAGGGAGACTGCAAGGACAACTATGGAGAACAACGGGATAGCTACCCAAGGCAACGCCGGCAAATTGATACTAGCCCGGTACGACCACACTTGCCAATTATGTGCTAGTGTGGCTCGTCACTCGACCTATTAACATCTGGTTACAAAATCTGGGTTTATGTGAAATTGGAAATTCCGTAGTTCGAACATATCTCCGTAAGTAGTCATTGTGGCCAAGAAAACTGAATTTTGGTGCAGGAACCAGTACCATTATGTGAGCAAAAAAACCACCTAAAACCATGGTAAGCGGGTCTCAGAGCCCAGGTCAGCCTTGGGGTGTGGGCTATTGGGCTAAAAATAGAAGTGTAGGTGTTTCTGTGTGGACTGAGCCCTTTGAAATCGCCCCCACCCTTTCAACGGGCTCCCAGAGGCCGGGCTTCCAGCCTCCGAGCAGGAATGTTGTGGCTTGATTTTCGCCCCCATCAGTGCAAGCCTGGAATCCATAGAACCTGGGCTCTGAGATCTCACTCCCATCGAGTGTCTTTTTGCATGTAATGTATCCTAGGACTAAAGATTCCATATAATTGCAGTCAACGCTAGGAATAACCTTAAAATTTTGTAAATTGGAACACTTACAACTAATTGGAGCATAAGGAATTGCCCCCTGCTCACAGCAAGGAAAAGGAAGAAGGAGTTTTGAATTAGGATGCCCACAGTCCTACTCCGGCTAAGACAATGCTCTTCAGTAATTAAATGAGTCGACCCCTTTTAAGAGGCAATCAAAGGCTGCTCTGTGGCTTCAGCAGAAGTTTCTGTGTACTTATAGTGGTGCACTCATCTTCAACAAAAGCAAAGAAATGTTGTTGGTCTTAAACACAAAGACTCCTTGTCCTCTTGAGGTCAAGTGCTTTTTTTTTCCAAACATCATACCCTATTTAAGTATTCGGAATTCTGAGTCTTCCTCCTTAATCCCTTACAATATAAATGTTGGTGGGTAGGACGGAGTGGTAGTGCATTGGGGAGAGAGATGAATGAACTTGAGTTTGGATGAGGCATAGATTGTCATTTTCCCTGAACTCTGGCTGGTCTCCATTGCATTTCAACCGTTAGCAACGTTAAACCGATTTAACGCTGTACCCGTCCACACAACAAGGCCCTTTATATCGATATAAAGGGCTCTTTAAATCGGTTTCTGTACTCCTCTCCAATGAGAGGAGTAGCGCTAAAATCGGTATTACCATATTGGATTAGGGTTAGTGTGGCCGCAAAATGACGGTATTGGCCTCCGGGCGGTATCCCACAGTGCTCCACTGTGACCGCTCTGGACAGCAATCTGAACTTGGATGCAGTGGCCAGGTAAACAGGAAAAGCCCTAATTAATGTTCTTAGTGTGGCTGCGTGCACTCGACTTTATACAATCTATTTTACAAAACCGGTTTTTGTAAAATTGGAATAATCCCGTAGTGTAGACATACCCTCTGACTCCTGGTTGAGTTTTCAGGGTCAGGCATTTGCCTGTGAATGGGAAAACCAGAAAATAAAGTCTGACCTTAAAATAGCAACTGACGCACTTTGATCCCTGAATGTATAACTATTATGGGCTAGCTTCAAGCTTTATTGAAAAGTAAACACACCCTTCCCAACACATGCACTTTTCTATTCAAACATGACAGAAAAGTTTTAACCAATAGTTAAAGTTGCTAAGAAGTAGCCCAAAGATGTATTTACACATCATGTGTAAATAACCTTATTTTTACCATGAACAGACTTAAAGCATATTTTCTAGAGACTTTTCTTTAACAATTGTTGTAATCCCTAATTTTTCTTGATTGTTAGTGTCATGAGGAAATAATACTCTAGTTGTTTTTGAGAAGGGAACATGAGTTTACTACTTTCTAAGTCTTATGCATAGTAGATTAATTCAAGCAACATCTGCTGATCAGGTATTTGACAGTTGAAATAGTCCTAGGCTTCTAAAAAGAGCTTTAACACAAATATTTAATTAATTCTAATGTGGCACAAAAGTCACATTTAATGGGCATAGAAATTTGTTACTGGAGTTGATCCTTTCAGATTAGTGTTGAGGCATGTTAGTTGGACAGTGTGGGCAAGCTTGCAGTGAGGCTGCCTGTATGGTTAATAATCTTTTTCATCCCACAGAATATTTCAGTTTTGTGTTCAGAAGCTGTCAGTCTCTCACCTTCTTACAGGTATTAGATACCGTTTTAAAGAGACCTTAATTGGTCTCTTTAAAACAGTATCTAAATTAAAAAATTATTAAAGGAGCACTTTATTGTAGCCATTGAAAAAATTGTCTCAGTTAAATAAAGGGGAGCGATGAATGTAGCAGGCAAGACTTCCCTCTCACAGGTCTTTAAATAATGAAAGAGGTTGAAGTACTGTGGAAGATAATCCATAGTTTTTTTTCCCTTTTTGTACTATTTAAACAGACACTACCAGGTTAAATTTAATCCCAAATTTAGGTTGTTTAAATACCAAGCTTTTACAAAGTTAAGATCAATAGAATGTGTCTGCTACCCAGACCTTGTAGCACTGTCTTAGAGCATGAGAATTTTGAAAGCGAATTTGACATCTGTTTTCATTGTCCAAGCTATGTGGTCAGATTATTAAAACTGACATAACTTTAAAAAGTAATGCAGTGTTTGTAACCCAGTGAACAGGCTGCTATTGTTTGACCTTTTCTACTTTTGAATGCTTCACTTTGCAACCTTCATGTTCTTTTAGTACGGATTTTTGTAAATAGTTATCTAGACTGGTTCTAATTCATCCCCCCCTCCACATGTATTCCGACTCTACCGAACAGGAGACGATATGGATTGCTGGAAGAGATGGGGGAGCTTGAGGTAACTAGTGGTAGGAGACACAGTAGTCTTCAAGTGCTTGCTCATGGGAGTCATGTTTGCCATGGTAGATATGTGCACACCCTGTACACAGTTGCTGGAGACTTTTCCCTCAGTGGTATTCATAGGATTGGCTGTACTGTCCTTTGGAGCCACGTGCATATGCTCCAGTATAAGGGGCGCTGCCGGCCCGGCATCCTCTCAGTTCCTTCTTACCACCTATGACGGTTGCTGGAATGATCCTTCCTGCTGTGGCAAGGTTTCTTTCCCAGTGGCTGGACTTTCTCTGTTACTGCATGCTCGGAAGAGGTTCGACTTTCTCTGTTGATATTCTGTATCGTTATTATAGTAGTGTTTAATAGTTGTCCCTGTTGAAGGACTATGCACTGGTCCCCAGCTTCAAGCCATGTGCCTGTTGCAGCAAGTTAGTGACCCGCACACTGGTTGTCTATAATATCTGTGAAAATACTCATTGATGGCTATCATCTGATTGGCATGTGATAAATTTGTCATCTCCCTATCTGGAGTAAACGGACTGCAGTTTCTGAATTCTACTCATGCTTTCGAAAAGTGGTGTTACAGCACAATCCATGGTGTAAATTAAGGACCAAAACTGAAAACTTCTTCCCTTCACCAGAAATCTTTTTGAAGTGTAGTATATTTAAGTAAACGGTTATGAGAAATACAGATGTACACTTCATTTTTATGAAGATTGATTATAAAGGTTATGTTTGATTGCCATTTATTACTCCAGCCACTGCCAAGACTTTTCAGTGTGTTAAGAAGACAATAGGGCAGTAAGGGGTCTTTTTTGATGAATACTGTAATCACTTCCATTCAGTGTGTGTGTGAATAATTCAACAAGCTTAGGTACATTTCCCCCCCCCCCCCCCCTGTAGAACGCAAAAGGTGGCACAGCCCAGTTTTGGTGTTCTGACTATCCTTGTTAAAAGTTCAGTAGCATTGCATATCTGTACTTTGGTGAAACTGGTTGTAAGAAGCAGCTAGA
Organism: Chelonoidis abingdonii; assembly: GCF_003597395.2. Lineage (NCBI taxonomy): Eukaryota > Metazoa > Chordata > Testudines > Testudinidae > Chelonoidis > Chelonoidis abingdonii. The sequence goes on from NC_133771.1 coordinate 124,077,334, forward strand.
TGTATTTGTGGTTTGCCTTCCTTAAGTATTGCTTTTTGTAACTTTCTTTAGTATGCTGTATTGTGGATGTCTGCTAATTTCTTGTGATTTAGTGGGAGATGTTTTTTTAATGACAAAGATCAGAATTTGTCTGGTAGCACCTTTTTAAGTTACTGATCAAAATAATTCATTTAAATGAATGTTTGTGCCAGTTTTTATCATTTCATGAAATTAACAGACTTTAACATTTTAAGCATGTGCTCTATGAACTTTAATAAAGATGTTAGAATCCAGATGGTCTACCCAAAAGGGATTCAGTCCCACCTGATCATATAGAGAGGCAAAATAAAAGATTTCATTCTGTAAAAAATCATCTCAATCACAGCTGAAATTAAAACTGCAGTAATTTGCAAGAGTGACCAAGTGAGTTCTTGTAGCTCGGAGAAGCCATGACTACATGGAGAGATTAACTGGAATAGCTCCCCAGGTGAACACCATATTTTGGAATAAAATTCACTTTTATTTATGTAATATCTAATTACTCTGCTTTGTGAGGGTGTTTTTTGTTTTTTTTTTTTCCCCCCCCTCCTTCTGTGGAAGTTCTCCTTAGGAGCTTTTGACCAGTCATGAATCCAAGGAATTGTTTGATCTTAACAGTAAGATTAAAGCTTTACATAAGAAAAGGATTTTTAAAACAATAAAATGTCTACATGTCTCTCTTAGGTGGTAGTCCTGTCTGTCTCCAGACACCCCCGTCTTTGGAATCTGGGTTCATCTTAGTTCTCTTTCTTTCTCCAGACTTTACTTTGCCATCTGAGTTTACTGGGCTCCTACTATAAATTCTTCAAACATCTACTTTCAATTTACATTCTTCTCATGGAACAAAGGCTAATCTAGAATCAGCAACATTAAATTGTCATTACCTGTACACATGGTGTATTTCTAAGGATATTACTGCTTTGCCAGACTCAGAATGGCAGTTCGGAAAAAATACCCATGCTCCACTTTGAGCGTGAGTAATTGCTTTAAAGAGAAACTTGTTGGAGACGTGGACTTCTCTTCAATTGGCTTAATCTTTTCAGACTTAAATATTTTGTTAAAATTTCCCTTTGAAAGCCTCCAGAGCTCTGGGCAGTGCTTACTTGCATTTATTTGGAATAACCATACTGTTATGCATAATAATGTTGAGATTGCAAAGTCAACACGAAGAAGTTAGGACATGCTAGAATTAAGGTTGTCTGTGTAATTTTGATTTGGCCTCCTTGTGCAAGTATATTGTGATGCGGAGTATTCTGTCTTTTCCCATAGGACCTCAGCCTCCATTCCGTGCACAGGACTGACTGCTCTGGGAAGGAATCAAGGCTGTGTAGTGAAGGGACTGTTCTCTGTAGGATACCTGCCTCACTTACAATATCTACTGCGCAGTTCTACAAATTGAATGCGGTGAGGGAATTTCAAGCTTCTAATGCTGTCCCCTCCTGCTTTCAATGTTGAGAACTGCTGGTCTGGTCTGCAAAGAACTGTGAGTAAACTCTGCAACTAAAGAGAAGAAACCAAAAAAGATGGTTAAGGACGGGGATGACCAGCAGTATTATCTAAGGGATAGAGTGCTAGCCTTGGACTCAGGAAATCCGGTTTCCGTTCCAAGCCTTGTGACTTCCACAAGTTACTTCACCTCTGTGTCCATTTCCTCTCCCACTTTGTTTTGTCTGTTTAGACTGTAAACTTTTTGAGGGCAGGACAACTCTCTTGGTACTGTTTTTATAGCCCTGATCTCATCTGGGGCCTATAGGGGCTACCATAATACAAATAATGAGGAAAAACCCTATTGCCACACTTGCTTTAAAGCTATCCTAAAAATTACCAAACCGATTTCCATTCTGTCTAACCTGAATTCTCCTGGCACCACTTCAATTGTAAAATGTTAAAACCATTTCTGGAGAATGGCAGGAGCGGGAGAGTAGACTGAGAGCTACAGAAGATGGGGAGACTATGTGAAGAATGACAATTGAAGATTGGAGTTTTTTGTTTTTGTTTTTCAGTTCTTTAAAAACAGTCAACAGTTTAACATATTTTAAACTGATTTGCAGGTGCTTAGTAATGCCATTAAAAAGTATTTGGGTGTTCATCCCTAATCTAATATATTTAGCACTAAAAATCAGATGTATGCTATACTACCATTTACAGGTTTTTACCATATTTAAACAACTATTACCAGTTTAATGCTATGCTCCTTAGAGTGAGAGTGACTGATGGAAAACCTCAAATTAAGACTGATTTTTTTTTTTTGAATGAGTTAGAAATATGCTTCTTAAATGCAGGTGAATGAAAGCATATCTAACAGATTGACAGTATAGTGTGGAATTAATTTTAAAGAGTAGACTGTATTGGGGTGGAGATATCAAGGCAGAAAATAGGAGTTGGCACATCTTTTCAATTTCAGGAGTATTTTGGAGATAAATACTGCAGGTTTGGAGAATAATTTTAAGTTCTAGTTGGAGCAACTTGATGACAAATGTAGTAAAAATTTTAGGCTCTTGTAAGAGAACTCTAATTGCCATATAGTTTTAATGTACTACTGAGTTTTGTATTCGGCATACAGCCAGAGCTTGATTTATTTCTTTTTTCTTCAGGGATTATACTTGATGTTTTGCTTGAATTTTAATATTCTGCAAGGAGATAGTTCATTCAATGCTTTGAGCATCCTTGACAAACTTTTTAAAATTCACTAATAAGCAGACCTGTCAGGTACCCCAAAATCATATGGCTTAACAACTTTAGTTTATTATATTTACTGCCCAACACAATCTCTTTGGGAATCCCACACCACCACTACTCCTCATTCTCTAAAAAACCATCCCCCAAGAGTAAGGGAGAAAGGTGTACATTGCCGTTCATTGATGCAGTTTAATGATAGAGAAATACATTCCATACTCAAATATTAGGGTACAACTATTCTTGCCAGTCTGCCACACTGATAGTTTTACAAAAAAAGAAGGCAAATGTAAAACTCAGGGTACTTTATAAAAGGATTTCTCATTCAGGTTGCTTGAATCAAAGATAGCTAATAAAGTCATGATTACATTTAGTTTGTTTACCTTATGCCTATTCCCAGAGCATTATATTGACCTTTTCCCTCCCTGGAAGCTAGAATATCTGATGTTCACTTCCATCTGTAATGCCATGACTCTTGCCACATAAGGAGCTATGTAATACCTTAATCTTCTGTGAGGTCAGGAGAAGTTGTTCATAGACTTTAATAAATAGCAAAAGGAAAAATACTTTGCAAATATTAAAGGCATTTTGAACAGGAGATGTTCTCTTCAGTAAATTATATATAACTATTATTCCAAATTTCAAAAAGTGAAATCATGCATACACTTAGCTTTTCTAATGAAGTTTGAAGTGCCCCTGTCAATACACTTTATACAGTCTCCTTCCTAAAGAGATAAATTTCTCTTAATACTTTCAAACCAGAGCAGACAAAAATCAACAAGCTATTCATAGATTTAAAAAGTCTGTCTGTCTGGCATGCATGTGTGTATATATGTGTGTGTATATGTATTTATATATATGTGTATATGTGCGTGCGTTACAAAAACCCGTGTGTGTGTGTGTATGTACGTATGTATATGTATTACAAAATGCTGATACATATATACACAAGATTTAAATAGGATCAAGACTAATGCGCTGAATCACATGTCGTCATGTTAAGACCCATACACATTCAGATTTTATTCAAAGTAAAAAAATGCACAAGACCAATGCTACTTGATTTATCCTGGCTAACTCAGTTGTTTCAACTCTGATCTGTGGCTTAAATTTATCTTAGTATCATGAGGCAAACAGTATCACTATACAAATTGTGGTTCAGTAGGAAAACCTGCATGTCACTTAATATTGACAGAATTATGTTTTTGGTTACTTTGGATTGAAAATACAGTCATCAGTATTTATTTGTTTTACTTCCTTGCTTTGGAAACCTTTGAAGTACTTGGTTTTAGAGTATGAAAACCAGCAACATAGCATAATTTGACTCTACACAGTAGGGCTAGATCACTCTTAAAAGTAACGTGCGGTGGTTTACTTTTTCCTTATTCTGTATTTAAGCAACAACAAAAGTGGTTGGTGAGTGTTTTTGAAGCTTTGTAATTTTGGGGGTGGGGTGCGGGGTTGTCTTCTATAATTGCAGTTCCTATTCTTTGTAAAAAGATGCTATACAACCACTGCCACATTATTTACTCAAGACATCAAGTGAGTGCTAACAAGTCAATTTCAGTTCCATCAGAAACTGTCTTAATAGATTCATAAGGTATTTTCCATGAACAAATATTTGACAATGAGCTCTTCAACCTAGAAGAGAGAGGTGTAACACAATCCAATGCCTGGAAGTTGAAGCTGGACAAAATCAGACTTGGAAGTAAAGGTGTAAATTTTTAACAGTGAGGGAAATTATTTATGTTCCATGTTAACCTTTTTCAAAAATAAAGGGCAGCTGTAGGAAAGGTTTTGACTAATTACTTTAGGACAACTTACCGATCAAAAGATTTACTGTACTCAAAGAAAAATGCACACAAATTGTTGCAATGTTGCTGAATATTTAAACTCTGACTTGTGCGGATGCTTTCTGGGTTACGCAAATCCGATTTACGGAAATCTGCACTTTTTCCGTAAACTTTTTTTTGCTTAATTGTAGGAGATATGTTCCCGATTTACACAAAATTTGACTTATGCAAGGCATTCTGGAACGAGGAGCATCTGTACTTGCTGTACTATTGGTTGTTACTATTTTGAGATTTCAAAAAAACAAATCCTAGAAAAAAACTTATTTTTATCTAGTTCTTTGTTTACTGTGAAACTAATGAAAACTTGTTTTCATTTATTTGTAAATGGCATTTCTAACTTTCAGCATTGGTAGAGAATAATTTTGATAATCCCAGCCTCGGGCCATGGAATGGGGTGGTTCTGGTTTGCCAATGGTTTGCAACTTATACTTTTAGGATGACACTATCACTATCACCATGGATAAGTCTGCCATGTGGTGTCACTTTTTTCCCCTTCTTCCTATGAAAATGTTTGTTTAGACAATGAGTTTTTTCGTCTTAAGGAAGCAGAAGAGGAGAAAACATGATTGAGGCAGCAAAAATAATGAAGACTTAAGATTCTTTTAATTTGTAAATTTGTATCTCTCCTCCCCCACTTGCTTCTATAAAATAATTTAATGTGGCATTGAAGTAAAATAAGTGTTAGTTTTTATCAATCTTAAATGTAACTTGAGAAACATGTTTGCACTTCTGATCTTTTGAGTTCTTTTAATTTATCCTTAATTTCAGTGGGACTTTTTATTAGATTTTGGCTGTGAACTTTTAGGTTTGTTAAATGACTAGAAATTATAGATTAGAAATCTTTCTAAACGCAGATTTCCATTGGCTAAGAAATTGGGTGGTCATCCATAATTAATTTTGCTATCTAGAGATTGTAAATATTGTAGCTCATCATACCACCATAGATATAACTTAGGATTTGTATTATTTACTACGTCCCTTTCTTGTAGGGGCGTAAGATAACTAGAAACAGTATACTATCTGCCTTGTAGGATTTCTTGTTTTGACTTTGAGGTAATGTGCATGTGATTGAGGGACTCCACTTCCTGACTACCACATTGTTAACAGGAAACCAAATATGGGCTGGCTAAACTTGCAAATATAATGGAAATCTGATTTCATTGACAGTTAAGCAACATTGTGCACAATGTTACTTATTGTATTAAAATTACACTAAAAAATTAGTGACTGACTAACTGGAGAATTCATTTTCAGCAAAAATACTTATGATCCATCTGGCGAAGTTTGGATCCTCCTAACTGTTTTCATCATAAATGCTAGTGTGTTATCCTGTATGTGTGCGTATACGGGAACACTGAAACTCATGGTTCTGAGGTATTAATGAGTATGATTTGAGAGAAATATATTTTTAAAGCATAACTTTCTGGGAGTATTTGTAATTGCATGGGCAAGTTGATAGAAAGGTAAGGGAGGTGTCATTTGATTTGTAAAAAAATCTATAGAATCATCATTTCAATGGTGTCCCCCTCTGTGACATGTCCGGGGGGGACTCACTCTCCACCCCTTCCATTCTCGCCTGATCCCAGCTCCAAGTCCTCTGATAGGTGGAAATTTTGATAATTTAGTGTCATCGGAAATGGGCTGAGATGGGCATCATTAAGAAGCCCTTTCTTCTGCAAATACAATGATTACAAATATGACAAACCTAGAATAATTATGTAGAGATAAATTTGAGGAGAAGTTTTTAAAATAGTTTAATTAACAACACAGGCACATCAAATATGCAGCCCTTAGAGTTAAACTGTGGTTCTCAGTTGATATTAACGTTATCAATTAGTTCTCAAAACATGATGCCAGATTGATTTTTCTAATGTTAGATTTATGTAAAAAGAAGTAGTGCATCAGCAAATAAGTGACTCAGTGGTATTGATTGCCAGCTTTATTGTGCTAAAAGAGTTGTAATGAGCCAGAGATTAATGGAATCCATCTGCAAATGGTATGTACCTAGTTATGTAACATATATTGCAGCAGAGGTTAGGGGTCTGTTTCAGGAATGGGTGAGGTTCTGTGGCCTGCAGCGTGCAGGAGGTCAGACTAGATGATCCCAGTGGTATCCTCTGACTTTAAAGTCTGAGATTGTATTACAAAATCTTTGTTTTTACGTAGATCTTGAGCATTTTTACAGATCAATGTTAGGATTAAGAGTGCTAGTTAGTAGCTGAAACTTTGGAGAATATCACTGGGAGGACCTGCTTAAACGATGATTACGTGCTATGAGAAGAGCACCAATAAACTGAATTTGGCAAGGTTGGTTGTGGAGTGTATCCAGGGCTGTCCTAGAAATTGTGGTGCCCTCTGAAGCCTCCCTGGAGTGGACTGACCCCAGGCCTCTGTGGGGGGCAGGAGCAGGCTCGAGGGTAGGTGGGAAATTGCTCCCCAGCACAAGCCGGCAGAGCAGGCTGGGGACGGGTCACTCGATTTCCTGCCCCCCAGTGAGTGCAGGGTATGCCCGACCCCTGCTGCAGTCCCCAGGGATGTAGCTCAGGTGAAGGGATGGAGAGGCGGCGGGGCTGGGGCAGAGCAGGGATGGGAAGAGGTGGGGTGGAGCAGGAGCGAAGTCAGCTTTCCTGACTGGTTTAGCTTGCCAGGGGATCAGGCTGGAGCAGCACACAGCTGTGTAGGGCATCGGGGAAATTTGGTGCCCCAAATTTCCTGGTGTCCTGCGTAGTTTGCATATGGGTAAGGACGGCCCTGATTGCATCAAACATCAGGAAAAAATTGAAGATGCTGGGACAAATGCCTGCTATGGGCAGGACTCACTTGATACTTGGTCCTGTAATATCTGTTGAGAAGAATACTGACTTCTTCTTCACTAAGCTAGAAGCCCAAAGGCATCCATTAAGCATAATTTCAACACGTAAGACAAGTGAGAAGTTGTATGAAGCAGTCACTTTTAGTAAGAATGTTGATGGAAAGTAAAGTTAAGATGGGTGCATTTAACCCCAAAGACACCCATGCATACGACTTTGTTTATTGCACCAAGTGCTACACCAAGAATGAGTATCTGTTGTGTCAAAAGGTAAAAACCACGGACGCACTGATTTTGCTACTGCAAACTGCTACTCAAATGGAGTTGATAAATTGCCTTGCAGAGACTCTAATGGATGGGAATGTGGTGGCAATGGTCACCGCAGAGACAAGTACAGAGAAATATGTGCTCTGAATGGGATCGAAGACAAACAAATGCTTTTAAGAGCCTTTTTGGTAAGCACTTATTGAAGATGAACTGTTAAACATGGGTGTAATTTTTAGCAATCGTATCTGCAGAAAGATATAAAAGACATAGCGCTATCAAAAGTGGAGGAAAGTGCTGATGTCAACAGTATTATGAGGACCTTGCTACATTTTTTTCAGAGGAGCATTTTGTCCTGCAGTATGTGGGAGTTTCAGGGAATCCAGAGCTGATGCCAAACCTGAAATAATAATAGCATGTGACCTGTAGCAATCATAGATAATATGGCTGAGGTGCAAGCTGTCAACAAAACTGTGAACATGCTGAGATTTGGCTGAACGCTTCATTATGAGGCTACAGAGAAAACTGAATCTGTGATGAAATCTATTTTGTGTTTTGACACACATGCAGAGGAATCAAAAATATTACCAAAAAGAAGAGACTCCATGTATTGCACCTGTCCAATACAAAAATTACTGACTCCAGGTACATCTCCAGTGTTATAGTGCAGATGGTACTATCTCATTTTTGCTCAAAAGATGAGTTAACTGCCTACTTTGCAGGAAAAAACACACCAGAATTTTGTAGTTCCATGGCATAATGAAGCTGCCACTTTGCACTGTTCAGTGGAATTTCTTTGTAGTTCCTATGAGGAGGATGACACTACTTTCATTGCTGTCAGTGCCACAGAGAAATGTGCGTGCAGCTGGGGGACATAATTGCTGTATAATGCTCAATCTCTATGGATAGAAACTCCATGCTTGAATGAGTATAGCAATAAGAATGTGCTACTGACCACCTGACCAGGATGACGTCAGTGATTGTGAAATGATGAGAGAGGCTACAAAAACTTAAAACCCTGTACTAATGGGGGATTTCAGCTATCCCCATATTGACTGGGTACATGTCACCTCAGGACAGGATGCAGAGATACAATTTCTAGATATTATTTGACTGCTTCTTGAAGCAACTAGTAGTGAAACTCACAAGGTGAGAGGCAAATCTTGATTTAGTCCTAAGTGGAGCACAGGATCTGGTCCAAGCGGTGAATATAGCTGAACCTCTCAGCAATAGCAACCATAATGTAATTAAATGTAACATCTAGGGGGGGGGGGGAGAGGGGGCGGAGGGAAGATAAATACCAAAGAAACCTTTCTGAAGTTAAAGCGGTAACCTTTAACTTCAGAAAGAGGAACGACATACAAATGAGTAACAGTCACAAAAGTGAACGTAGAGATACGATTTGTCACATGAATGTACTGTACTCAGGAAGGAGGGGAAATGGGGATGTCTTGCTGTTTGCCCTGCAGTGATGCCAGGAGGTGGAGGGGTGGGGGGGGAGAAAAGAAAAAGTAAGGTATTAAATAAACTGTATAACTTAATGTGGGCCATGAAACTAAACTACTGTGGCTACATAATCCTGTGGCTGCTACATGATGTCACTGAAGTGCCTGCCCTAACTGCATTTCCATTCCTTAACAATGCTTTTAAGTTTAATGTTAATTATAAATTTTTCTGGACTTAACATTTGGTGTTCATATTGGAACATCTCCATAACGTATGCTGCCCTAAACTACTGATGTTTGCACTATTGTAATTCCATCTTAATTTGGTTTTTGTCTGGAAATTCTTTTAGATATCTGGCATTTACATATAAAACTTAAACAGAGGGGGAACCCCTCCCTCACAGAGTTGGTTTGAAATGCACAGAAAACATTTTTAGTGAGCAGAAGCCATTTAAAAAAATCTTGCAATGAAAAACTATAATAATAAACAAGGGATAATATTTAGTGTGTTAAAATTAACTGTCCTTAAAGCCATTTAATGCACAGAACTATTTCTTATGTCCCAAAATACAGCAATGTGAGCTGTCCTTTGATCTTTTCTAACTGACAAATGTAGTGCAAATAATAGTCATGAGACTCTAGTTCACCTCAACATTTTGATTGATATTTCCCTTTTTAATGTATACTTTCCTCGGACAGTACGTCTCAAATGCTGCTGGAGTTAGATGTACATGCACTAGCTCTGTCCAGGTTAGTGCTCTAAAAATAGCAGTGGGGCTATGGTGGAGGCTTGGTCTAGCAGCCAGAGTACAACCCTATTTGAGATCCTAGGTACACACTAGGGTGACTATCCTGAGGTGGTGCTGTGGCCACACTGCAATTTTTAGCATTCTAGTTTGAGCAGAGTTAATGTGTGTGTCTGCCTCTGCTGGAATTTATACATCTCAGCTGCTGTGTACACATAACTTGTCTACATGAACACTTAAGCCTTGGCTACACTGGAGAGTTGCAATGCTGGTAGTGGCTTTACAGCGCTGCAACTCACTTACCATCCACACTTGCAAGGCACATACAGCGCTGTATCTCCCTGGCTACAGCGCTGGCTGTACTCCACCTTGACCTGGGGAATAATGACTATAGCGCTGGTGATGCAGGGCTGCTCCGCTAGTGTGGCCACCAAAAGCACTGTTATTGGCTCCAGAGGTATTCCGAGGTATCCCAGAATGCCTGTTCAGCCACTCTACTCATCAGTTCGAACTCTACTGCCCTGACCTTAGGTGACCCGCCCTTCAAATGCCCCGGGAATTTTAAAAATCCCCTTCCTGTTTGCTCAGCCAGTGTGGAGTGCAATCAGTGAATCTTTCCAGGTGACCATGCCTCCACACGCCAAACGAGCCACAGCATGGAGCAATGGCGAGTTGCTGGACCTCATCAGTGTTTGGGGGGAGGAAGCTGTGCAGTCCCAGCTGCGCTCCAGCTCTAGGAATTATGATACCTATGGGCAGAGATCAAGGACCATACTGGAAAGGGGCCATGACCGGGATGCCCTGCAGTGCAGGGTTAAAGTGAAGGAGCTCCGGAGTGCCTATTGCAAAGCCCACGAGGGAAACCGCCGCTTCGGTGCTGCCCCCACGACCTGCCATTTTTACAAAGAGCTGGACGCGATACTTGGGGGTGACCTCACCACCAATCCGGCCTGCCACGATGGACACTTCAGAGCGGGGGGGGGAGGAGGAAGGGCAGAAGGAAACTGAGAGTGAGGGTACTGGGGTCCCTGGAGGCATGCAGCCAGGAGCTCTTCTCAAGCCAGGGGGAAGGTAGCCAGTCGCAGCAGCCGTACTTGGTGGAGGACAAACAGAGGAGCGGGTTCCCGGTAAGCGGCCTTTATTTTCAGGGTGGAAATTTTTCGGGAGAAGAGGGAGGGTTAGGGCTGCATGCATGCGTGCCTAGATATTGAATAGCGCATTGAGGTGGTCTATCACGTCACGGTAATTGGCCTCGGTAATCTCTTCAAAAGTTTCAGCCAGAGCGTGGGCAGTGCGCTTGTGCAAGTTTATAGGGAGAGCCACTGTAGTCCTTATCCCAGTCAGGCTAACATGTCTGCGCCACTGTGCTGTGAGGGGTGGGGGGACCATTGCAAGACACAGGCAAGTTGCATAGGGGCCAGGGCGGAATTCGCATTGCTGCAGAAGACCCTGCTGCGCTTCCCAGGTGACCCGCAGCAGTGAGAGATCTTCCAGGATCAACTCCTGTGGAAAATGTTGGGATAGTGTTCAGCTTTGGTGCCCCCTGCAGCTGTTTGCTTTCCCCAACGCACAGAAACCCCGAGGACAGTAGAGCCCTGAAGCAATCAGTCCCCCTTACTCACCATTTCGGTGCTCCCGTGGGTTATGTGCGCTCTTTTTGGGATGGGAAAATTATGCTGTTGTGAAGAATGTTACTCCTTAACTGTGTGGGAATAACTGTCTGGTATAAACAATGCTGCTTCTATTAAGTGTTGCATTTTTTGCCTTTTCAGAAGCAACCTTGAGATCTCGGCTGCCCGTGTTATCAACAGCTCGAAGACTACAAAGCCTCCAGAAGAAGCCACAAAAAAGCAAAGGAGACATGCTGCAAGCAGTTATGGAGCACTCTATCACAGAGAATCAGAAAGTGCAGGACTGGAGGGAAAGGGAAAGCAGGATCCACCAGAAAAACGCAGCGGACAGGACAAAAAGCACAAAGAAGCTGATAAGCATCCTGGTGCGCCAAGCGGACTCTATCCAGGCGCTTGTAGCCATGCAGGCAGAGCACTACCGCCCCTGCCCCCCCCCCGTCCCAAAGCTCTTACCCTTGTGCCCCAATATCAGCTCAAAACCCCCTTCCCCAGCATCCAGGTTCTTACCACCACCAGCTGCCTCCAACACCTGTACGTTCACCAACCAGCCCTGAGAACTACGACCCTTACCCTCTGCACTCAACTGCCATCACCATGCAATACAGGCATCCTGAAGCGCAGCAGTCATTGCACAGCACTCCAGACAAGAGATATTCAAACCTATGATTGTAAAGTTCCCCACCCCCACCCCCCTGTCCTTTTAGGTTCCCAAAATGTTGTATGTCTGTCAATAAAGTTATTTTCTTTCCAATAAATGAATTCTTGGCTTTGAAAACAGTCTTTATTACTGCAGAAAGTCAAAGATACCTTAGCCCAGGAAAGAAACAGGCACTGCAAATCAGCTTAGGAAACACAGATTCCTACTAACATTGTAACCAGAGTACCTCACTCCTATGCAAGGTGCCAAACCTTACTGTTGGTTTTCAGCCTCAAATTCCTCCCTCAAGGCATCCCTAATCCTTGCAATCCTGTGCTGGGCCTCTCTAGTAGTCTTGCTCTGTGGCTGTGCAAATTCAGCCTCCAGGCGTTGAACCTCAGAGGTCCATGCCTGACTGAATCTTCCACCCTTCCCTTCACAAATATTATGGAGGGTACAGCACGCGGATATAACCGCAGGGATGCTGCTTTCCCCCAAGTCTAGCTTCCCATAACAGAATTGCCAGTGCCCCTTTAAATGACCAAAAGCACACTCCACAGTCATTCGGCACCGGCTTAGCCTGTAGTTGAACCGGTCCTTGCTCCTGTCAAGGTTTCCTGTGTACGGTTTCATAAGCCATGCCATTAACGGGTAAGCGGGGTCTCCAAGGATCACAATGGGCATTTCGATGTCCCCTACTGTGATCTTCCGGTCTGGGTAAAAAGTCCCGGCCTGCAGCTTCCTGAACAGGCCACTGTTCCGAAAGATGCGTGCGTCATGCACCTTTCCGGGCCAGCCTGGTTAATGTCAGTGAAATGCCCACGGTGATCCGCAAGCGCCTGGAGAACCATGGAGAAATACTCCTTCTGATTAACATACTTGGATGCTGGGTGAGGTGGTGCCAGAATAGGAATATGCATCCCATCTATCTCCCCGCCACAGTTAGGGAAAGCCATTTGTGCAAAGCCATCCAGAATGTCCTGCATGTTCCCCAGAGTCACGGTTCTTCTTAGCAGGATGTGATTAATGGCCCTGCAAACTTGCATCAACACAATTCCAACAGTCGATTTTCCCACTCCAAACTGGTTCCCAACCGATCGGTAGCTGTCTGGCATTGACAGCTTCCAGATTGCAACAGCCACCCGCTTCTCCATCGGCAGGGCAGCTCTCAATCTCATGTCCTTGCGCCGCAGGGTGGGGGCGAGTTCAGCACACAGTCCCATGAAAGTGGCTTTTCTCTTCCGAAAGTTCTGCAGCCACTGTTCGTCATCCCAGACTTCTATGTCGATATGATCCCACCACTCAGTGCTTGTTTCCCAAGCCCAAAAGCGGCATTCCACAGTGCTGAGCATTTCCGTGAATGCCACAAGCAAGTTCGTGTCATACGCAACTTGCTATCATCGTCAGACTCCTCATCACTTTGGCTCCTAAGGAATAGCTCAACTGCCAAACGTGATGTGCTGGCAAGACTCGTCAGCATATTCCTCAGCAGTTCAGGCTCCATTTCTCACAGAAATCGTGCTGCACAGAAACTGTTGAGAGAGTCAAGATGGTGCCAAACGTGTACGGAAATACAGGGATTGGTGGGATGTGAAGCAATGCATCACGGGATGATGGGACAAGCAGCAGAATGACCTGCACCCTCCGCCCACTTCCCACAATCCACCGCGCCAGAATGGGAAGAGGTGCTCTGTGGGATAGCTGCCCATAATGCACCACTCCCAATAGCGCTGCAAATGTGGCCCCACTGCAGCGCTGGTAGCTGTCTGTGTGGCCACACTGCAGCGCTTTCCCTACACAGCTGTACAAAGACAGCTTTAACTCCCAGTGCTGCATACCTGCAAGTGTAGCCAAACTCTGTTTGCGGTGAGCTGTGATGTAAATCTACTCTGTAGAAGCCTACCACATATGAAGTATCTGTGTGGATCCTGCTGCTGTGCCCTGAAAGTTCCCTGTTGAGCTTTAATATACTCAGAAAAACTATGGAGCTGCTAATGGATGGCAGCAGGGTCCACACAGATACTTAATGCATGACAGACAAGAGCGTGGTAAATTTATACTCCAGCGTGCTGCAAGCTAAGTGTTCATGTAGACAAGTCCATAGCCAGAGTTAAATCTATGAGTATATTTCAGGTACCTTTCAGCCCAAACTTTTGCAATCTACTACAAGACTCATATTGTCATTCCCTTAGTTAACTGGGTGCATACGAGCAATACACTACATCCATACCCTTTTTTTTTTTTTTTTTTTTTTTTTTTTAAGGCTATAGGAATGTGTCCACATAGCTATTCTCAAAGGATAAAAGCACAGTATTCCTCTTCCACTGCACTTTGTTTTTTGGTGAATTGTTGAATTGAGCAGCTAACCTACATTCATGGAATACATTTTTGATGAATACATTATATTTTTTTTTGTTTTGTTTTCCCTTGGAGGCAAAATTTCAGCCCTTGAAGTAGATTTTCATCAAGGGGAGGAAGAAAATTAGTGACTTACATTTTTTGTCTTAGTATCTTTTTGACTAGCTGAGGACTACCAGTAATATTTTGGGTTTTTTCATGTAATGAGAATGTGAAATGAATGAATATGAATGTCTTTGATTAGAAGGATTCTGTCTTTAATCTCTCTTCTCCAGTTGGAGAGGATTATTTATTAAGATTACTTTAACAAAATACAGTTTCTCTGAAATTTACTAGCAAAGAGTTTGCTGGTATGTACTGTTAAATGCCCTATCTTGGACTGCAGATTTATTTTTCTTGACTCCAAGGAATCATTTAGAGAGAACAGGCTAATTTTCAGGATTATTACTCTTTAATACTTAAAGCTAAAGATTCCAAATCCCATTGATTACTGTTTTTAGGTGTTCCATTTACAGTTTAAGTATGTCAGAAGATTTTCTTAAACAAAAATGAGGAAATTCTTTACTGACTTTCATAGCATATGATAAATTTCAAGTTTAAGAAAAGTTCAGGTGACTGGATGAGTTCAAACTGAGAATTGAATTTAGAGCTCTTTACACTGTTGTTCTGGTTAAAACAGCTTAGTACAAAAATCATCTTACCCTTTTGGGCTTTCAGTTGGTGGTCTCAATTTAGTTGCTCATTGGCAAAAGCTCATGTCACAAAAAACACTGTTGCAACTGGCATCTTCATTGCTCAGACTGCCCAAAGAGGGCATGGGTTGAATGGGGATGGAGAGGAAAATATTGTTTCAACCTTTTAGGTTGTCCCTTCAATTTAAGGTTATTACTCTTAATGCAGATATTTCATAGTTTGATTCAAGTTTCTAACAAAGCTATTGTTTAAATCCTCAATAATAGCTCTTTGTGTTTTTATGGAAGCTGTGCGTGTGGTTCCATAGTTAAGGCTGAATTCTTTTGCACTTGAAAGCAGGGATAGTCACTCTGCTTAGATATGAACAACACTTGTCCTCCGCAAAATTACAGCACTTGTTCTTTGAACATCAAATGAATTTTCTGAGAATTTACAAGTAAATCCATCAATTAGTTTGAATTAAAATAACAATTGATCTTTTAAGAAATTTAACACTCAAAACACTTTTTTTGTCCTATATGATCTTATAAGTACAGACTCTTCAAATTTATTATACAATTAAAATTCATTTGTTTCGTGCACTAACCACATTTGAATAATTTTTTGGTATTAAGTAATTTTTTTTGCCATTTTTCTTCAGCCCCTGCTGAAGAAAAAACTTTCAGTTATGAAGAAGAATGTTCTACTGCAGAGAATCCCATGAAGAATTACCTTCATCCAAAAGCATATGCTATACTCAATAGGAGTGAGGCGAAGAGTGCCTTTAGCAAGAATGTCCTCTTTCTAAATAGCTGTCACTAGGCTGTCAGTAGCCATCATCTTCCCTATCTACCGCTTGTTTTCACACCCAACAGGAACTTGGAGAGGTGGTGGCTAAGGTGCATTCTGCCAAAGGACTCTTCTACTGCACTGCCATTAAGAACTATAGAAAATGGGCATGTAACATGTTTGAATTCTGTTTGGTTAATCAGATACCTGTAATGTTTTTACTTTAAGTAAAAAATATCTACTTGTGAAACTACTGTATGGGGCAAATGCTCTAAATGACCAGTTTTAAAAGTGCTGTATGCTCTTTAAGTTACAGCTGTTTAATTGCCTTTTGCAAGTTTTTTTTAATTGACATATCTCTTAACCTGATTATTTAGAATACTGTCTGTAGTTCTTTAACTTTTCACTCCCTCCTTAGAAATTTCTATCACGTTTTTAATTTTATTTCCCTTTCTGGATTTGAAACTTGCTCCATACTCGAACTCTCAATACATTGTAGAAAAGAAGTGGAGATGAATCCTTTACTGTCCTTTTTCATGTAATGTGTTTATTTTCCAAAAAGTAGTCAGGAAAGTGAAGAAATTAAATGTCAACAAAGAGTACAGATAATCTAAAATTGTAGCGATATTTCTACATAATGTAAAGCTTGTAAGATGGATTGGTAGCATCTCCTGTTATCCCAATATAAGAGTCCTCATTTGCTGATAACTTTGCACTGAAATTTCCCATGTTACATGTCTGCCTCAGGCTGAATATTTCTGAAAATTTTTGGCCAAAAAGATTTGGCCATTTCCAAGAACAAGGTTAGAGGAAAGGTGCATTTTGCCCATGTTAAATTCTTGAGACATTTTGCTTTGGAATGCTCTAGAGTCCTTTGCTTTGGTACAGGGGCCTGCAGTTTGGTAGGAGCATGGCCTTCGTGTCAGAATCTGCCTTTTGCCATCTGAAAGTCCTCCCAAATTTGACCAAGTTAGGAGCTTTTGAAAAGATCTGTTTAGCCTATGCTCAGTAGAAATTTACTAAAGCTCGGTAGCATTCTCCAGCAGCTCACAGAGCTGGCCAGACTGCCCATGTGCCATTCTCCACGCAGCGATTGAGCATGGCCTAGCCCAGGGCTACATGGACTCCAAAGGATTGTGGTGGTTATTCCTAGCTGGAGAGGGTCAGGGTGTGGCTGGGCACCAGAACTGAGAGCAAGGAGCCTGTCTGTCTTCCATGCTCTCAGTGACCCCCTATTTTCAGTTGTACAGCATAGCGGAGAAATCATCTGATTTGAATGTAGAGAGAACAAAAGCTGGATTGGGGCGGGGGGATGGAAAGGAGTAGATTGGGTCAAGGACTATTCCGAACTCCTGGGAAGTGTGAAGCCTTGACAGTTAATGAACTACCTCTACAGTGTAATGGACATATACAATCATTTGAAAAATAACTGATAACATTAGTCATTGTCATCCTCTACATAGACCAACAGCGAAGATTGGATGAGATAGGACTTTGCTAGAGGGTTTCACAGATATTTGCTGACAGCAGAGGAATGGTGAGACCCTGGAATCCTGGCTCCATTCCAGACTCCAGAGGGGAGTGTTCTCTAGTCGACAGATCTTCTGTCAATTTTCCCCCAAGCTTGACTTCTTCCCCATATCCTCCAACCTGTTTCTGTCCCAGTCCTGTCTCTTCCTCATCCGTTTTCTTCCTAGTAACATTCTCTTTGCCTACCCAGTCCTAGTCTCCCACTCTTGGCATGTTGTCCAAGTTCAAATCTCCCAATTAACTCATCCCCATACTTAATCCCAATCTCCTTGCCCATCCAGTCCCAGTCCCAGTCCCCCATCCTCATCTCTTTCTTTGATCTATTCTTCCCCTCACCACTCCACTTGCTCCAAGTCTTCCTTCCCTCGGGTACTCATCCAATCACAGTCCCTCCTGACTTTCCTTCCTTGGCTTCTTGTCAAGCCAGCCTCTCTCCCCACATCCCAGTTTTTCAAGGGTCTTTCCTCCCCGCATCCTTGTTTTCTCCCATCATTGGGTCCTAGTGTCAGGCTCCCTGCCCAGCCAGCCCCAGTCTCCAGCTCCTCCTACCAGCTCCTTGTCCAATCTAAGTGTGTGTTCTTCCCAGCCACCAGGCTTCCAGCTACACTCTCTTCCACACCCCCCACCCCAAGTTCCCTCATGACTTCCAGTGCCAGCCTTCTTCCCCTGCCATATGACCAGATTCCTTCACAATTTGCCAGAGCATAAAATGTCCCCAGTTCTGTTCAAGAGTGGGTTGCAGTCCTGGGTCTATCTCAAATTCTCTCCTGTTCCCTTGGGATAAGGACCCACTGTATGTGTACCCATCGGTGCTGCTTGTTCCCAAGGTGGTCATCAAGCTAGGGCTAAAATGAGGCAGGATGAGCTTTGTTGCTCCAGCCGTGGCCAAGGCAGCCATGGTACATGGGTTTGTGTGAGTTGTCTACCTGGTGTGTTTGAAAACAATTCCTCTTGTCACTAGTCAAAGATTTGATCTCCCAGAATCACAGGTGGGTGTTGTACCCAAATCTTCAGGTGCTGCATCTTACAGCATGGTTCCTCGGTGGTTAAATCCAGAGAAGATGTGCTGTTCAGAGCCAGTCTAGAATATCCTGCCTAATAGTGAGAAATTATCCACAAGAGCTGCTTGCCTTACTAAATGGAAGCATTTTTCCATCTTGCAGGTTAGCCATAGTGCACCTACTATGCAATCTAGAATTCAAAAGATTTCAGACTGTCATTTACACCTCAGTCACTCACTCTCACTCACTCATGCCCGTCACCCCAATCGGGGTATGGGCCACCAACCACAGATCTCCAGAGTCCTCTATCCTGGGCCATTCGCTCTAGCTGGTTCCAGGTATAGCCCATTTTTTTGCTATCAGCCTGAAGGTCGCGTCGCCAGGTGTTTCTTGGACGGCCTCTTTTCCGCTTGCCTTGGGGGTTCCACCGCAGTGCCTGTCTGGTGATGTTAGTTGGCTGCTTGCGTAGTGTATGTCCTATCCAACCCCACCTTCTCCTTCTGATTTCTTCCTCTGCTGGGAGTTGACGGGTCCTCTCCAAGAGGTGGATGTTACTGATGGTGTCTGGCCAGCGGATCTGGAGAATCCTTCTGAGGCAGCTATTAATGAAGGTCTGGATCTTCCTGGTGGTTGTTTTGGTTGTCCTCCAGGTTTCAGCTCCATACAGTAGGACTGATTTCACATTGGAGTTGAACAGTCGAATTTTTATTGCCAAAGACAGCTCTCTGGAGCTCCAGATGTTCTTGAGCTGTAAGAAGGCTGCTCTTGCCTTACCAATCCTTACTTTGATGTCTGCGTCTGTGCCACCCTGCTGGTCGATGATGCTACCTAGGTAGGTGAAGGACTGCACTTCTTCCAAGGGGCTTCCATTCAGTGTGACTGGGTCGTTGCTGATGGAATTAATCCTAAGGATCTTGGTCTTGTCCTTGTGAATGTTGAGGCCAACCTGTGATGACGTGGCTGCCACAGTGTTGGTCTTCTCTTGCATCTGCTCTTTACTGTGCGAAAGGAGTGCAAGATCGTCAGCAAAGTCCAGGTCATCAAGCTGGGTCCACAACGTCCACTGGATTCCATTCCTACGCTCGTAAGTGGATGTCTTCATAATCCAATCGATGACGAGGAGAAAGAGAAGTGGTGACAACAAGCATCCTTGTCTGACTCCAGTTCGCACCTGGAAGCTGTTAGTGAGCTGCCCTCCATGGATCACTCTACAGTGTATACCATCATATGAGTTCTTGATCAGGTTGACCACCTTTGCTGGAATGCCGTAGTGCCGAAGGAGCTTCCAGAGGGTCTCTCGATCCACGCTATCGAACGCTTTCTCATAGTCAACAAAGTTGATGTACAACGAGGAGTTCCACTCCACAGACTGCTCGACTATGATGCGAAGCGTTGCTATCTGGTCCGTGCATGATCTGTTCAGCCGGAAACCTGCCTGTTCATCTCGTAGCTGTGGATCGACGGCATCCTTCATTCTCTCTAAGAGAACTCGGTTGAAGACCTTCCCTGGCACCGACAGGAGTGTGATTCCTCTATAATTGGCACAGTTGCTAAGGTCTCCTTTCTTGGGGATTTTGATGAGATATCCCTCTTTCCAGTCTGCCGGAATCACTTCTTCTTCCCATATCTTCTCAAAGAGGGGGTACAGCATTTCCACTGAAGCATCCAGGTCTGCTTTCAGGCCCTCTGCTGGGATGTCATCAGGTCCAGCCGCCTTCCTGTTCTTCATCATGGTGATGGCTTTTCTGATCTCATCTCTGGTTGGTTTATCGCAATTAATTGGGAGGTCTTCGTTGGCTGGGTTAATGTCTGGTGGATTTGGTGGTGCTGGTCTGTTCAGGAGTTCCTCAAAGTGCTCCGCCCATCTGTTCATCTGTTGTTCTATTCCTGTTATAGACTTTCCCTGCTTGTCTTTAACGGGACGTTCTGGCTTGCTGAACTTTCCAGACAGTCGCTTGGTAGTATCATACAGTTGTTTCATGTTACCGCTGTATGCTGCCTGCTCCGCTTCTGCTGCCAGTTCATCCACATACTCTCTCTTGTCCTTCCTAATATTCCTCTTCACTGCTCTGTGGGCTTCAGCATACTCTTTTTGAGCTTTGGCCTTTGCAGCTCTAGTCCTGCTGTTGTTGACTGCTGCCTTCTTCTTCTTTCTGTCTTCTATCTTGGTCAAGGTCTCTGCTGTGATCCACTCTTTCTGCTGGTGTTTCTTAATTCCAAGCACTTCCTGGCATACTAACCTAAGTGTCTCTCTCACTTTCTGCCATCTGTTTAGTACACTGTCTTCCTCTTCCTCAGACCGATCCTGTAATACTGAAAACTTATTCTTCAGCATCAGTCCAAAATCTTCCTTGGTCTTACGGTCCTTCAGAAGGCTGACGTTGTACTTCACTCTTCTGTCTGATGTATCTATCCAGCTCTGCTTCAGCTTCAGCTTCAATCTAGCCACCACTAAGTGATGGTCGGACGCCGCGTCTGCTCCTCTTCTAACTCTAACGTCCTGCAAGGATCTTCTGAACTTCTTGCTAATGCAGACATGGTCGATCTGATTTTCTGTCGTGCCTGCTGGTGATACCCAGGTACTCTTGTGGATCCGCTTGTGAGGAAAGATGCTACCTCCTATGACCAGGTTGTTAAGTGCACACAGATCCACAAATCTCTCTCCATTCTCACTCATCTCTCCCAGAGCGTGGGTCCCCATGACTTGTTCGTATCCTGTGTTGTCAGGTCCAATTTTGGCATTAAAGTCTCCCATAAGGATGATGATGTCTTTATCTGGGAGAATCTCTAATATTTTCTGGAGTCTGTTGTAAAAATAATCTTTGTCCTCCTCTTCGCTGTCATTAGTTGGAGCGTAGCACTGAACAACATTCATCTTAATCCTCTTCATTTTAGTTCTGAAGGATGCTGTGATGATC
This sequence comes from Chelonoidis abingdonii, assembly GCF_003597395.2. Taxonomy (NCBI): domain Eukaryota; kingdom Metazoa; phylum Chordata; order Testudines; family Testudinidae; genus Chelonoidis; species Chelonoidis abingdonii. The sequence continues at coordinate 124,098,681 of NC_133771.1, forward strand.
CTGGGACCATGTGCCTCCCAACCAATCAGTGTTATCTGTGCCTGCTTGGACAACATGAAGCCTACACCTCAGTCACGGCTAGCATTGATCTCCATCAAGGTGTACCTAGACATCTGCAGAGCAGCAATGTGATTCTTTGTTCACACATTTGCTAGACTCTCTGCAATTACTTACGCATTAAGGGAAGACCCAAGTGTAAGGAAAGTGGTCTTACAGACCACCTTCTCATGAGTCCTAGCCCCAGCTCTGTCAAAAACACCTTCAGTGTAATGGATATATGCAATTGCTTGAAGAAAAAATGGTTAATCACCTTGTAACTGGATGTTGCCTACATCTATTACACATCCCATCCTTCTCCAATGCATCAGTCTGACATCTAGATTCTGGTATGAAGGAATTGAAGGATGGGCAAGGCAGCTCCACTCCTTATACCTTTGGCTCAGAGCATGAGGGAAGCCAATGCATGTATGTGGCCACCCCTACAAGTATTGCTAGGGAAAACTCACTCTGGTACAACTACACAAGATGTGCACACACCTACAATATAATGGACATATGCAACCCATCTTACAAGAGTTTCAAGAAGGCAAGTAACAGTTTTTTCTATAAGATCATGTGGGAGAGGCCTGTGAAGTGGATTTAAAGGTTCCAGCCCTGGTGATGAACTGTGTGGATGTCAATATTATGCCACACAATGGAATTTGTTTCTTTAGTTTGGCTTTGTTACCGCAGTGTAACACTTTTTGTGTTATTTGCTAGATTTTTTTTTAAAAGCAATTATTCAGAAGTTAGAAAATGCCAGAATTAAGGTTGCCCTGTGTAACCTTTATGATCTTTATTTATTTGATCACATTTATTTTTTGTTGTCATGCGATGCCCGAATGGATGGTACTCAGCAGCTAGTCAATATTTTGTTTTCTCCTCATTGTCAGTGTGTGTCCCTAGACCTTCTTTACTACACACTGTTCAGTAAGAAAAGAGTAATTCTGCTGTGAAGATAAAATTTCCTTGAGTTTTTCTATGGCATTCGTTGCTGTAGTATGTGTGTCACAAACATTAATGATCTTCACAAACCCTTGTGAGGTGAGAGACTGGGCCCTTAGGCAGACAGGTGAAAAGTATCTACTAATTTTGAGCCCCCAATTTAAGAGATCTGACTTTTCTTCCTCCTTCAGCGTATGTAGCATTATATAGCACTTCATATACTCAAACCCAGCTCCCATTGGCTTCAGTTCCAGCTGTGATGGCTCAACTCTTCTGTAAAGTAGTCCTTCCGCCCCCGACCCCACCCCCCAGATCTCAAGTTGGGCACCCAGGAAATGAGGAAAGTTCGGTTTAAGTGACTTGCCTAGCAGCCCATAGGAGGAGCTCTGTAGGAGAGGCAGGGATAGAATCCGGTTGTCAAGGAACGCATTCAGCGTCTTTAACCATGAGATCATCCTTTTTCTTTTTTGCAGCCCACTGCCTCATTCACTACTCACCTAGCTTCTGCAGCAAATGAATAGAGGTCATACAGGCAGCAACCTTCTTTACTACACCACTTGATTCATCCCCAGAGCAGGTCCCTCATGTGCAATGATATGGAGGTTCTTTGGGGAAAAACAGTATGTGATTAAAGACTGTCTCATAATGTTTTTGCACAAGGGAGCTGGAGGAGAGAATAAAAGTTGCACAGGCAACCTTAATTCTTGCATTTCCTAATTTTTAAATACTTCACTTTGTAAGGTTTATAATGTTTTTTTAAATGTTTTTGAGTGTGTAACTGTTTAGATCCAGGAACCAAAGGCTAAATCTTCATATTTGTCTTTCAGAATCTATTTCCCACAAACTGACTAAAGCTCCTGCCTTTGAACACATCAGTGACTTTATAACTTTTTGCAGACTTTCTTTATAAGTTTCTATAAAATGTTACTTTTGGGGCATTATTTCAATCTTATTTTTATTATATACATGGATAAAGATGGCAAGCTAAATTTAATAAGGGTTTATGAAAAAAATGATTAAGAACAAATTATTATTATGCCGAAGTGTTTATCCTTGATGGGTTAATTTAACTTATTTGCAATCTCTATAATTTATCTGCTGTTAAGGGAAAGGGACATGAAATTTCCTTCCTGAATTAGCAATCCATTGTGAGAGCAATTCATTACAGTTTGAATGTCAAAAAAGGGTCATGGGAAAAGATTTGTGAAATTTTCATAATTCCAGAAATAACGACCGTACTTCCCTCTCCAGCAGAAAGCATGAAAGTTTAGAAAGGAACCCCTACTTGTGTCTTGCAACCCTTGGCAGAAGTGTGGGTCAGCTTTATGCACATGAGCTAATAAGCTTTCTGTTCTGTCACCATGAAAGGAGAGAGAGAGAAAAGTACTAAAAACCCATTTCCTGTGTTGTGGTTGGGGATGGTGGGTTGGGGAACATGATATACATAAAAACTTCTCCCTGCTGCTCTTGATCCTTTCCTTATCATGATCCTATTTTTCTTAACCTAAGTGAAGTGACAATGTACTTAGAAATCTTATACTACTGTAGCTGAATTTGCTGTTAATAATTCTCCCTTTTTTTGAGCAAATACTAGTGGAATGGAATTCTGTTAGGGCCTTGTTCCACAGTACTGTATATTTTGCAAGGCTATACACCTGGAATATTCAAATTAGCAAAGATGGTTTTCAGCAGCTTTTTTTGCATCTTGTGTCTTATCTCCAGTAGCAGAGCTCTTCTCCTTAGTCGCTTTCAGTGTCTTCTGCTTTTCCTGATAAAAATATATATGGTTCAGTTCTGTAGTTCATATATTACTTGACTACTCTTCAGAAATCATCACTCGCTTTCCCTAAACTAATTATATTTTTAGTATCCTCCAAGTTTCTAGCCTTGTGCATTGCCCCATGAATATATATTCTGTTGCTAATCAAGAAACAGAAAGCAAATTTTAGGGACATTCTGGGCACAAATAATTCATAGGGTACAAAAAATCCAGTTTTGTATTACTTCTTGATGTTTATAGTCGGGAAGAATTCAAGACTAAATGGAAGCTGTCTTTTGAAAAATCTTTGTGCTTTCAAAGAGAGCAAATAGTATGAAGAATGAGAAACACCCCATGAGTTTACATAGTCTTTTTCACGACTGAGCTTCCTGGTCACTTTTGATGAAGAAAGTAACAGAAAAAATCACTTTTTCTAAAAAAATTAATAACTTGATATTCTCTAAGTTGAAGGGATGGCTCTTTTTAAGAAGTAAAAATATATAGAATTCCAAAACAGGGGGAAAGTGATTTCAAGTAGAGCTGACCAGAGAATAATTCCGTTTCATGACACAATAAATTTCTAAAGCTTTAAAATTAATTTCACATTGGAATAAAAATGTTTTCAAATGATTTTGCAAAACTGGAATTGTCAGGAGACAGGTGTGTGTCATACTACAACCTCAGAGTGAAGTTCTGCTGTTCCTGCTTCAGAGTGGAATTTTTCATACCTGATTACTCTTGTCTTTGCCTGCTTTGGACTTGAACCTGGGTCCTAGTACCTTTACCACTGCTGCTGTTCCCTGTGGTACCCCTTTGCCTGCATCCTTAACCTAAGTACATTGTCACTTCACTTAGGTTAAGAAAAATAGGAGGGTGTTTGATCATACCAAGATGAAAATGTTCTAATCAGCTCTAATTTAAAGTTGAAGTTTTCCTATTGAAGAAATAGTGGTGTGCAGTGGACTTTTTTCAGGTAACTTTTCTGTCATCTGTACAAGTTAGTGGAGTAATGAATATACAGTGGTTGTTAAGGCTTAGTGCCTACATAATGATTACACTGACATGTAGCCCCTAGAGCTGATATAGACTTCACAACAGAATACTCTGAAATAGCAAACCTTCCAGCCAATTACTGATCAACTTTGAGTAAGTCTAAAATCAGTCTTGTCCAGCCTTTGGAGGATCATGTGGGTATCATATGGTATCCTATGGGGATGGTGGAATAAGGAACCACTAGGAGCAGTATCGGGTTTACCATGGTGTAAGTGGTGTCATGGCAACGGGACCAGAATCAGAAGAGGATAGGGGAAGCTGGGGCAGGGGTGGAGCAGAGGCAGCTTTCCTGGCCATCTCAGCTGGCTGGGAGATCGGGTTGGCCGGGGCCCCTTCTGCAGGTGAGTGCAGGGGGATGGTTTCCCCCTTGCTCCCCAAGTCTAACAGCCAGGGGAGCAGAGCGGGCTGGGTCTGGATCACACCACTTCCCACCGCCCAGTGAGTGTGGGGTTGGGCCCGCCCTACAATCACTGAGTGGCAGGGAGTGGAGCAACGCAGTGCCAACCTGCTCCCCTGGCTTGTGCTGGGGGGTGGTTCCCTCCTTCCCCCCAAGTTTGGGGAGGAGATGGAGCTGGGGCCTAGCATGCGGATCCCCTTGGCAGCAGTGGGGGCTCCCTTGTTATGCAGACCCATCAAACCCTCACCCTTACAAGCCCCACCTCTCCTTCATCTGTACCACCCCAATGAACCCCCTCCAGATACCCTCCCCACTGAGCCCCAACTACCTACACCTTGACCCCCACCCAAATGAACCCCACCTCCCCTGCACCCAGACCCTCCTGCTGAGCTTCAACCACTTCTACTTGGTCCCCCCTGCAGACTCCCATTGCCTCTGCCCCTGGAACCTCCCTGTGCATCTAGATCCCCCACTGAGCTGCCTGCACCCAGACTGGATCCCCCCAAACTAAGTCCCTCTGCACTTGGATCCTGCTGCCAGGCTGAGCCTCCCTGCCCACATCTGGTGTACCTGGCACAAAAAGGGGCAGGGGCCCAGAGTGTTTCTGTGGCAGGCATAGCCCTTGTGCTGTGTCAGGGTCAGGTTCAGCCTCACTGCCAAGTCACTGTCCCAGGGGGGCGGGGGAGGCTGCAGGGTATTCTCCCACCTCCATGCAGCCAGTGGCTTATGTTCCCCATTGAGATGGTGGGGGTGCCATTGTTAAAAAAAATGCAGAATTTTAAAATATTCACAGAATTTGATGCAGAATTCCTTCAGGAATATGGGGCGCTGTACAGCTGTGGTGGTGGGACTGTGAAGGGGGTGCTGGACAGTAGGGGATCTGTAGGTGGGGGGCAAGGGGTTATGGTGTGCAAGGTGCTGTGCAATTCTGGTGGGAGGTCAGCAGGAGGGGTGTCTGGATAGGGGGTGCTGGGCATAGTGGGTCCAGGGGCTTTGGGATCTATGGGGGAGGTCTCTGAGTGAGGGAGCACTGGGCAAGGGGGCAGTGTGGAAGGAGCATACTAACAGCACAGGGCTGGGCGAGCCGGTGTGCATCTAGCAGTTGTGGGTTTGTAAGCAGTGCCCTTGTGCTGGGCTGGATGGGGCCACTCCCACTGCACCTTATTGCCCCCAACCGGCCCCTTGCTCTGCGGACCACTCTTCCATCACATGCCCTATTTTCCCCAATGGGGGCCCACAAAAAGTTAATCTGGCCCTGACTCGGAGGGTTGTCCTTTCCACTCCTCAGTTGTGGGAAGGACCCACAGTGTTTCCAATGCAACACTTATCAGAAGGGTAGCCATGTTAGTCTGGATCTGTAAAAAGCAACAGAGAGTCTGGTGGCACCTTATAGACTAGGGGTCAGCAACCTTTCAGAAGTGGTGTGCCGAGTCTTCATTTATTCACTCTGATTTAAGGTTTTGTGTGCCAGTCATACATTTTAAAGTTTTTAGAAGGTCTCTTTCTATAAGTCTATAGTATCTAACTAAACTATTGTTGTATGTAAAGTAAATAAGGTTTTTAAAATGTTTAAGAAGCTTCATTTAAAATTAAATTAAAATGCAGAGACCCCCCGGACTGGTGGCCAGGACCTGGGCAGTGTGAGTGCCACTGAAAATCAACTTGCATGCTGCAGGTTGTTTACCCCTGTTTAAAGACTAACGAATGTATTGGAACATAAGCTTTTGTGGGTGAATACCCACTTCATCAGATGCATGTACACTGGTATCTTAAAAAGAAGAATTACTTCCAGCACATGATCAGAAGTTTTTCTTACAATAATATATTATGTGCATATAATAATAGATCTTTCAGAAAAAGTAACTATTTTAACAATTTGATGAAAAGACATAACTGAAGGAAAAAACCTTTTTCCCCAAAAACTCTTGAACCCATTTTACTCGGAACAGCAATTTGAAAATAAACACAGAGTAAAGAACACTTCAAACCATGTGGAAAAACAAAGTGATTTTTTGTTTGTTTGTTTGAAGGTTAAAGGTTTTCTTAAGCTTGTCTGTTCTTGGTATCGGTGCGCATGTCCACATCCTGTGTCATTTGCTATATGAAATTAATGGCCTTTCAGACATAGGATATCCTGGGCATGAGAGACTTTGCAAAAGATACATCATAATGATATATTATGCAATATACATAAAGGAAATAGCTGAAGTTGACCCTACTTATGGAGACAGTTTTCTTTCTACACAGCGTGATCCTTTGGAAGCCCAGTATAAAAGCGTATGGGCCAATTTCTGTCCTGCTTTAAAACTAGAATTAAGGCTAATTTAATAACTTTTACACAATTATCCTTTAAAAAGTTAAATCAGTATTGAAACTGAGACCCTTATGTTGGCCGCCTATGCTTGGGGGTGGGAGGAAGTCTGCCACCAATGACATTCTTAAATGCTGACTTGGATTTTTAAATGTGTGGCTATAATAAAATTTTAGTTGTTTCCAGGCTCTTAGATGGTCAGAAGTGTGTTGTTATGATATTTCTGTCTAAGGTAGTTACATGGCCCTCATAACTGGGGATAGCCAGAAACTCTCAATCTTTATTGTATTTTTCCTCAGAACACTTGTGAGGTAGGGAACTATTATCCCTATTTTACAGATGAACTGAGGCACAGAAAGGCTAGATGACTTGCCCCAGGTCACACATGAAGATTTTGGTGAAGTCCTAGGTTAGCTCTCTACCCACAGGATTATCTTTCCTCTTTTGTTTTGAGCACAGTGGGTGCAACTAAATGCTATTTGTTCCTGCTTTTGTTGTGCAGTATTTCAGTTTCTAATATAATATATTACAAGGTGCTTATCATTGCATTTTGGATTATTAGGAGAGCTGCTTATAGAGAAGTTTCATCGAGATCCCTCAGGAGGTTATAAAGGATGTCCCTACATACATGAACAAAGTGCTCTGCATGTCCCTGACATCCCCTGCCCACCTTCATTACCCAACAGGGGAATGAAAAGCACATGCAAACTCTGCCTCTGTTTGTTTGTTAAATGATTGCCTCTCCTCATATGAGTAAAACAATGGAAAGTTGATACCCATGTTTTGTTAACTTGGGGAAGGGCTGGATGTCATCTTTAAATTTAAGCATGTGTATCTGAGGTACCTTCCCCTTCAGTGAGCTCATCTGTCATCGTCTGGTGGGATTGGCTAGACTGTGGCTGAGTCTTGAACGGGTCCTGGCTCGTGGCATGGCTGGAGCACCCTGGCATCTCTTTCCCTCTCCTAACCCCAAATCACACCAGGGTGTGTGTCTCGTTTCCTCAGAGTTATCCATGGTTGTCTGTGGGGTCTCCGCTAAGTATGGCATGTGCCTTGTAAAAGCAGCACATCTGTGGTTTAGTACCAGATTGATTTATGTCCCTGGCCTAGCGGTATGCCTGAGGCAATTCCTTGTCTTCCACGTGGCACTGCTGCTGTTCCCTGTGGTACCCCTTTGCCTGCATCCTCCATGCAATCTTTGCAGTTTCTACAACAGATCTGTAGCTGTGCCTGCACAGCCTCTTCTCATAGGTCCAGGGGATCCAATATTTCCTGTCTACTCCAAGCAGGAGCACATCTGGTGTTTGGAGCTGGTATGGTTGGTTTGTTAGTTTGCATGCAACAAGGGAGCACTGTGTTCTTGCCATACTGGGAAATCAGGAAAAGACATTTCAAAAATACACAAGAGGTTTTTAAGGCAAATGTGTGGCTTGGGGGCTCCATGACCCCTGGGCAATGGAGTTCACAGTTGTGACCAGAATAGTCATTGTCACAGGAAATGTGGTATTGTGGGACATCTGTTGGAGAACCGCTAGGGTCAACACAGATCATTCTCACTTGATCAACCTCGGTAAGTTGACCACGGCTCTGCACTGTTTGGGGAGGTGGTTTTACTGCATCCCTGAAACAGAGCACTTAGTTGGAGACAAGTTTGAGTGTAGACAAGTACACAAATAGCTCCATACATCAACCTAACTTTGTGGTATAGACCGGGCTGTAGAATGTGGGGTAAAAAAATTCAAAAGGATAGAACTGGAATATAGATTCTAGACCAGCTAGTTCTTATAAAAAAAATTATTGGCCTTTGGTTTGAGAGAGTGGCTTCTGAAGCAGATATATCTGTCACTTCAGAGTTGGATAGCTGGAGAGTGGTGGCTTCTGGCCAGGTGCCCAGCTCTGAAGGCATCACCACTGCCAGCGGCAGTGCAGAAGTAAGTGGCATAGTATGAGAGGGTCATTGCTTTTGGGGGATGGGGCTGGCTTTATGGGTGGGCGACCACTCAGGACACTGTGGTATTGCCCCCCTTCCACACAGCCAGGCTAAGGCCTCTTTAGCCCACGAGCACTGGACCCAAAGCTGGGAGGGACAGGGCTGGGGTGCCACGGCCAAAGGCTCCTACCATGCACCAGACTCCCAGCCAGGCTGGGCAGGGATGGGACTTCTTTCCCTGCATAGGAACTCCTGGGGCCGAGTCAGACCCACTTCCAGGAAGCTCTGCAGCTGCTGGATGGGAGCCCAGCTTTGAAGGCAGCGCCACCGCCAGCAACAGCACAGGTGATGTGGTATGGTATTGTCACCCTTATATTTGCACCACAATAGCATATGATGCCACCCTCACTTCTGTGCTGCTGCTGGCGCTGTCTTCAGAGCTGGGTGACCGGAGAGTGGCAGCTTACATTTCAACTGCTCTGTAGTTCAGTGATTGAAAATGCTGCTTCGCATCGAAGCTGCGTTTCTCAAGTTCCTTGTTTTGCATAAAACCTGTCAGTGTGCCTATTGTAATTTCTAAATCCTCCGTATGAATTCTTAACAAGCTGTGGAAATCCTGACTAGTAAGCTTTCAGTTAATGCATTAACATCATTTTCCACCTGAGTTGCAGATTAATACGGAGATGACACAATCACATTCTGTTTGGCAATTTGCTAAAGTAATCTTCTCTTATCCATATCTGTTGATCTATGCTTGGCATTGGTTTCCTATAAATTAAATGATTTAGTTAGGAATAGTTCCCTTTTTTGCTAAGGTATGTGTGTATATATTTGAAATTTTAAAATATAAGACAAACTAAGTTTTGCCTCTAACTACCATGCCATTATTAATGTGTTTTTTATTTCACTTAAATATCTTTCCTGCTTTCCAGGAGTGTAGTTCAGTCTTATTGGATAACTGTTTGTATATCTGTGAATAACAGTAAGCTCCTCTTCCTCCCCCATCTTCCAGTTGTAACAGCGTATAAGAGAATATTGGCTTTTATATTTGTTCGTTGTAGGCAAAGTTATAAGATCCAACATTTATATAGTATACATACCATGAATTAGTCTTTTTAAAAAGGGATATATTATCTTAAAGTAGGATTGGTCTAGGTATCTTTCTGTTTATAGTGATGTGATTGCATGTATCTGTTAAAATAACTATTTCAAATTAGTGATGCTAGATAATTGGGACTATTTAATGTCACATCAAGGATTAGTCACCTACTCCAGGAAAGTGTACTAATCTGGATTAAATCATCGGAGCATGCTGTAAAATAGGTTGGCAGTAATTTGCATTCGCTTTTTAGGGACTTTTAAGAAAGTACAACAAATTAAAATTCTAAAAGCAACCATGGTTAAATCCTGGTCCTGTAGGCAAGGATAATATAAAAGGACTTTGTGGGTAACCCTGTGCAGCTGGAGGGATTTCATCTCCAAAAAACTTCAAGTAGGGTCGAGAGCCACCTTGTTACAAGTTTAATAACTCACTGAACCGGATCAGCATTATCCTACTGAGCTGGGGGGACCACGAATCATACAAAAAGAACTGCCAAGCAGCCACGTGGACCTCTACATATTTTCCTCAGGCTACTATAAAAATTAATATATAGTGATCAACTACTACAGCATTCAGTAGAAGGGGTGTTGCTGTCTCTACTGTTTTTTTAGTAATATTTAATCCAGGGTCTTTAACCTTCATGGATTAATGGCTTGAATCTAACTGTTCCCACATCCTGGAATTTAACTGTAATTAATACATCCAGCCAGCCTGGTAGACATGTAAAAATAGGAGAGGAGGGCAATAGATTTGACTTACCTGTTTTTAGTGTTACCTCATTGTTCCACCTTTATTTTGGTGCATTATATATGCATACTATTAAGTTATCATTCTGCGTCCATCAGAACACCTACATATTTTTAAGGACAGTTAATGGGAATAGAACTTAAAGCTACTTGTCTCTCAACCTTGTGCTTAGCTCACTAGTCTACAAGGCCTTTGTCCTTGCATGCTCTCTCTAAATATAAAAACCAAACAAATCTGTTTTTAATGGTTTTGCTAGTTGTCATTTATCAATGTCATGATTGTTTATGAAATTCTAACTCTAGTCTTTATTACTGTTGAAGTTTTTAGAGTGCTTCACTTCTTTAGGAAGTAGGGTGTTAACTGTTGACTGACGGGACTGGGCTGTCTCCCACCAACAAAGCAAGGGTAATACACTCAGTAATATGGGGGATATTTGAAACAGGAGGGGGAAAAGAACACTGAGAGGTTCATTTCTCTATATCCATAGTCACATCTCTTGAATACAGAGCGGCTGTTCAAATGTCACTATTCTTTGAAACAGAATAGAGAAGAGACCACATCTTCCAAAGTAACACATCAGCATGATGTGATGCTTGTCCCCATGCTCTGTGAGTGCAAGGACTTGTAAACAAACTGAACCTATTTGCATATAAATAAGTACATGTAATCAAGTTGCAAATCTGATGAAATGCAAATCTATGGTAAAAAAAAAAATTAATTTCAGCTGCTTTAGGATTATACAGCATCTCCAGCACCCTCTCTATGGGAATGGGCTGGATTTGTGACAAGCCATTCCTCCTGAACTAGCAGGAAGATTTGCTTTTTGGTTATTGCATGTTAAGTACAAAGAGTGTGCTAATATTACTTGAGTGGTTGAGCTTAATAATATTGTATCCAATATATTCTGAGGCCTTGTAAACCTACATATGCAACAGGATGTCTAGCAGCATTTACCCGTAACACTTATAGTACGTCCTATTTTCAAAGTGTTGTACAATTTTGACTTTTCTGTCTAAACTTCAATTTACTTCTTGGTGACGGTCTTTTAGGTTTCTGTTCCTAGTGAGAAATCTTAAATAGAAAATTGTTACAGGAAATATTTAAAATTTTACCCTTCATTTTAAAAAGTGATACAAACACTTAGGACCCTAAGTCTCATTGAAAGTGGGAGTTAGGCTTCTAAGTGACTTGGGACTTAGTCTTCTAAATCACTTAGGTGCTTTTGAAAATATTGCCCTAAATCACCAGAATCAGGTACACTTATCAAATAGGTTATTAATTCTAGTGCTAATCATATAGGATTTCTGACTGTCTCTTCAGTACTTTCTTCTTCCTAGCCTGCTGTCCACCTGCCTGACTCCAGTCTACTACTTTTGCTTCCCAAAGTAATCAGTTTCTTCCCTCAGTGGTGACATTAAATCTTGAATCAATCCTAACCACTTGCAGGAAGATGGATAATTAAATGACACTGTATTTTTTCTTGTATGAAGAAAAATGCATTAACAATTGCAATTAAATTGGAAAAAAGAATACATGTGCAATATGAAGCCATACACATAATGCCATAACATAGCCTACATTTATTTCTAGAGAGGCAGTGTGGCCTTAAGATAGAGTACTGGACTTAAGGAAACCTGGGTTCTATTCACCGCTGTGCCACTTTACTGCTGGGTGACTTTAGGAAAGTCACTTCCCTTCCTGTGTCTTGGTTTCCTCATCTGGAAAATGGGGATAATATTTGCCTCCTTTGCAAAGGACTTTGAGGTCTATAGATAAAAAACGCTGTATAAGAGCTAGTTGTAGTTTGTATGTTGTAAGAGCTAAGAAAGGAACCTAAGCAAAGAGGAAATAGAAACAAACTATAGGAAACGAGAGAATGATGACACAACGAACATAGCATGTCAGATAGAAGAAATACCATGCAGAACCTGGAAACTTGTAATATAGCAAAGACATCTGTCTCTAACTCTCTCCAGCACTTTTTTACCAGATCCATCAACAGAACTCTGTATATACATCACCATTCCATACCTACCCCTTAATCAGCTCTGAAAATAAGTACTAAATGCCACAGATGTTTTCTTCCCTTCTGTTCTATGTTGTTTTCTAGAGCTGCTGCCCTATCATTCCTCTCCAGTCCCAATTTGTCTGAATGAAACAGTGTCACCACCTTTTTATCCCCTGGTCTTCCGCAGTTGAACAAAAAATTGGACTTCACCAAGTATTGTCTCTGTTCAGCTTTCCCATCCTTTCTCTGGAATATCTTATTTCTGTGAAGCTGATAATACTTAACATTAGGGCCAGACCCTTGCCTGTAATTTCAGAATCTTATGAATGAGCAGCAAAGAGTCCTGTGGCACCTGATAGACTAACAGACTTATCGGAGCATGAGCTTTCGTGCGTGAATACCCACTTTGTCGGATGCAGCAACACAAACATTTATAGTAATGTGCAAGTGCACAGGAAGTGGAAAGTGAAATTCTGGAAATGCAGGTGTTTATATTCAAAGCCGTACCAGTTTAAAGTGCAAAGCTTGGTGTGTGCAGTCTTAAATAGATGTAAAACTGGAACTTGGTTTGTAACAATTTAGCTCTGGGGTAAAATTTTCAAAAGTGCGGAAGAGATTTAGAAATGTGACTCCCCTTTTTAAAAGTCACTTGGGCACTTAAGGTACATCTACAGTGCAAAAAACAAACCCTGCAGCAGGAAGTCTCAGACTGGATCAGCTGACTCAGACTTGCATTACAGGGCTTAAAATAGCAGTGCAGACATTCCTGTTGGAGCTTGGGTTCTAAACCTGGCGGGAGGCACGCGTCTCAGACCCTGAGCAAGATATTCCAGCAGGAATATCTACACTGCTACTTTTAGCTCCAAAGCCTGAGCTTGTCGGCTGACTCATATTCTGAGACTCACTGATGTGGTAGTGCGGTTTTCAGTGTAGACATACCCTTAGGAGCCTAAGTCCCTTCTGCGCTTCTGGAAATTTTACCCATGTCACTAAAGTATCAACTTAGTGTTGAAAACAGATTTAAATCTGATTAATATTATCCACATAGGGGTTTAGATCTTTTAATTAGGTTTAAAATCAGACCTTTAGTTAAACTTGTGCAACTTTGGTTTTTAGTCTAAAATCATGATTGACCAGTACATTTCCATTGCCCATACAGAGATGCAGAAAAGAAACATAAATGAGATTTTGTAAGTTCTTTGTTTCAGTAAACAGAGGTATTGTGTGAAATATTTAAATTTGTTTTATGAAGTATGTTTTTACATACTTTGTCTCTATAGGCAAAACATTCACTGCTGGCCACTTTTTTATTGGTGACCGAGTTTACTGAATATCACGTTGTTTAATAAAATTCCAGTGGTGGAATGCAGAAAATTAACAGGGTTGCCAGGGAAAAAAATAGAAGCTCAGCAACAAAGGCCATTCTGTGACTTCAGTGTTTGTATTTGTTCATGGCTCTTATTTTTCTTTTTTTGCAGCTTGAGGGTAGGCAAAGACATAAGTTTTGTAGGGCATTCATAATTCACTATAATGCTTTTGTATCTTTTTTCCCCATTTAGGACTTTAGCAACGATTGCATAGTCTGAAGGAGCTGAAGGGCAGATAGGGAAATGTATTTTTCTGTCACTCAAGATTTGCTTTTATTGAAGAATGCAGTGTTGCTCATAGGAAAGAAAATGAAGCATTCAACACTGCATTCCAAATACTTTCTTAAAAAAAAAAAAAAAAGGAAAAAAAAAAGTTCTACTTCTCTTTCCATTCTCTGCCAGAGACAGATCACTTAAACTCTTGAATTACAACATCTGTCTATATCTAAGGGGCCTCACTCGCCCAGCCTCCTTAGTTGTTTCTCTATCCAGCAGATGGATCAATTCCCTAGGTGGCTGGAGGCTGCCCTTCTAGAAGAATCCAACGGTATCTCAAGTGCAAACTCAGACTGTAAACTAGCCAGAAGGAAAGAGGAGGAAGTTAGATTTGTTCAGGCTGATATAGTCAGGGTCCTCCTGTACATAGTTTTATAACTAGAGCTTGCACCAGAGGCATCACCATTCCTAGAATTCCTGTACCCACATACAGCGGTCAGTAATTCTAGTGGCTGTCAGCCACGGTCAAGCCCAATTCCATGTCTGGTACCCTCAGAATCAAAAAAGGGTAACATCTAGGGTTGGTGATTGAGTTCCTACTTAAGACTTGGACCATTAAAACTGAACTCTGGAGAATACTATAAAGTGGAGAGCACCACCCAGCAATCAGTTTCTATAGCGGTTTCTCAATTTGGAAAGCTAGTAAACTTCACAGCCTGTAAAGATGCAGGCTTCATCTCCCATTCCTCACTACTGTTGCACAGTTAACCTCTTCCTGTATAGAAGGTGGAATGGCAGCTGTATGGTACCTTAGAGATTGGACTGATGAAGATTCAACTTGTAGGCTGTGACCTATGGTTAATTCCAGGTCCTCCTGAGTTTGTTGTGCCCTTTCAGGAACTTCATAGCTAGCCCATGCTGCCATTAAACATATTTTCTAGTACTGTGGCAAGAAAGGGCACAGTAAGACCTGACTATAACAACGTAAAATAACTTGTCTACAGACTTCCTAAAACTTTAGCTATGCAGTCTCATTTATCCCTAATGTTTGAGTAGAACATTCAGATAAAAAATTCACAACACACGGATAAGATCAATAAAATACCTTGCCATTATAGATGCTGGTTATTCAAGATTCTAGACTGGTTATGTTAATTTTTTTCTACTACAGAATAGAGATCACAGTCCAAAATGTCTAGAAGTAAAACTAGGATTCCAAAATCTTGTAATTCTTTCACTGATTAATTTAAAAAAAAAATCTGAAAAAGGCATTTGCGCAGCAATTTAGGTAATTCTAATTATGGATATTAGCCTGACTAAATTGAAGAAGCTTTCTGGGTGGTTAGTTTACATATGGTGACTTGCTTCCATCTTGAAGAAAACCATTTAATATCAATGCTCAGGGTTTAGAAAAAATTAGAAATAGTTTGGCTTTACATTAAAGTTTTAGGGCATGGAGTCTAAGTCCATAATTTATTTCATGTAGAAGTGATGCTAGCTATCATATACAGAAAGTATGATACATATTAAGAGAGAGGTTGCCAACTTTCTATTTGGAGAAAACAGAACACATTTGCCCCTCCCCTTCTCCAAAGCCCCATCCCTGTTGACTCCATCCCCCTTCCCTCTGTCGCTTGCTCTCCCCCATGCTCACTCACTTGATCATTTTCACCAGGCTGGGGCAAGAGGTTATGGTATGAGAGGGGGTGAGGGCTCCGGCTAGGGGTGTAGGCTCTGGAGTGGGTTTGAGGATGATGGATTTGGGGTGCAGGAGGGGGGCTCAGGACTGGAGCAGGGGACTGGAATGCCGGAATGGGTTCCGAGCTGGGGCAGGGGTGCAGGAGGGAGTTTGGGTGTGGGGAGGGATCTAGGGCTGGGGCAAGGGAGTGAGGTGCGGGAGGGGGTTTGGGCAGCACTTTACCTCAAGCGTTTTCCAGGAAGTGGCCAATATGTCTCCTAGGCGGAGACGCACAGCAAGGGGGCTCTGTGCGCTGCCCCTGCCTGCTGGCACCACCCCGCTGCTCCTGTTGACCGTGGTTCCTGGCCAATAGGAGTTGTGGAGCAGGTGCTTAGGGAGGGGGTTTGCATGTGGAGCCCCCGTGACCACCCCGTGCCTAGCAACCAGAGGGATATGCTGGGAGCAGTGCAGAGTTGGGAAGGCACCCTGCCTGCCCCACTGCGGGCAGCCAACTAAACTTTTAATTGTCTGGTCAGCGATGAAAAGGGACCCTGGTGAGTCAAGTCCGCAACTGAGCTTTCTGGTTGAAATCCAGATGCCTGGCAACCCTAATTAATAGTCAGGTTGTTATACAGTGGGAGGGAAATAGTTTCTAATGACTGGGAGCACTAGCCAAGAATTTTTCAACTTCTAATGAACAAGAACTTCTAGCAATAGATATTGTTTGATGTAGGAGGAAAATACAAGATTCCTTTGTAGCGTGGATATGCTTTTTCATTATCTTGGTGTCAGAGACTACTGTTACGTAAGATCAATAACAATATAAAGAACAGAAAAGTAAAGAGAATTGGGTCTGAAAATCTAGTTCAGATATCTGCTGGTGACCCAGGTCAACATTCAATAATCCATATTTTTAAAAGATGAAGCGGACATAAGGATTTTAGTTTTGACAGCTTGGCTTTCGAGCTACTCTAATTCTGAAGCTCTCTCCTTTTCACTGTAAGTTAGTCTTCAAAAAGAAATCTGGCCAAATGGAGACGTAGGTATGTTTATA
Source organism: Chelonoidis abingdonii (assembly GCF_003597395.2). NCBI lineage: Eukaryota > Metazoa > Chordata > Testudines > Testudinidae > Chelonoidis > Chelonoidis abingdonii. The sequence continues at coordinate 124,115,287 of NC_133771.1, forward strand.
GAAGCTGGCTGAACTGCTTTTGTAATAACATACTAGGCTAGAAGAGAAGAAGGAAAATTACAACTTGTAGAAATTTCTCTTAGGCTGTGAAATTCTGGGTGGAGACTAGGAGTAGTATTTTCAAAAGCACCCAAGTGACTTGGGACCTAGGCTCCTAAGTCATGTAGGTGCTTTTAAAGTATTTTTATCCTTTTATCTGGTTTGTCTGAAGTGTCGTGCACACTAATATTGCTATATAAATAATATGATTGTGATTTGGTAACTTCTGCCTTTTTTAATCTCTTCTGATTAGATAACTTTGCATTTGCATGCTCAATATTAGATCAGAATTCTCCAAGTGATTATTTCTTTATTCTGCGTGACGTAAGATTTTCTTGATGGATTCTGTTGCACAGTCAAAGTCTTTGTTAATTCAGTAACAAGCCCCAGATTCAAAGGACACCTTTGCTCTTTCCTCTAAACCTATAGGTGGTGTAACAGGATCTAGACTCACCACCACTGGTGTCTCCTGCTAGTTGCTTTGGGAATTAGCTCTTGTCAGCTGTGGCATACCCTCTGCACGTGGTGTCTCACCCATTGTCGGCTCTACTGATTTGGGAACCGTGTTGCTCCCCACTCGGTGGTGTCCGCTTCAGGGCACTGCCCTGTGGCAGTGCCCACTACTCCACTTTCACCCACTTCCCAGGGGGTTGGGGTGGGTAACAGTCCTTTTGGCTTGCACCTGCCTCAGTGACCAATCACAACCCCAAAGTCTAGCCTCTCGCCTCCAGGGCAAGTTTCAGTCAGTCTCAGCCACACTCCTCCACAGCCAGGTGCAGTACAAGGGGAGGACCCAGGCCAATCTCTTACTCTGGGTACTGTCCCAGGGACCCTCTAGTGGCATCCTCTCTGCCCTTCTCTCTCCTTGTCTGATTATCCTTCCTGGGCCACTTCCCACTTGGCCCCCTGCACCTTCTCAGTCTTTCTAGTCAGGGGCTGCAGCCTGGCAGGTAATGGGATAGAGTTCTCTTCTACTCCACCTCCTTACCTCAGGAGCCAGTCCTCCTCCCTTGCTAGTCAGGGAGAAACTCCCCTCTCCTTTGCTAGGCAGCCTTTATATAGGGCTCAGCCTGGCTCTGATTGGCTGCCTCTTTCTTTGCCCTGATTGGCTCTCCACAGGCCTTTGCTGATTGGCTGCTGGTCTACACAGCCTCTCTGGTCTGTTCCAGCCCTTTTTCTCATAGAGTGGGGCAGCCACCCCACTACAGGTGGGTTTTCCCATCTCAGTTATGGCTTGTAGTTCCTTATTCAAGTCTTTAATTGAAGATGGTTGCAGATATTGCAAAAGGATAACCACTTCTTAAGGATGTTATAAAAAAGTTCAGACTTTAAAAAGAAGGAATCCCCCGTCTTCCACTCGATCCAAAAAAGGAAAACAAACTCCTCCCAAAAGACCTAGGTTTTGTTTTTCACAAGTCTTCATAATCTCAAAATGCTTTGCTCACTTAGCATCAAATTAAAAACATATTGTAGACTAGAGACCACACCTATTAAGAAATTCCTGTTGTAAATGAGCCTTTCAGAAAGTTAGAGGATGGCCAAAATTCCATTATATTGGAGAGTGTCTAGCAGCCTTAGCTGTGGAATTGCTCATAACAAAGATTTGTATGGTTTGCCTTACATGATGGAAAATCCTGTGTGGCAACTATTGGCGACTTGATTATCTCTCCACTTTCTTTGATACACACCCCAAATCCTTGAGATGTTGCTTCTGTCATCATCCTTGTGGTCCAGTAGGGTAGTACTTCCTTAGGATCCATCAAGGCCGCTCCTGAATTGGCCCAGTGGATTGTCAAGATCTAACATCAAGGGTTCCCCCTGTTTTGGGGGGAAGGGCAATGAATTACAACTTCCTGTCTTCCTAAATCTCAGGAGACCAAACCTGGTTTTTTTATGCATAGATTTACAAAAGATTACAGTTAGGCTGGCACAGTGCTGCTAACATATTGTAGGAGAAAGAATGCTTAAATATTTAATATAGGCAGCAGATTTGTGTGTGTGTTTTTTTGTTTTGGTGACAGCAAGATTCACTGCAATACAAACTATTGATACATGAAAAAATATAAATCCTGTTACTACTTTTTCTTTAATTGCACCTCTCTCTCTTTGGAACAGTGCTACTTTTCTTTGTGTAAATACTCAGTAAACCTTTTTGTATAGGCAAATGTTATACTTGACTAACCTGATTTCTTTGAGCCATGGATCCTATAGTTGCTCACTGATTAAACTAGTTAGTCTTTATGAAACTGCTCTTGAAATAACTTGTTTATTACAGAACTTGAACACTTCAGAATTTCATTCATTTTCATTCCCTTTTTTAATAACTGCCATAAGATTATTTTATCAGAATTTGAAAGTTAATTTCCTCAGATGATGGCTAAATTGTTTGATAGACAAGCCTTGTGTACATGTGGAAACCAAACTATTGCTGAAAACGTTTCTCATTAATGACTATTGAAAGCTATCTAAGTGCTTGTGCAAACCTGACTCAATACCATCTCGGAAAACATGACTGAGACTTTCAAGGGTCAGGGGAGAAATGCCCAGTCTTTAAAAAGAGATGCCTAGTGATTTCTAGTTTCATTTATTCTTTCTTACTTTTTTTTTTTGTAACCATATGTATTTGTATGTGAAGTCTGATAATTACTGTAGTGAAAGTGAAAGTCCTCTGGGCTTTTATTTTTTTTATTGTATTGTGAAACCTTGACTCAGAGCTTTCCCCTACTGCTATGTATCTAGTTACTAATAATTATTTGTTACAGCAGTGCCTAAAGATCCCAACTGATTTATTCTATGTTTGTAGAGCACAGTGGGTCATGGTGTATGACTAGGGCTCCGTGGCACTATGGTAATACAAATGATCATAATTGGGGGTTGGTTGATTGTGCCAAACACCATACAATGCTTACTAACAGTTCTGTTTGCTGCCTAGAAGAGTTTATACTCTACATATCTAACAGACAAAGGACAGGGAGTGGAAACCAACACAGGAGGGTGAAGTGACTTCACCCAGGGTCAGTGGGAGAGTGAGGGATAGAACCCTACATCTCCTGAGTCACAGTCCAGTCTACTGGGCCACTCTGCCCTTTTTTTTTAATCCTCCACCTCCAAATTTAAATTTTTCCTGAAGGAAAAAATCACATTTTAAAGTAATCAGATCCAGCTAACTTGCATCCAAGAATTAAAAAAAAAAACTGGCTGAGTTGCCTGCTAGACGGGTAATGTTGATTTTTCAATGAGTTTTGGAACCGTGAGAAAGTTCCAGAAGACTGGAAGAAAGCTAATGTTCCACCAATATTTAAAAAGATGGTCAACGCTCTGTAGTCTGTGTTCACTCCTTGTAGTTCAGCCAATCCTCACCAGCGGCTCCAAAGCTATGCCAACAAGCCCACTTCCTCAGTCTTTCTATAGTTAGGAAAGAATCCCTTGTGATTTTTAGAGAGGGTTATTGCACAAACAGTACTCTGACCTCTAACCTGTTACTATAACACAATATTTAAAAAGTGTAAAGAGGATGATCCAGGTAATTATAGTCGTGTCAGTCTGACATTGATTCCAGGCAGAATAATGGAGCAGTTGATAGGGACTTCATTAATAAAGAATCAATGATAATATAATGCTAATCAACATGGGTTGATGGAAAATAGGTCTGGTCAAACTGTCTTGATATCATGTTTGTTTGTTGTTGAGATAACAGATTTGATAATCTTCCGACATGGGGAACAAATATTTGATAATGGGCTCTTCATTCTATCAGACAGAGGTATAACAAGATCCAATGGCTGGAAGTTGAAGCTAGACAAACTCAGACTGGAAAAAAGGTGTACATTTTTAACAGTGAAGGTAATTAACTATTAGAACAGTTTACCAAAGATCATGAAGTGTTCTCCATCCACTGACAATTTGAAAATCAGGATTCGATGTATTTTTTTTTTAAAGATATGCTCTGTTTCAAATGGAGTTATTTTGGGAGAATTGTGTGGACTGTGTTATACAGAAGTTCAGACTAGATCATAGTGATCCCTTTTGACCTTGGAATCTTTTTTTTTTTTTTTAATCTTTCTGAAGATTTCAGTATGCCTTTCTGGAATTTAGTCACATGAAGCTATGAAAAAAACCATCTCACATATACAGTGAAAGGACTTGAGTCCAAAACTAAAGCTTACTGTCCATCAAACTAGTCAAAAAGTAGAATTAAATGTTGTGTTATAGTAACAGTTTAGAAGTCAGAGGTTTGTGCAATAACCTTCTTTAAAGATTGCAAGGGATTCTTTCCTAACCATAGGAAGGCTGAGGAAGTGGGCTTGTTGGCACAACTTCGGAGCCACCAGGGAGAGTTGGCTGAGATACAAGACATAAGTGCAGACTAGAGAAGGTTGACTTTCTGTAGGTTTGGGAAATGATATAGTAGTAGTTAACTTTAAATGTTAGGTAAGATAACTAAATGGTCAGGTACAAAATGTAAGTGACCACTAATGCAGGTTGTACAGGACAGTACACTAGCCATTACTTTTTAAGGAATATTTTTCTATATTTTTTTCTGTTAAAACAAATTCCCATACCAATCATATTCTGATAGCTAATCTCCTACCAACCAGTGAAGACATTCTCTTGCCCCCCACCCCAGATAAAGATGGATGTTTCTCTGTTGCTTGGTTCTGTATTTGCATTTTATTTATGTTGTGCTGTCTCCAGTAAGGGTGGTACTTCTCATCCTTTTATTTGCAGTTTTGCTCCAGGTAATAAGTCCAACTTTATCAGTTTTGTTTTTATAGGCTTCAGGCTTAGTCTTGCTCTGCAATCCCTGATGGGTACCTCGAGGTTTCTTGTCAAGTCAGCAAGTGCAGTGCCTGATTTTCCAAGATACGTGACAATGTAGGCAGACTATCAGAGAAAAGAACTGAGCCCTTGAGGTTTTTATCTGAATTTTACTTATAAAAACAGTATCAAGTTACATCTTAAAGTATTTATTTTACTTGCCATTGTTCATGGGTCACTCTTTACACTCTCCTGAGAATAACTCTTTTCTGTCAGTATTGCCTCCATTTAAACACTGACAGTCTGTATTTCTGTTTTTATAGAGCTTCAATTGACATAGCTTTTCTGTTCATTTCCTAATTTGTGTGCCAATATTGGGGATGACAGCACAGGTCAGAGTGGTGTTCGTTAGTAAACTTGCTTCAGAGCCAGTAAAGAGAGCACAATTTTTTCAGTCTCAGGCGCCATGTAATAATGACCACTATCTTGTATTTCTGTAATATTCCAGTTAGGTTATAGGCATTTTGAGAGGTCACATTGTGGGCTTAAACCGCTGGAGTGGTGGTGGTTGTAGTAGTAGCAGTATGTATGTTGGTTGGTTGGTTATTTGGAGGGAAGATGAACTTGTAAAATCTTCTTTTAACCCTGAACAGATTTTTGTGCTTGATGTTCTTGCTGAACAGTTGTTTACATTTTGAGATTGCTGATTAAAAACTCTGGATTCAAAATAAATAATATGTTTCAATATTATTGTAGCATTTAGCAGTTCTTGTCATGGACCAGGACCCTATTGCATTAGGTGCTGCATAAACATGATGGCTGCCAAGTGTCAGTATAATTTAAAAGTTAGTCTAAGGGGCCTGATTCCAACAGTTGCTGAGAACCCACATCTCAGGTTTTAGACACTAACAAAAGGCCTGATGTCCATACACGCAAGCAACCTTTCGTGCACACGCAGGAAGTTGGATGGGGAGGTCAGACAAACAGTTGAAGGATTGGGGAAAGGAATGCAACCATACCCTGATTGTAATGATTGCCATCTACCTTGTTGTTTCTGTGGGTTGTTTTTTTTTTTTTTTTTTTCCCTAAATACATAAACTAGCCAGCTGCCCCTCCTACAACCCTGGCCACTGTTAATTTCTTTTTTCCACAGATTCTTCAATATTAAACAAGGTATTGATAGTAAACTATTTGGCTCAAGGGGGTGGGGTGGAACCTTATTCACAACACAGAATAAAATACAATGTTTAGGCAATTTTTGGACTTCAGGGATAAAGAATTACTTAATATACAAAATATGAAATGTTGAATCTGTATCAAGATTATAGAATACAGTTGAGGGCCATGCCTTCTGTCTAAGTTTTGATGTCTTCAGTTTTGTCCAGCCAGCCAAATCTTGTAAGAACCTTCTGCCTGGTGGTTACAAAATAACGTTGACCATAAAGATAGAGTGGAAGTGACTGTCACAGAACAAAGTCTAACATGAGGAAAATGGAAACCATCATAGCAACAGAATGACGATAATTTAGTTCACTACCTTTAAAGATAACTTCTGTCAGAACACCAAGTGTAACTTCTCATTATCCTCTTTATCAAAAAAGAAGTTCAGTTACATATTTGGTACTGCTTTTGGGTTTTGATTAGCAAACTATTCAGAATTAAATTTTGAATCAATTGGTGGGCTTTCAGTGCCACAGAACCCTTCAATGTTTTGATCTTCTAAATGGTAGTCAGAAACTGTCATACAGTGCTGTGTAATGGATACACAAAATGAATCTTTGTTTTAATATGTCAGAGGGCAATATAATTACTCTTGTAGGGAATTGATGTACGTAATATTCTTTAAGTTCACAATGTCAAGTGTGGGAGTCCAAAAATTAGATGTGCAGCTGTGTTTTGTTTGTTGGGGTCCTTGCATGATCTAATCCATCCATTCTTACTCTCTGCTCTGTTTTATCAGAGAAGGCAGAGTACTGAAAAAAATACATCTGAATTTCAGAGTAAAGTTTTTACATATTTCAAATCCTTTTCCTCTAGGTAAGGGCTAAGGCACAGTGGTAGAAAAATGGGAAGCTGTGCTGCTGCTGCATATACTGAACTCCATTTTGTGGATATAGTCTATTCTCCAGGATTGTTAATGTATCCATTTTCATATATCCCCCTCTTTTACACTTCCCTCCTCTCTCTCCATGACTCAAAAAAATGCCTGCATATAAATATATATGTATAAGCTATGGAATACATGGTGTGGTGTGGTAAAACTTTAGGATGGCCTTTTTACTTTTGCCATGAGTGATGAAGCCACGAGTGCGTTTTGTGCAGATGCACCTGAACCAGTATCAATAAAACCATAATCCCACAGTACCATGTGACAAATACAGAATATTTTGAGATGTTTTAGAGAGTTAAGTGTTTTGTTTAGGTAACTTAATATTTTCCACCTGCAAAGCCCAGTTACATAGTTACCATGAGGTCAACTGTATATGCCTCGGAAGGAGAGAAATGTGAATCACCTCCAAAGATGGGTCATCACATAATGGAATGTGATGATGTAGGATACACATCCACTAATCCATTTTAAGGGATGCTTCATCGCATGAAGTTTGGGAGTCACTGACAACAGGATATGATACCATTTACATTCTGTAATGCTACCCTTTTCTTTTGGTAGGATAGTGATTTTTCTAGTTGTGGTTGGTATGTTCTTGTGGTCCAGGTTTACGTTAGCTTCCATGGTGGTGGTACTGGTGTATGGGAGTATGTGCATGTACATGAGACTTCCCTTTATTGTTTTGTGGATATGTTATCGGTTTCCTGTTTTAAGAAACTTCTGAATTTCAGGCAAGAATTGAAGTGTATTTATGGAGCTGAGAGCATATTGGAAGAGTTATTTCCCCATCGTATATTAGGATGGGGTAGGCAACCTATGGCACGTGTGCCGAAGGCAGCACGCAAGCTGATTTTTCAGTGGCACTCACACTGCCTGAGTCCTGGCCGCCGATCCAGGGGGGCTCTGCATGTTAATTTAATTTTAAGTGAAGCTTCTTAAACATTTTGAAAACCTTATTTACTTTACATATAACAATAGTTTAGTTATGTATTATAGACTTATAGAAAGAGACCTTCTAAAAACATTAAAATGTATTACTGGTACGCGAAACCTTAAATCAGAGTGAATAATGAAGACTTGGCACAGCACTTCTGAAAGGTTGCCGACCCCTGTATTAGGACCTTACTTGCTTTGTTTCACCTTCTTGTGGCGCTTTCTGGCTGACAAAACTAGAGACAACTGTTAAATTGAAGTAGTAAATTACACTTTCTAGGAAAGAGAGCTATAATATCCCATTATTCATCACTGTCTAAAATATTGGTTCCGTTTACACCGTATTTTGTATTTTATGGTAATTGCTGAACAAAATTATAGTAATAACTCCACTATGTAAGAGAATTTATAATGAAATATTAGAAGTCAAAATTGCATTTGAAACAGCTTTTAAGGTGTTTTACTGAACTCTGTTGATTTTTTATGTAAATGTCTTTTTTGCTGAAACAATGTTTGCGTAAAGAGTTGGTTGAATACGCATTTCTTATTTGTTTTTTTCATGTTTGTTCTTCCTTCCCTTCAGCTCCTGTATGTAAAATATCTGGCAAAATATTTAACTGATCTGCACAAATCACTTAAACTGACCAGTCTTATGTAAATCTCTCGGACGTTACTTAAATTACATCACTTTGCAGAACATGCTGTTTGTGAGCAAAAATTAAATAGTTATATAAATGCCATATTGTTTTCTTCTTTTTTTTTTGTGATATTCTAAACTTTTAACCATTAATAAGGAGACTTTCCATTCAAGATTTAACTTTTTTCTTCCATTATAAAGAAATAAGTACTGAATACTATATATTTTTGTAATAGATATTTCTCAGAAGAGTATAGTCCACAAGATAATGCTTGTGAGTATGCCCTCTATTTGAATAGGGCAATTTAGATAGTATATAGTGTAAGCAATTATTACTGGAATAAGCAAGTATCTGTTAGTAGGGGCAATTGTCATTTCAGTCAGCAGCCTTTTTCAAGATGATCATTCCTGTTCATGCTGTATTATCAGAATATCAGAGGATATAACATCTTGATAAATCCATTAACTGAAATGTCACTTCTTCTGCTAACACAACTTGAAAAGTATTTGCTTATTTGGATTTAAATGTGCACACACAACTCCTATCCTGAGCTTTCAGTGGTCTTGTGTTAATTAAAAAATACAGCTAAAAATTATTACAAAACTAAAATAGCAGCACTTTCTTCCTTTCTTTCCTTCTCTGTCCAGACACATTCATACCACCAATCAGTCAGCAAAAATATTAAAGTTCAAATAAAATGTACTGTTAAAATCTCTCCAGCCATTTTGGCCCTCCCCAGACCTGAAGGAAATGAACTTTGAAGCATGCACATAAGTCAACACACCTGGGCAATTATAGACCAACATGGGGAGTGAATTTTGAAGTCAAGGGAACCTCATGGAGAACATGCCACCAGGAACTAGAGGTTGAAAAAGGTGAGATGGGAAAAGACTTTATCCAAAGTTATGAGTTGGGTTTTTTTGTTTAACATTTTTTATATGAGCCCCAAGTTAGTCTTGGACTTGATCTGGCCAGGATTTTTGAGTAAAAGTTGTTTTAAGGTGGTAGACTTTTGATGTGCAAAATTCCAGCAAACAAAATGTCATGGAAATTAGTGGCCTAGAAATAATTGGGAGTAGGATTACTGAGCCCCTCTGGTAGAACTGTTCACTCTGCAGTAATTCCCCTGGTTCACCAAACATTTCATTCTGCAGGGCACTATTAGAAAAAGGTCCTCTTGTGAGTCTCTCACTTACCAACAAGAAGGCCTGTTGCAAGGCCAGATTCTGCACTTGTATCCTGTGAAGTTACTGATGCCTCTGCAGCGTGGGTACAAAACAGTACCAAATCAGAAGGAAGACTTTCTGCAAAAGATTGTGCACTTACTTTGCTTAGGTGTAAAACTTCGTAAGGTGCAAGTAATAGAGAATCAGGTTTAGAAATTCTTATTTATTAAAAAAACTCATCAGGGGATAGAGCTAGAGGTATTAAGGATTTTCCCAAATTGTGTGATATTTTTTTTGTCTTATCAGTTTTATTGTGTTTATAACTACTTGGGATTACCTAAATACTGGTGTTTTGTGTCTTCAGTTAGAAGAAATATTTCACTTCAACCTTCTCTGTGAACTAATTGAAACAGTACAAAGTAAGTGTGTGTGTGTGTGTGTGTGTGTGTGTGTATGAGAGAGAGAGAGAGAGAGAAATTTTGTTAATCAGCTAATATTGTGAAAACAGCTTTATTTTTACAATACGGAAAGAAAAAGAATAAATGTATTTATAATTTCAAAATGGACAGAAATCAATCCCTAAACAAGACTTGAGCTTGAAAAGCCTTTGATTGTCTTGCTGTTTGTGAGGGAGTAAGTTTGAAAGCCTTTTGTTTGTCAAGGATATGTCATATCTGTTGGACTTTTCTAAAGAAGCTAATGATTTGGTAGGACTGAGATTCCTGATATAAAATGAATGAAAATTTTCCCATTTTGTTATCTACCTTCTAAAATAGGTGATTTTATATATTGATGTTTTAAAAATTCTCCTTTGATTTAAAAAAATGTGCTTGCTAGTTTTGGAGCTGTAACAACAGCAGCTATTTTTCAGACAGAAATTTTGCATTATTTATCATATCTATCCACTACTTTCAGCTTTGTCATTTGATTGTTAGAGTTAATTTATGTAGCAATAGAAGAAAGGAGAGTCATACCATGCTATTACTTGATTGTAGCACATCTGTTATAGTGAATCTCAGAGAATGTGCATGCTCATAGTTGAATTGTTATGGAGGAATTCATGCTTGTCAGTATTGCTGCCTAACATTCTTTTAAATTCCTAGATCCAAATTCAAATCTCTTCTGTAACTTTGACTTTGGTGGGTTTGCATAACAGTTGAATTTAGCCATTCTTATTATGGGGCTCGTTGCATGCTGGGTGGTCTGATAGAGAAAGGACCTGCCGTCTCTCTTGATTTTGGTAATCACTGTTTGTCTCAGTCTCTGCCAAGTTTTCACACATTCTTGGAAGCTAGTCATCCAGCTATTTCAATAGATTTGAACTTTGTCCCTCAAAGTGATGATTAGTTAATGACCTATGCTACTGGATTTAAGAGATCTGCTTCCTTAAACTTTTGGATTTAAGGAATATTTTTTCCTTCTAATCTATATGGTCCAAAGGTTCTTTTCGCAGTCCCCGGTGTTCCTTTGTGTAATGTCTTTTTAAAAGTATTGGATAGTGGTAGGAAATTCTTGTACAGCAGGGGTAGGCAACCTATGGCAGGGGTGCCGAAGGCGGCGCGCGAGCTGATTTTCAGTGGCACTCACGTTGCCTGGGACCTGGCCACCGGTTTGGGGGGCTCTGCATTTTAATTTAATTTTAAATGAAGCTTCTTAAACATTTTAAAAGCCTTATTTACTTTACAAACAACAGTAGTTTAGTTATATATTATAGACTTATAGAAAGAGAACATCTAAAAATGTTAACATGTATTACCGGCACGCGAAAGCTCAAATTAGAGTGAATAAATGAAGGTTCGGCACACCACTTCTAAAAGGTTGCCAGTCCCTGTTGTACAGAATAGTATACGTCTGTTCCCATGTAAAAATTATATTAAACTGGGGTTGAGTATTTCCCAAAATCAAACATTGCAGACTCCAAAATTCAGAGTAAAAGTTAAACTTAAAAGAAATCGTATCATGTTAGGGAATGGTATGTATTGTTAAAGCATCACAAAAACCTCAATTGTGCCCTGTTGTGTGACCATGCAATAATGCTACAATTACAATTTTAGCACAGTAAAAGTTACAGTATAGTTAGGGTTAACACAGGCTTTCTGTCTAGAGCTCAGCTTTTGTAAGCACTCTAAAGTCCATACGGTTGATCAGATTACCTTGAAATTTGTGGTGTCATGGGGGCATAAGGAATGGTCAGTGCTCCAGATTTAGGACTATTTGATGAAGGCGGTCCAGAGATGCATCCTGCAGGGAGAAGCGGAGAGGCAGAGGGAACTCTTCCTAAAATTGACACATTCTAGTAGCTATTTTTCCCCTCACAGATAAAGATTAGGGCTGTCAAGTGATTAAAAAAAAATCATGATTAATTGCACAATTAAAAAATAATAGAATACATTTCTTTAACTATTTTTGGATGTTTTCTACATTTTCAAATATATTGATTTCAGTTACAACACAGAATTCAATGTGTACAATTCTCACTTTATAGTTATTTTTGGTTACAAGTATTTGCACTGTAAAACAACAAAAGAAATAGTATTTTTCAGTTCACCTAAAACAAGTATTGTAGTGCAATCTCTTTATCATGGAAGTTGAACTTACAAATGTAGAATTATGTACAAAAAATGCATTCAAAAATAAAATCTAAAATTTTAGAGCCTGCAAGTCCTTCTTGTTCAGCCAAATGCTAAGACAAACAAGTTAGTTTAAATTTACAGGAGATAATGCTACCCTCTTCTTATTTACAATGTCACCTGGAAGTGAGGACAGGCATTGGCATGGCACTTTTGTGTCTGGCATTGCAAGGCTTTACGTACCAGATACACTAAACATTTGTATGCCCCTTCATCCTTACATTGTTTTGTTTTGAGTGCGGTTATGTAACACACAAATCTACATTTCTAAGTTTCACTTTCGTGACAAAGATTGCACTACAGTACTTGTATGAGGTGAATTGAAAAATACTGTTTCTTTTATCGTTTTTACTGTGCAAATATTTGTAATAAAAAGTAATATATACTTTGATTTCAGTTACAACATAGAATACAATATATATGAAAATGTAGAAGAACATCCAAAATATTTAATAAATCACAACTGGTAGTCTATTGTTTAACAGTAAATTAAAACTCTGATTAATCGCGATTAATTTTTTTTGAGTTAATTCCATGAGTTAACGGCAGTTAATGGACAGCCCTAATAAATATCAAATCAGGGTCACAAATGCTTGAGAGTTACTCCCAACAGAGTGCATGGCACCCACCAACCCTCTGGGGGAATCGAATTTTATTTCAAAAGAGTTTGCTTCTCCAGTTAGTCACGTGCCAATCAGCTTAAGGCTCACATGCCCATTCACACACCTAATAGATTACACTGAGCATGCACAAATGGAGGAGGTAAAAGGATTTGTTATCCTTCTAACATGCACTGACAATGAATGGTGAGATTGTTGCATATCTCAGAGCTATTATTTCAGGCTGTCTTTATCTCCACTGAGTATCTTTTTCAGCTGAGAATATCTCATTGAGACGAGTGGGCCACTTCATATCTCTCTGAGCCTGCTATGCTGATGAGGAATATGTTGTGCCCCTCCCCTTCATTTTCCCTTTAATTTTTTACAATATTACAGTGAAGTGGCATCTGTCCTTTAGCTAAAGTTGGGAAGCCCTTCCTGTTAAAAGGATGACTCTTAGTGCTCTAGTCTTTGTGCGCTTACACAAATTGTCTTGAAATTTGCTGTACTTCATGGGTGTATAGGATAGGATTAATTATCCAAATATAGGTCCATTTGAGCAAAGGGTTCCTGAGAGAGTTTCCAGGGGGAAAAATAATTCATTATATTCACAGATTCTAGCAGCTTTGGTGTTTTGAAACCTACCCTGGGCAGAAATCTGAAAATGAACTGTAAACATTTAGGAAAAACCTGCCTCTGTCACAGTTTTGGGGGTTTGGTCTGGTTTGGTTTTGTCTTTTTGCTTTCTCTCCATATTGGAGAAATGTAATCTGAGTACAGCAAAATATTCAGAAGGACCTGCAACTATTTATATTTTGGAGAAAAAAAAAAGTAAACTGCACAAACAGATGCTTGCTGGGAGACTAGGGTGATTTAGAAATGCAAGAGTAGGTAGTAACTGGAAAAGGGGCTTGGGTTTCAGCGAGGCATGGGGTATTATGGGGAGGTAAAGGGGGAGAGGGAGGGGAGAAGATGGGTGGTAGCAGAGGAAGTTGGGAATTTGAGGGGGAGGGGTTGACAGCCCTGAATTTTCCCCTTCTGTATGTGAGCTGGCATCTGGGGGAGCCCTGTACTTCTGCAGGAGTCTGAGCCCCTCTCCCTGCCTGCTGTATGTGTGTGCTGGGGTCTAGGGGACCCTGTTCCTCTTGGCGTATCTGAGCCCCTCTCTCATGAGAGCTGGGATCTGGAGTGACGGAACTGAAGGTAACACAGATTTCAACATCTGCAATCCAGAAAATGAATAGTTAAAAGTACACATCACTCCTGGATGGGGTAGGGAGGCTGGCCCGAGTGTGTAGAGGAGAGGCTGATTGGGTGTCTGGCTGATCTTCTACACTACAAACTTTGGTCAATGCCAATTACATTGGTGTACAGCTGCCACAGTTAATGTATCACTCATGTGCTTGCATATGTGGCTGTTTGCACTGGTGGTGTGCATACTCACCAGAAGTACATCTCAGTGTAAGTGAGAGGCATACCGGGATACCTACCCATAGTGCAATGTGTCACTGCATGGCACAATGCCTTATGGGAAACTTTCACAATGCATTTTGGGATAGAAGTGAGTCATGTAGGAATGACTAGGGGCAAGTGGTCAAGTTCCCATCATACAACTTTGTCCATCTCATGATGTGAAACAGGTCCCAAAAATTTTTGCTGCTTTTTAAAAAACCACAAACGTGGGTGGAACTTTTCACTGTGCACCATCACTGGCAGAAACATGGCATCTACAGAGCTCTGCAAATAAAGGACTCATAATCCTTTGGCATTTGAAGACCCGCAGGAAGAACCATAACATGGGGGGGGCAGAAAGATTTCGTCAAGGAGAGTTTGTTGAGGGACATAATGAAAACTAATTCAAGGTTGTTGAGGGTGTTCATTGAGCAGCTGCAGACAGTGGAGCCCTGCTTCTGGCCTGAGAAATGAGCATTGACTGGTGTGATTGCATTGTAGTGCAGGTTTGGGACAATCAGCAATGGCTTGCAGAACTTTCGGATGCGAAAGGCTGCATTCCTGGATCTATGTGTTGAACTTTGCAACAGAACAGGGACACCAGTGGAGAATTGGTGGTGTTCACATAGTGGGAACTTGCAATGTGGAATTCATGCTGGTCAGTAGGAAATCCGTTTTGTATTTGGGAAATCTGCTGTAAGGGCTATTGTCATACAAATGTGTGGGACCATTAATCATCTCTTGCTACGAAGAACTGTGACTCTAAGCAATGTGAAGAATGTAGTGGATAGATCTGCAGCAATGGAGTTCGTGAACCGTGGCGGGACAATAGACGGCACACACATCCCTATTTTGGCACTGGGCTACCTTGCCACACAGTACATGAATAGAAAATAGATACTTTTCTATGGTTATGCAAGCATTAGTGGATCACCTGGGTTACTTTACGGACATTGGTATGGGCTGCTCAGGGAAGGTGCATGACACTTGCATCTTTAAGAACACAGGACTGTTCAGAAAGCTGCAATCGGACATTTTTTTCCCGACCAGCTGATTACCATTGGCCATATTGAAATGGCAGCAGTGATTCTAGGGGGACCACCCTACTTCTTGCTTTCCTGGTTCATTAAGCTGTATGCTGGCCAGCTTGACAGCACCAAGGAAAGATTCAGCTATTGACTCAGGAGGTGCAGAATGACAATTGAATGTGCTTTCACTGCTTGAAGGGACTCTGGTGGTGGTTACTTACTAGATTGGATCTCGATGAGAAGAATATCCCAGTAGATATAGCTGCCTGTTGTCTTGCATAGTATTTGTGAGGCAAAAATGCTGCCAGGGCAAAGGTGGAGTAGCTGTCCATGGACCTTGAACAGCTAGGATCAAGAGCCATTACAAGAGCTCAATGGGATGCTGTACAGTTGACGAAGGCCTTGAAAGAGCGCTCTAATGGCCAGCCACATTAATGTGCTGTGCTCGACTATGCTTCGACCATGAACTTTTTGGGGCAGTTGAGAATTTTGTAGTGCCAGTTGTACACATACAAATATTATATTGTGTCTGTGATGCTGGCAGACCAGATGCCAGCTCTTGCCAAGTCTTCAGGCATTAGCTAAGAACTGACAAACTTATAGCTGGATACCAGACTAGTTCACTCTGTTAGTTTTGCTCAGAATAGATGTTAGTCTTCTAAGAATGGATTTAGTGTTTAGACTATGAAATGCTTGTAATCTGTTATAATGTCTATATTCCATGACATAAGAAAATATGCAAGTTTTGCTTTTTAACTTTGAAAATGTTTGCTCTGAGCTTGTGAACCCAGGCAGGGAATCATCCCCCTCATTCATCCGGAGGACTGTCAACATTTAAGTGAGTCATTAAGACAAAAACTGTTAATTGTCCCATCCACCCATGGAAAAGTATGAGGAGAAGGCCTCGTCCCATTGCTTTGAGTGCTGGGTAATGGAAAATCTTTGCATCAACTATTTTTATCTCTTTGCTGCTTGAACTCTCTCAGAGCCAGAGAAACAACAGAAGCCAGAGGTCGCCAAGGGTTACCTCCTGGGTCCACCCTGAAAGATACTTTGTATTGAAAGATCACTACAACTCGGTCACTTCTAGGATCTAGATGGTAACTCATTTGTGTGTATGTTTGCTTGCTTTATCCTGTAAATAACTCTTATTCCTTTTTCCTAATTAGTAAACCTTTAGATAGTTTATTATAGGATTGATTGCAGGTGTTGTCTATAGTGTAAGATCTAGGGTACCAATTGATCTGGGGTGGTCTCTTGGGACTGGAAGCAACCTGAATATGGTGTGATTTTTGGTGTAAGTGACTTTTTTTGTATTGGTGTACTTTACTTTGCCAGTCGACTTCTCCGGTAAATGCTCCTGTGCTTGGCTGAAAGGGGCAACCTGTAGGCAGTTTCAGTTCCGCCCTCTTTTAGAGGGGCCCAGCACAGGATGGGCCAGAGTCCACTCCAAAGTTGACTGGATCTCCAGCACAAGTTATAGGATTTAGTCCCTTTCCCCTTTTTTCAGACAAGGTCTGTGTCCCCTTCCTGTGAGGATAGAGACTCTGCTAGCTACCAGATATTTTCATGGGAGCTGGGAAGCTCAAGAGCCTGCTCCATTCCTAGGGCTGCCCACTGAGTGGAGCTGGCATGACTTGCAGGTGCTGTGGGGCAGGGCTTCTCCAGCCTAAAGCAGCCCCTTAACCCCTCTGATTCTAGTGCAGTTTATATACCTCATCACAGGCCCTCTACTCTAGTGTCTGAGTGCCTCCCAAGTGAAAATCAAAATCTCAATAGGTTAGTGGTGTAATTTTCCTCAATTATTTCCCTAAGGCAGTTGGGGCTATATATGTGTTTTGTTTAATTTCCTTCTCTAGCTCCTCTTCAGCTCGTTTTCCTCATCTTCATCTTTGCTGTTTTTAGTTACAACTGTGCTAGCGCCAAGTTGAAGAAAGTAAGTTTTGCACTTAGTTTTGAGGGCCAAGTCACTGATTACTCTTATTCATGTTTTTGGTTTTCTTAAGGGTTTGCTGTTCAGTCGACCCAGGACTGAGCTCACCAGCTCTGCTCTTTTTGGCAGAAAATGAACTGGACAGCTGTTCATTCTGGGCTTGACCTGGGCATTGGCTGCCTTCCTTTTGTATACACTCTAAGGTGTATTGTCTTTTGGGGTATTTCGAAAACCCCAGAAGAAAATGCAAGCTACCAGATGCACAGATGAGTCTGGCTGACTACCTTTTATTATTATTTTTTTTATTGTGGTATCCACTGTGGCTAAACACTCTCTAGATATGCAGAGAGGATGGTCTAGCAGGAGGGTTGGACTACATGATCTCCTGAGGTCCCGTCCAACCTTAATAATCTATGATTCTATGATTCTCCTTATGCACGTGACAAAATCTCAACTCCTGCTACCGTATACTCCTTCAAATCCCTTCTTAAAACTCACCTCTGCCATGATGCCTACAAAATATAGCTTGCTAATAGCTAGACCGAAGACAGCCTCTGACTGTTCCTCTTCCCCCTCTTTCCTTTTCTTAGTTCTAACCTCCCTATTTCTAACCCCAATTACAAACCAAAAAAAACCCTGCAGTACATGTAATAAAGTTGTGCCAGTACTCTACCATATTAACTTGCTTGTATATTATATCCACATCCAGTCTTGTTTCTGTGTTTGTACAACACCCTGCACCAATGGGGTCCCAAGTCTGATTGAGGGCTTGGTATAAAAGTCTCCAACCAAATAAAATTAAATGAAATAAATAAAATTAGTGAAAATAACTGTCTTGTTCACTTACTACATTGGGCCCGGATCCTACAAATCAGCTCTGGTAGTGCAGACCTTTTGTACATTGTTGTCAAGCCCCACTGAAATCAAGTGGATTTGATTGCAGAATCATGGCCTGAGTTTGTGTGTTCTTTCCTTGCACCTCAGTTTGTGTTTTTTGTTTTGTTCCCCCCCCACCCTTTGGATGCAACAGATTCACCATCAAAGTCACATAAATGCTTGGTAGAGAACACAGCTGAATGAAAATTCATGCTATGAAAAACATTTATTTGAAGAGGAAAAAATATATCAAAGCAGTGACTGATATGAACTCTGTGTCTGCCAGTCTAGCCCTGGGAAACAGGTTACAAGTCTACAACAGGTTACAAGTTTACAAACATGGGGGGAGGAGGGAATAAGAGATCCTGGAGCTCAAGGAGTTTGGGAAGCACTTGTTTAAGCAACATATCTCATTCAGGTTTCAGAATAGTAGCCGTGTTAGTCTGTATCTGCAAAAAGAGTAGGAGTACTTGTGGCACCTTAGAGACTAACAAATTTATTGTAGCATGACCTTTCCACTACATACATCCAATGAAGTGAGCTGTAGCCCATGAAAGCTTATACTACAACAAATTTTAGTCTCTAAGGGTATGTCTACACTACGGGATTATTCCGATTTTACAGAAACCGATTTTTGGAAACAGATTGTATAAAGTCGAGGGCACGCGGCCACACTAAGCACATTAATTTGGTGGTGTGCATCGATGTATCGAAGCTAGTGTCGACTTCCGGAGTGTTGCACTATGGGTAGCTATCCCATAGTTTCCACAGTCTCCCCTGCCCATTGGAATTCTGGGTTGAGATCCCAATGCCTGATGGGGCAAAAAATTGTCGCAGGTGGTTCTGGGTACAGCCTCACCCCTCTTTCTGTGAAAGCAACAGCAGACAACCGTTTTGCACCTTTTTTCCTGGGTGAACTATGCAGACACCATACCACGGCAAGCATGGAGCCTGCTCAGGTCAAGACAGCAGTCAAGAACATTGTAAACATATTGTGCATTCTTGTGCAGTTTATGCTGAACCAGGACCTGCAAAACCAGGCGAGGAGGAGGCGGCGGCTACGGCAGCGCGGCGACAAGAGTGGTGAGGAGATGGACACAGAATTCTCTCAAACTGCGGGCCCTGGCTCTTTGGAGATCATGCTGTTAATGGGGCGGGCTCTAGCTGTGGAACGCCCAGGAAAGAAGCACAGACTGGTGGGACTGCATAGTGTTGCAGATGTGGGACGATTCCTAGTGGCTGTGAAACTTTTGCATGCATAAGGGCACTTTCTTGGAACTATGTGACTTGCTTTCCCCTGCTCTGAAGTGCCAGAATACCAAGATGAGAGCAGCCCTCACAGTTCACAATCGAGTGGCTATAGCCCTCTGGAAGCTTGCAACGCCAGACAGCTACCGGTCAGTCGGGAATCAGTTTGGAGTGGGCAAATCTACTGTGCAGGTTGCTGTGTTGCACATAGCCAAAGCAATCACTGAGCTGCTGCTACCAAAGGTAGTGGCTCTGGTAAATGTGCAGGTCATAGTGGAAGCAGCAGAGAATCCTGTGGCACCTTATAGACTAACAGATGTTTTGGAGCATGAGCTTTCGTGAGTGAATACCCACTTCGTCAGATCCAGACTAACACGGCTACCCCTCTGATACTTGACAGGTCATAGTGGATGGCTTTGCTGCAATGGGATTTTCTAACTGTGGTGGGGCGATAGATGGAACCCATATACCTATCTTGGCACTGGAGCACCAGAATAGCCAGTACATAAACCGCAAGGGGTACTTTTCAGTGGTGCTGCAAGCACTGGTGGATCACAAGGGACTTTTCACCAACACCAACGTGGGATGGCCAGGCAAGATTCATGATGCTCGTGTCTTCAGGAACACTAATCTGTTTAAACAGCTGCAGCAAGAGATTTACTTCCCAGACCAGAAAATAACAGTTGGGGATGTTGAAATGCCTATAGTTATCCTGGGTGACCCAGCCTACCCCTTAATGCCATGGCTCGTGAAGCCATACACAGGCAGCCTGGACAGTAGTCAGGAGCTGTTCAGCTACAGGCTGAGCAAGTGAGAATGGTGGTAGAATGTGTATTTGGATATTTAAAGGGACGCTGGCGCATGTTACTGACTCGCTCAGACCTCAGCCAAACCAATATCCCCTTTGTTATTGCTGCTTGCTGTGTGCTCCACAGTCTCTGTGAGAGTAAGGGGGAGATGTTTATGGTGGGGTGGGAGGCTGAGGCAAATCACCTGGCTGCTGATTACGTGCAGCTAGACACCAGGGCGATTGGGAGAGCACACCAGGAAGCGCTGTGCATCAGAGAAGCTTTGAAAACCAGTTTCATGACTGGCCAGGCTATGGTGTGAAAGTTCTGTTTGTTTCTCCCTGATGAAAACCAGCCCCCTTGATTGACTCATTCCCTGTAAGCAACCCACCCTCCCCCTTCGATCACAGCTTGCTTTCTAAGGAAATAAAGTCACTATCGTTTAAAAAGCATCTATTCTTTATTAACTGATTATAAAAAGAGGGAGAGAACTGAGAAGGTAGCCCGGGTGGGGTTTGGGAGGAGGATAGGAAGGAAGAGAAAAGCCACTTCAGAAGTTCGAAATAATGACAGCCTTTTGCTTGGGCTGTCCACTGGGGTGGAGTGGGCGGGTGCATGGAGCCTCCTCCCCTGCGTTCTTACATGTCTGGGTGAAGAGGCTATGGAACTTGGGGAGGTGGGAGGGTGGTTATACAGGGGCTGCAGTGGCACTCTGTGATCCTGCTGCCATTCCTGAAGCTCCTCTAGAGGCAGGAGCATGTCAGTTTGATCACACAGCAGCCGCAGCGTTGCATCCCGCTATCGCTGATCTTCCTGCCGCAACCTCTCATCTCGAGCGTCCCTCCTGTCCTCACGGTCACTGGCATCTTTCCTGTACTTTGATACCATGTCCTTCCACTGATTCAGATGAGCTCTTTCATTGCGGGTCGGTTCCATGCTTTCAGAGAACATTTCATCTCATGTCCTTTTTTTCCGCTGCATTATCTGAGATAGCCTTCGGGACAGAGGAGGGAGGCTTGAAAAATTTGCAGCTGCGGGAGGGAGGAGAGAAAAGAAAGAGAAGTTTTTAAGAAGTTACATTTTACAGAACAATGCTTATACTCTCTTTCATGGTGAACAACACTATTCACCTACATAGCACATGTGATTTCAGTACAAGGTCCCATTTTGCATCTTAATATTGAGTGCCTGCGGCTTTGGTGTTAGAGATCACAATGCAGGTCCGGGCAACAGAATTCAGCTTGCATGCGGCCATGGTAAGCCATTGTCTTTAGGCTTCTGCAGCCTTCATAAAACCACCGCCCTCCTTTGCCACATACCAACCAAAGCCCCTTGAGTGCTGCGACTTTCCTGTTAACGTGCAGCAGCAGAAACCAAACTAACCCCCCCCCCCCAATCCAATTCTCTGAGATGATCGCTTTACCCCTCCCTCCACTGCGTGGCTGGTATCAGGGAAGATCCCTGCTAGCCAAACACAAAAAAGCTCAGTGCCAGTCTTCCTCCCCCTTCCACCCCCCAGCTTGGCTAACTGCAGAGAAGGATTTCTTTTAAGCCACAGGCAAACAGCCCAGTAGGAATGGCCACCTCGGTCCCCTTAATTAAATTCCCGTATTTCAACCAGGTTACCATGGACGATATCACTCTCCTGAGGATAACATAGTGAGAGAAAGAATGGATATTACTTGAATGCCAGCAAACACTGGGACCATATGCTGCCAGGCTTTGTCATGCAGTGATACCCGATTACTTGCTACATGCATGGCGTGGTCAAGTGTCTTACCATGGAGGACTGAATAAGGCTGCCCTGCCCAGAAACCTTCTGAAAAGGCTTTTGGAGTACCTCCAGGAGAGCTTCATGGAGATGTCTCTCGAGGATTTCCGCTCCAATCCCGACAGTGTTAACAGACTTTTGCCACTAACTGTAGCTGGCAACCCAAGTGCCTCAGGCAATTAAATCATAAAAAAAGCTTGCTTTTAAACCATGTTTGTTATATTAACAAGGGTAACACTTCACAGAGTCTCCTTCCATGGCTTCATGGTCTGGGATACTGCCTTGGGAGGGTAACTTCAGCAGGCTGAGAAAAAGATCCTGGCTGTTGGGATAACGGAGTGCGTATGCTCTCCACAAGGTTGTCGGCGTCTCATTTCCCCATCCGCAGAATCCTCAGGCATGGCTGAGATTACTCCCTCCTCGGAATCCACGGTCAGGGGTGGGGTAGTGGTGGCGTCCCCCCGCGCCCCGAATTGCATGCAGCTCAGTGTAGAAGCGGCATGTCTGCGACTCTGCCCTGGACCTTCCATTTGCTTCTTTGGTTTTCTGGTAGGCTTGTCTGAGCTCCTTAACTTTCACGCGGCACTGTAGTGAGTCCCTGTTGTGGTCTCTCTCCATCATGCCCTTGGAGATTTTTTCAAATGTTTTGACATTTCATTGTTTGGAGCATAGTTCTGCTAGCATGGAAACTTCTCCCCATATAGCCATCAAATCCAGTATCTCCCATACGGTCCATGCTAGTGCTCTTTTTCGATTCTCGGACTGCATGGTTACCTGTGCTGATGAGCTCTGCGTGGTCACCTGTGCTTTCCACGCAGGGCAAACAGGAAATGAAATTCAAAAGTTCATGGGGCTTTTCCTGTCTACCTGACCACTGCATCTGAGTTCAGATTGCACCATTGTGACTGCTCTGGACAGCACAGTGGGATAGCTCCCGGAGGCCAAGACCGTCAAATTGCGGCCACGCTAACCCTAATTTGAAATGGCAATACCGATTTCAGTGCTACGCTCCTCGTCGGGGAGGAGTACAGATATCGATATCAATAGCCCTTTATATCGAAGTAAAGGGCTTCGTTGTGTGGATGGGTGCAGGGTTAATTCGGCTTAACGCTGCTAAATTTTGAGATAAACTCGTAGTGTAGACCAGGCCTAAGGTGCCACAAGTACTCCTATATCTCATTCAGACAGTGAAGCAGTGACAGCTAGAAGTGAAACACAGGAGTTTGTCTCCATCTCTTACCATTAGACAACACTTTGTACTTATAGCTGTTGCAGCTATTTAACCTGTATCTATGGAACTAAAGATAAGTCTGATTGGTAATATAGATCAAAGAGAACAATTCATAATTTTTATCATTGTTTAAATTTCTCTCTATTTATTAAACTATTACTGTCTTTTGTACAATATATCTTTTTTCCCCTCATGTAACAGAAATTTAAGAATGAAAAGCGAGTAAGAAAGTATTCTACTTCAGGTGATACCATGTATGTAGGTCAGAGTATTCTTTTGAGTTTAAAAAAAAAAAAAGAGTCCATATGAGGCTGCACCTCTGATTTCTGTGTCATACATCAGTTATGGGTGTATTTTTTAATTCTCCACCTTCTAATTGTCAGATGGAGATCAAAATCAGATTCCTCCAGTCGCTCAGAGGTACGAAAGCCTTGCTTTGTTGTTTTGTCTGTAGGAAGTGGCTGTATTTTTCTATTAATGTGTTTTATAGCTGCACAGCTAAGCCAGCAGAGTCAATATTGCATTTGTCATTTGCTGCATCTCCCTACCAGACCATAACAACAACTGTCAGTGAGGTCTGTTCAGAAATACCTTGATCTTTCTGCTGAAGGTTTGCAATCTGCTTCTTTCTTCATCCCTTTTCTAGTAAAGAGCTCAAAGCCTGTAGGGTTCTTGCTGTGCTCTCTTCACTGCTCTTCTTACATGTCCTTACTTTTCTGCAAAACTCAGTCCCCTTGTCCAAGTATGATTATACAATTAAAAGGGTTTTTGGGTGTTAAGAAGAGATGTTTTATCGTTCCTTAGGCATACTTAGTTCAGAGGACAGTGCTTGATAATTATCTCTCCAGCACCAGTGTGTTCTATTTTTATCCAGCAATGACAGACCAGTCCTCCCACACTCATGTTAACCTTCAAACACAGCTTCTAAAAATGATCTGAGAAAAGCAGAGTATTTTATGGAAAAATATAGCTGTAAAATTGCACTCTGCCCTTAATCTTTGGATTCTTTTGTTTGGGGAGATTCAGAGATTGCACCATAGTTTGGATCTGTAACTGAAGACAGCTAATGTAACTGTAAGAGTGTTGAGTGGAGTCTGTCAATGATACTTCCAAGTATGGTACATTAATCTTTGTTCTGTCACCAAGCTGTCAATTAGTGACAGTTGTTTTGTGATGTCTGAAGATGGGCTGAGGCCACCAGCTCACTTCCCATAGGTCATTGAATAGCTGTTATAGGGAAATGAATTTAATTTTTTTTTTAATGCTTCTTATTTAATAGAGCTACTGTAGGATGGAGATGTATTTGTCTCTTTCATTGGGTTCCCATGTTGTCAGTGTCATAAATTACTTTTTTTTTTTTTTTTTTAAAGGAAGAACTGCCACTACCATTTTGGAGGGAATATTTTGCTTTAAAAGCTCAAAGTTTGCTTTCAGGGAATAGTCTCCAATATTTGCTTTAAAAATGTGTCTGTGAACACAAACTTATCCCTGTGAAGAAACATATTTACCAGTATTGGAGCTTGGTGAAATTTTTTGGTTGAAACTTTTTCACCAAAAATGTGGATTTGGGTTGTCTGAAACATTTAGTGAATTCATGTTGATTTAGATGAATTGTTTTGGTCAAAAAAATTTGGGGGGGAAATGTTGAAATGAGCCATTTTGACGTTTTCAAACTAAACATAATTTTTTGGGCTACACTCATAAGAGGACTTAAGCATCATTCACAAAATGGTAATGGTGGTTGTGCCAAGTGGTTAGGGCACTCACCTGGGAGGTGGGAGACCTGGGGTCAAGTAAAGAGTGGAGGATTCAAACCTTGGTCTCCCTCCAACATCCCAGGTGAATGCCCTAATCACTGGGCTATTGAGTGGGGGCGAGAAGGGGGAAAATGCATACTGCCAACATTGCCTTTCTTCCCTGTTTTGTGATCAAGCCCCTCATTTGCAAATTCCCTTTGCTTTTATTTTTAAAATTGGGTAAAATGCCCAAAATTGTAAATTTTAGGTTGAATTAAAGGAATTTGACTCAAAATGAAACTTTTCTGACTTTTTAATTCACTGAACGTTCAAAAAAACTTGGTTTCAGGTTGACTGGAAACCAATTTTTTTCCACAACTACCAAAAATATAAAAAATCACTTACTAGTACAGCTCTAGCCAAATTGTCTGAGGAAAGTGAACACACCAGGGAATGCAAGTGAAGCTAAAGCAAGTGGATTCAAAAATTTGAACAACTGGGGAAATGTTTGGTAGTATTTGACCAGTTCTAAAAACAACTAAACTGTTTTTAATGTATATTGAGCTTTACATAGCAGCACAAATGCATGTAAAGGGTCATTATCAGCTTTGAATTTTTAAAAAACAATAGATTTCAAATATATAATTCTTTTATGAAACCTCATTGAAATTGTGTCCTAGAATGGCTTTAAAAAATTCCTTTGTATAAAAAAAGTACAACGTTTTTGTTTGTGTGGGGATTTTTTTCCTGCTCTTTTGCTGTTTAAAACTGTCACCTGGGTAGGCTGAGAATAATCATACTAGACAAACTTAGGTCTTTTATTTTCTTCCTCTCTGTGCCTGTGTCTGCCTGCTGTTTCTTCAGGGTCAGCTCTGCTACTTCTGTTAGTGAACACTCTCTTACAGAACCTAGGGCAGAGTATATATAAGAGCTCTTCCTCTAAAGCAGTGTGCGATTTGTGATTATCATCATGCTAATGTCACAATTTCAAGGTAACTGCACCTGTATTTTTCCTTCCATGATCCTACAGGGGCACCCACTAAAACATTTCTGGCTTCCAGCTATCACCTCTCTTGGGTGGAGATCAGTGTCTCACTGCCTTCTGACTGGCGGTTTTGAGGCTACACAGCTCCCTGATCTACACTGTGCTGTTCTGAGCAAGCCTGTCTGTCTAAAAGGCATTTCCTATGCTTGGCTTTTCAAGGGCTATGAATAGTATATTGCCAGCAGTTACAAGTTACCAGAGATCTCCTTCTAAGCAAACACATTTATTCTGAAGGTGAAAAAATTTCAGAGAGAGCATATAAAACAAGAGAACCTACATGCATGCTAAAAAGCTTACCAGTCATCACACTCAAGTGACAATGTCAGTCCTTCAAACTCCACAATTGGGTTTCCTCCTGGTTACAAGTTGATGTCAGTTTTTAGTCTTCAGGAATCAGAACAAAGTCCCAAAGTAAGTTTAAGATTGAGTGTTTTTCTGGTCTCTGGAGAATTCAGTTTGAACCAGAATGTGAGCTTTCCCAGGACTTGGTCCTCTGTGGAGGTGTTATCTGAATAATTTGCCTTAATCGTCCCTTACTATTTTCACTTCCTGGAGCTGCTGTGTTAATCCTGTGGAGTGCACACAATCCCTGGCCTGCAATGATGTATAAACCATACATGCACTTAATACAATATGGTCTCCCAAACAGGACAACTTCCTGCAATCTATCTGGCACAGCTACAAAATGAGACAGGAAGTGCAACTGAGTGAAACTGACTCCACCAAGTTCTGTCAAGTGGAGACAGTAAACACAGTGGGGGGTGGGGAAATACTGTTTTTCTAATTCATTTACAGTAATTTTGAGGAATTACTTGGGCTTCCTGGAAGATATGCTGTAGTCAGACTCATGTTATTGAGCTCAGTACAGGGATAAATGGGTGAAATTCTATGACTTGTCTGATACAGGAAGTCATGTTAATTGATCTAATAGGGATCAGATTCTCAGGTATAAATGATTGTTTTAAATTGATGGTATCCCTTTAATAGAACATCAGAGCAGTTGGTTCCAGGTTCCGTGTTATTACTAAGTAGCATTTTTGTAGTGCTTTGGATCTTCAAAGTGTCTTTCAAGTATTAACAAATTAATTTCTTCCAAGTTTAAAAAAAAATTCTACTTTTGCAAGTTGCGCTTTCACGATAGAGATTGCATTACAGTACTTGTATGAGGTAAAAGAAATAGTATTTTTCAATACATCTTTTTTACAGTGCAAATACCTTGTAAGGAGTGAAACAGTATCTTCAAATTTTGATAGGTCTGATTTTCTTCAGAGATTGTGTTTGTGATTGTGTTTCAGCTAGATATTTATCAAGAGATTCTAATATTTTTGTTAATTTTCTCATTTGTCGAAGAGTGTATTGCCTCCTTGGTCTTTTAATCTTTTGATGTGGGAAGTTGGATTTTTTTTCCCTCAATATCATGGAATGCTACTCTTAGCACATAACAAATGATTACATATTTCCAGCTAAAACCCCTCCAACGCATCATCAGGAATCTACAACCCATCCTGGACAATGATCCCACGCTTTCACAGGCCTTGGGTGGCAGGCCAATCCTCGCCCGCAGACAACCTACCTACCTGAAACGTATTCTCACCAGCAACTGCGCACCGCATCATAGTAGCTCTAGCTCAGGAACCAATCCATGCAACAAACCTCGATGCCAACTCTGCCCAGATATCTACACCAGCGACACCATCACAGGACCTAACCAGATCAGCCACACCATCACCGGTTCATTCACTTGCACGTCCACCAATGTAATATACGCCATCATATGCCAGCAATGCCCCTCTGCTATGTACATCGGCCAAACTGGACAGTCACTACGGAAAAGGATAAATGGACACAAATCAGATATTAGGAATGGCAATATACAAAAACCTGTAGGAGAGCACTTCAACCTCCCTGGCCACACTATAGCAGACCTTAAGGTGGCCATCCTGCAGCAAAAAAACTTCAGGACCAGACTTCAAAGAGAAACTGCTGAGCTTCAGTTCATCTGCAAATTTGACACCATCAGCTCAGGATTAAACAAAGACTGTGAATGGCTTGCCAACTACAAAACCAGTTTCTCCTCCCTTGGTTTTCACACCTCAACTGCTAGAACAGGGCCTCATCCTCCCTGATTGAACTAACCTCGTTATCTCTAGCTTGCTTGCTAGCATATATATACCTGCCCCAGGAAATTTCCACTACCTGCGTCTGACGAAGTGGGTATTCACCCACGAAAGCTCATGCTCCAAAACGTCTGTTAGTCTATAAGGTGCCACAGGATTCTCTGCTGCTTTTACATATTTTATGGTTATGGTGACCATTAAAAATGGATGCTTAAAGTATAATTCCTAGAATGAGTGGTGATTCTAGATGAAGTCTGTATCTAAATATTGTCAGCAGTGCTACTTTGGCATTTGTCCAAAATTTTTATAGCTTTTTACTGTTCCACAGTTATATCTCAAGTTACCTTTCAGCACTTATGTGATCTACAGACTTACAGTTCCTGTTTCTTTGGAGTCTGATATGAATAATGCAACCAAAAATAATGTATGGTGCTTTATTTAATATTGATTATTGTATTAGTAAGGTCTCATGTTCCCAATAATTCACTTCAAAATGTATCCTTAGAGCCAACTTGCACTGTTGTTTCAGAATCGAATGCAGTGGGTTGATTTTTAATAATTCTGCATGCACAAGATATATTTTGATCACTATAATAGTTTCAGATTTGCATAAAAGATACTTGTAGGTTGTTGGTTTTGACTGGCTTTTCTGATATATTACAAAAGTTAAGAACTGATTTCTTAAACTTTATGAAGTACATCTGCAGTTCTTTAAATTGTATTGGCTCTTTTAGGACTATTCTTTCAACCAAGTCATTTTTTTTGTTGGTACTTTAACTTTCCTTCCCCAACATTCTACTGTTACAACGGTGTCAAATTCTGTGTGTCAAAGGGCCATATTCCATTGTTAATAGAATTATGTGCCATGGGCTAGAGTAAAAATTTAGGACTACATATTGTTGTCCATCCACATCTGAACTCTCATCCTGAGCTTTGCACACGGTGAAATATGGTCTTTATACAGTAACTGAACTTTCAGTTGTTATTTCTACTGTTTCTCCATTCCCTCTGCTAAAGTGATCAGCCATGGAAATATTTTATGTTGTCATTGTTTAGCCTGGCAGTTAGTATCCCAGTGAGGTTAATGGAGAGAGGGGGACGGTTGCAGCACATGCAGGCATGTACAAGTTAACTTTGATCAAGCTAGCTGGCAAGCCCATGATACTGTGGATATTCTACTATTTTTAGCAAGCTAGCTCAATCAAAGCTAGTTCTTGTAGGCCTACACTGCACATCCCAATTGCATTGTAGACCTACCCTTAGTCATTGTTTCTGATCATCTGCAGACTAGGGAAGGCAATGTTGGTTACACTTGGTTCAGATCTGGAAGGTTATATTGTCAGCCATGACCTGGGCTAGAAATTTGCTTTTCAGTTTATTGTTGGTTTAAACTAAAGCTTAGATTGTGAATATAAATACATCAAATGGGCTGGGATTTTGACTTTCCCTGTTCTATAACAGACTGCTTGGATTGTTTAAATCCATTTATATACCAGGATGATCCATCAATACCTAGTGTTCTGAGATTAGCCAGAGTTTTATGCTCTACAGTGTCTAAGTACAACTGATGATAATTGCTCTCTTTTCACTTACAACCATGACTGTGAGTTAAATTAGGTTCCAGTGCTTCCATCTATGATGATTTTTCTGAGTGGAATAATTAAAAAAAAAAAATCTGTGTGCTTATAGCCTTGCAGCCCAGTAATCATTTTTTAAGTCTGGTAACAATAAACTCTCTACTGTTCTGAAAAAGAGCTGTCATTGCCCTGGACCACCTTGGTTGTTCATTTCCATGTGCGTTGCA
The DNA here is from genome assembly GCF_003597395.2 of Chelonoidis abingdonii. Lineage (NCBI taxonomy): Eukaryota > Metazoa > Chordata > Testudines > Testudinidae > Chelonoidis > Chelonoidis abingdonii. The sequence continues at coordinate 124,145,189 of NC_133771.1, forward strand.
CTGTTGTTGCACTCCTTTTCTTTTTAAAGCAAATAAACAAGCTTACAGAATAAATTACAAAGAATGGGATGAGAGAGAAACAAAAGCTTGAGGCACCACATTCTATTTTCATAACGCTGATACCTCCCAAGGGGGATAAAGGAAGCATGTGCCATTTATGTACGTCCTTTTGCATTTCCTCTAACAGTGGAGTATAATTCATTTTATAGAATTCATTGAATTTTCTACTATGTGTTACCTCCTCACTTTTAAAATTTTTCCCATTGTTTTATGTGTAATAAGGAAATATTACTTAACAATGCGGTGGTTGTTATGCTCTTTGAATCCTTATTATATTAAACCAGTACTAGGGGATAGCGATAGGTGTGGCTTTTTAAAGCCACCTTTCAGCTTTATTAAAAGTAGCATTCCACTGCAAAGCAATGTAGACTTAATAGAACAGGGGTCGGCAATCTTTCAGAAGTGGTGTTACAAGTCTTCATTTATTCACTCTAGTTTAAGGTTTCACATGCCAGTCATACATTTTAATGTTTTTAGAAGGTCTCTTTCTGTAAGTCTATAATATGTAATTAAACTATTGTTGTATGTAAAGTAAATAAGGTTTGTAAAATGTTTAAGAAGCTTCATTTAAATTTAAATTAAAATGCAGAGCCACCCCGGACCGGTGGCCAGGACCTGGGCAGTGTGAGTGCCACTGAAAATCAGCTCGCATGCTGCCTTCGGCACACGGCCCATAGGTTGCCTACCCCTGTAACAGAATGTAAAATCTTAACCTACATAGATCTTTAATAGCAAGTGACTTAATAGTTTCTGAGAACATGTACTGCACTATTTGACATTAGTAGTTTAACAATTATTTCTTTTCCCCCCTCCCTTGTAGTTGTCCATATTTGTCAGAGAAGATTACACCTGCTATTCCTGCAGTAGGTGGGATTCTGTTCTTTTTCGTGATGGGGACCCTGCTGCGTACTAGTTTCAGTGATCCTGGAGTCCTCCCACGTGCAACACCAGATGAAGCAGCAGACCTGGAAAGACAAATAGGTAACACTGAAGGTCTGTCATTGTCCCTTTGCTTTCCTTCCAAGTTTGAGTGTACTGTGTGGAGGCAGAATGCTGCTCAGCTTGTGGAGGACAAACTCCCATCTCAGCAGTAATCACTCTGAAATACTACTATTTCTACTAACAAATAGTATTGATTCCTCTAGAAAAAGGCCTGAGGAATTCTTCAGTCAGAAGTTGCTGACCACAGTGGTGGGCATAGACAATGATAGTTTACTGCTATAATTTGTTACTGGCCTTTTCTCCATATATGATGGAAGGTTCCCTAGTGCATAGGAAAATACTTATGTACTTTTAAAAGTGTTTATGGGAAGAAAAGTGACACTGGCATGCAATACTTCTTAAATTCTTAAAAATTCTGCACCTTCTTAAGCAACATACCTTGTGTTGGGTTACATCTAATTATGACATTGATGTTGTTTGTTTATATTGTCTGCTGAAGGGCCCCAGCTAGGAACAGGGACTGATTTGTAGAGCCCCTTAAATCTGCGGATAGTTGTTTTATATCCACGGACCATGTTTGCAGATTGGATGCGGATACAATCCACACAGGGCTGTACTGATTTGTGTTAGGCAGCATACAAGCACATAGGAAGACATAGTCCATAGAAGGTTGAACATCAATGACAACAGTTAAACTTTTATTATTTTTTATTCATGCAGAGCCAACACAACTGCGGAACAGTGAGCTAGATTCTGATATGGCTCATACATCAAGGCAATTATTTAAGTTCTAATTGCAGAGTTTTTATAATTGCAAATGTCAAAACCAAAAGATATGCTACTTGGCTGTCAAAGCCCTTGCAGAGTTGCTAATTCAAAGATCTTTTTACTAAAGCAAAAACAAACAAACAAACAAACAACTTCCCAACAACCCTGTGTTAATCTGAAACAGAATTCCTTGGGAAACATACATGAAACCCCACAGTGCAACTTCAGCAGTCAATTTTTAGAGGAAGCTACACTCTGGTAAGAACAGAAGAGACACAAATCATTACAATTAAGTATGTTAAGCTACAGGAAAACTGTGCGGCTGTGCATATATAGGAGTCTTCTATCTGATGCAAATTATGACTCTTCCTCTCTCCCTCTTTTGATGCCATAGTTGGCTTTTCCTTCTCCAATGACAGTTATGAAAGTACATAAATAAATTATGAAACCTACTAGTTTTCCCACATGGTGGATTTTGTGGGCCAAAAAAAATTATTTTTATCACCTTTTACATGCATTACTTTAAAATACTTTTTCAAAGCCTTTGGCAGAGATCTAAGGTAACCAGTTCATTTTTAACATCTTATAGAACCATAGAATAGCCCTGTAAATTGTAATGGTTGCATTTTTTGCAGTGTTTGAATCTTGAGGTTGCAGTAACACAAGTTTTGATTGAAGGGCTCAGTTTCAGAACAGTTGCAGCTGGAAGAAAACTGATTGCGTTTTATAGAAAGAGATGCAAGTTTTTGTCATTGGCTTGTGTTTATTCTACAGATAAAATTGTATTTCTATATTACAATAAAAATATAGTAATTCACTGATCACTGTTGTGTTAGTGGTAAACCTCTGTCCCCGTTCAGCAGGGTGGATGGGCCACAGCACAACTAGTTTGGTTCCACTCTGCTGCATTGGGGGATGGGATGCAGGGAGCCTGTGTGGCAATCTGCTTTCCCTACGTGCCAGAGTGCTGTACTGCACAGGGGATTTCTGTGTACCCCGCCACACAGTGGCATCTGAGTATTAATATCAGGTCAGTGGGTTTGCAACTTGCTGGATCCACAAGTCCTTCTTCCTCCCACATTATGCTCCCCATTTGGGATGGGATGGGTGCAGAGGCAGTGGGGGATGCATGCACATGCAGCATTTTCTACAGTCCACTCAAAGTAATTTTTTTTATTTAGAAAGCATCATACCTTTTTCCTGAGCTTTTCATAAACAGGCCTCAGACTTTACTTTTCTCCTATAAAAACAACTGTCCCAGCAACTGACTTAAATTTCAGCACTTTTATATAATTAGTTTTTGATTATGAAAAATGTATTCCATGAAAAGGTTCAGAAAAGAGCAACAAAAATTTTTGGAGATATGGAACAGCTGGCATATGAGGCGAGATTAATAAGATTGGGACTTCTCAGCTTGGAAGAGCGATGACTAAGGGGGGATATGATAGAGGTCTATAAAATCATGACTGCTGTGGAGAAAGTAAATAAGGAAATATTATTTACTGCTTCTTATAACACAAGAACTAGGGGTCACCAAATGAAATTAATAGGCAGCAGGTTTAAAACAAAAGGAAGTATTTCTTCACACAACACGTAGCTGATCTGTGGAACTTTTTGCTACAGGATGTTGTGCAGATCAAGGCTATGACAGGGTTCAAAGAATCAGATAAATCAATGGAGGATAGGTCCATAAAAAGCTATTAGCCAGGATGATGTCCCTAGCCTCTGTCTCCCAGAAGCTGAGAATGAGCGACACGGGATGGATCACTTGATGATTACCTGTTCTGTTCATTCCCTCTGGGGCACCTGGCATTGGCCACTGTAGGAAGACAGGATACTGGGCTAGATGGACCTTTGGTCTGACCTAATATGGCTGTTCTTATGTTCTTATCCTGTGAAGTTGTCATAATTATTGTGTAAATGAATAATAAAAAAATTCTGATATTCCACAAAAATTTGCGGTTGTGCTGGTTACAGAAGTAAATGATTTTTTTAAGTAATATTGCTTCAGTTTTATTATAATATTTGGGAAAATGTGCACTTTCCTTGCCTATTTTAGTGCTGAAATTGAAGGTAATAGGAGAAATATTTTTATTTTAATTATAATTTAAAAGAAAATATATTTATTGAATCCTTAGAGTACTGAGGATGAGTACTTTTAATCTAAGAAGCTGTCATGAGGTACTTTGGATGAATATATGACACAGAAATGTATATTCTCCCCAATGGAGTTTTTGTCTGAATCTGACCTCCTGTTAACCAACTGTTTAACTCTTCCAGTGGCTCCCATGACTTCCACTTCCCTTCCCACCGCCCCTACAACCTCAAATACAGTAAATCCTCAATTGCCAACTCTTCTTTTTGTCATCTTCTCCTATGACAAATTCCCAGTTACCAATATTTCCCAAATGGTGTAATTAGACTTTTATTATATTTCTGAAAGAGTGCAACATATCTATATTACTTGAATAAAGAGTAAAGAGATTTAAGAACGTTAAGCCTCTTTAACCATTAGGATTCCTATATTAAAATTACTGGGAAAACATGAATATTTTTATAAAGTTATCACCTGGCAATTGTAGGTTGTTTTTCGTTAAATGAGTTTGGTCTCAATCCTGTTCCCTATAGACAAGACTCCATTTCAGAAGAATCACCATCACATTTGATGCTAATTGGTCCCCTTCTTGACCACTTTAGCACAGAGACTTTGAATGGATATAGACACTGATCTGTCCCTCAAGAAAGAGGTCTCTTCAGGTAAAGGTTAAGGCATGTTAGTAGGACAGTCTGGGGAATGCTGCATCGCTACAGCTTGTTCTGTACTTGCTCTGTAGACATATTGTAGATATATTGTCTCCAGAAATGTTAATCTCCCTTCTTTTCTTAGCCCTATATTTGCCCACACAAGCTGAAAGTAAGTTACAGTGGGGGAGGGATAGCTCAGTGGTTTGAGCACTGGCCTGCTAAACCTAGGGTTGTGAGTTCAATCCTTGAGGGGGCCATTTAGGGAACTGGGGTAAATATCTGTCTGGGGATTGGTCCTGCTTTGAGCAGGGAGTTGTACTAGATGACGTTTTGAGGTCCCTTCCAACCCTAGTCTTCTATGATTCTATCCCAGGAAAAGTCTCCTCTGGGGTAAGATCCACCAAGTGAAATTTCAACAAGTGGCTTGATTGGATTTTACTACTGTCATTTGGAGGGAGTTTGGTGAATGACTCCTTTATTTGTATTTGATACAAACTTGTATTTGATACAGTTTAGATTATTTTTGGAAACTGAAAATGTGCCTCAGTCAGTAAAATTGGTTGAGGCAGATTGTTAACAACAGTAAATGTTGATTTCTGGAAAGAGCTGATCTAAAAAGCTAAGTGATTCCTACACTCAGTGTATTTTGGTTTCTCATAAATGAATCCCTTTGGTACTAAATTTTAAGACATAGTCTACAAATGTTGATCGTATATGCCTTAATTAGAATTCATAAGGAATTTCTCAAGGTGTCTGTGTTGCCTCAGAAATGATGATTTGAGAACATTCTATCATGTGCAGAGCATTTAGACTTGTCTTTTGGGGTTTGAAATTCACTGTCTTTAGACAAATTCTTGAGGATTTGGAGTACTGCTATGGGCATCTAGGCAGGGTGATGCTCAGTATTGGATAGGTGGTTAGTATCTTTGCAAATTTTAAGGCTAATACAATGTTGTAGAGAAAATGAAACTGAGACAATATCAGATCTTCAGGCCCCACAATCACACCATTCAGTTCTAAAAATTGTTGTGCACATAGGAATAAATTGGAATTTAATAACATGCTGACTTTGAATTAGCTGCAGTGTTCTTATCTTGAGAGGCACAGCACATACTGCTTCAAGAGTGATGGAATACCAATGATTCTCCAAATTGCTGCTTGATAAGTTCAGATAAGATTTAACTATTCTTCAAGTCCTCTCTCCTCTTTCTTTGGTCAAGTGGACAAAAGAAAAAACAAACAACAACATCTGAAAGACTAGTCTAACAAATTACAGAATGTTTTGTAGAGAGGGTTTCTTTAAACCCAGATGTTTCAATTAGGGCACTAGTACAATTAGGGAAATAGCCTGTCATTTTATTAACTTGAGGTGGAGCAGGATGTTGCAAACAAGTCCAGGGGTTGTTCTGACCCTCCATTTCCTCCTTGAGTATGTGACCCCATTCTAAAAAAAAGTATTGAGAACCACTGGCTAAAAGGGAAGAGAAATTTCCACTGGGAGTGAGTTATGCTGAAATAGTCCATTCTGGTTATAATTCTCTTGTTTCTTTCCTCACTGAGGGAGGTTTGCTGCAATAACCCAAGTGAGCGTTTATTGGGAGGAGAAGAGCTGATGCTTAGACAATATTCTAAATATTGTGATGGGGCAAGGCCAGATGGCTACGGTAAAGTACTGAGAAACAGGTATGTTAGCCCCAGGCTAAACAAATCCCTAGTACCCTGGTAACCAAATGGCAGTTGCTCCAGGTTAATAAGGCAACTGAGCCATTAAGATCTTCTCAGAAGCAGTGGAGATAGCTACTTTAATGGAACACCTGCAGCCAATCAAGGCAGGCTAATAAGGGCACTGGTTAAAAAAGAGCTCACTCCAGTCATGCAGGGAGGAGCCAGAGGAGAAGAAAGCGGGTGAGGAGCTGGAGGAAGAAGAAGGCAAGGAGCTAGAGGTGAGAGCATTACTGCTGGAGGATAGAGGAGGAAGACCGTTATCAGACACCAGGAGGAAGGTCCTGTGGGAGATAAAGAAAGGTGTGAGGAAGTAGCCCAGGGAGTTAGCTGTCAAGCAGCTGTAAGGAGGCACTATAGACAGCTCGACACACAGGCCCCTGGGCTGGAACCCGAGTAGAGGGCGCCGGGTCCACAAACTCCCAACTCCTGATCAGACACAGGAGGAGCTGATCCAGACTGTGGGTTCCACAAGAGGGGAAGATCACTGAGGTGAACAAATCCGCCAATAAGCGCAGGACCCACCAAGGTAGAGGAGGAACTTTGTCACAATATGTAGATCATTAATATCTCAAATATAGAAGATTCTAGGGAATTATTCCTTGGACAGTTTTTGAAAATTCAGTGCACTAAGAAAATAAATCCTCCCCCAGCAATGAGGAGACTCTCCCATCTCTATTTGAAAGCAAGTGCAGGAGAGAATAAAATGAAATGGGACAAAATAATTGAGAATAATCCTAGAAGATGCTGCAGTCCACCCCTCTTACCAACGGGCTCTTCAGTCTCTTCTGTCTGGTTCTAATTTTGCCTTTAGGTAAAAATAAAATTATAATCCTGTTAATAAAAATGCTAATGAAATTTACTAGATAGTTATACACCAGTAATGGTAATCATTGAAGTTTTTGAGGCATTTATTCCAGACAGAAACCTGTATAATCTATTATCAGAGGGGTAGCCGTGTTAGTCTGGATCTGTAAAAGCAGCAGAGAATCCTGTGGCACCTTATAGTCTAACAGACGTTTTGGAGCATGAGCTTTCGTGGGTGAATACCCACTTTGTCAGACGCATGTGTCAGACGCACGAAAGCTCATGCTCCAAAACGTCTGTTAGTCTATAAGGTGCCACAGGATTCTCTGCTGCTGTATAATCTATTACTCTCATGTTAAACTTTTGCTTTTAGTCATTTTTTAAGCTAAAAAAGAAATCATAACTTCTTAGCAACTGTACATAAAGATAATACTGTTGATTATCTAAAACATTACAGAAGTGATTCATGATGGCTATTAGAGGAACTACCTTGCTGTGATGATTCTCTCCGTCCTCCCCAAATCACTAGAATCCTACTGTTTGGCAAGACAGATGAACAGGTGCACTAATAGCTATCTGAAGTTAGTACACAAATTTCAGAAAAACAAATTAGCTCTGCAATTTTGGCACCCAGCACTCCTATGTGGAACTTTTAAGTGTACCCAGGGTTTTCAGATGACTGTGATAGTTGATTGTGAGAGATGTTTATGTAATATGATTGTCTACACAGAAAGTGGCAGGAGCATAACAGCCTTTGGATGTCAATGAAAGGCGCTATTGGCCCCCTATTGAAGGGTGCAGTATTTACTTTAAAATCCTGGCTATTGGTGAAGAGAGTAGCTTAACTTTCTCATTTTCATTTTCATCTTTGTAAACAAGATGTAAAATTCAGAAAGAATACAAGGAATAAATATGTCCTGGATGACTTAAAAAAAAAAATCCTAAAAGCTGTGGAGGTGGAAGGCAGATAGAATTATAGGCAGCACTGCTATGCTGCCTATTATTACGATTGTCAAACTATCCATTGAGACCCTGTTTTCAGTTGGCTAAAACTTTCCCAAATTTTCAAGTGTTCTGGCTGAAAATACATGTGTCAGACATTTGTGTCAGGCTGAAAAAATAGTAGTTGATCATGTAGATTAATAATATATTCTAAGTCCAGTAGGGCCTATTGTGATCATCTAAGCTCACCACTTGTGTAGAATGACCATAGGATTTCCCTGAAAAAATTCCTAGAGCATATCTTTTAGGAAAACATCCATTCTTGGTTTAAAAATGGCCAGTGATGGAGAATCCACCAAAAATCTGGGTTAATTGGTCCAGTGATTTATCATCCTCACTGTTAAATAAATTTACACCTTATTTCCAGTCTGAATTTGTCTAGCTTTAACTTCTAGCAATTGGATCATGTTCTAGCTTCCTCTGCTAGATTGAAGAGTCCAATATGAAAAATTTGTTCACTACCTAGGTACTTGCAGACTGTAATCAAATCACTCCTTCTCCTTGATAAACTAAAGAGATTGAGCTCTTCGAGTCTGTCACTGTAAGGCATATTGTCTAATCCTTTAATCATTCTTGTGGCTCTTTTTGTGAACGCTTTCTAATTTATCAACATCCTTCTTGAATTGTGGACACCAGAACTAGACACAATATTCCAGAAGCAATCGTACACGTGCCAAATACAGAGTTAAAACAATCTCTCTACTACTGATTCATAGGGGTCAAATTAAGGTTACATAGGCAACCTTAGATTTGGCATTTCCTAACTTTTGAGTGCTTGACTTTGCAACCTTCATGTTCTTAAGGTAATTTCCTAAGTTTAAGTAAAAACAAACAAATCCAACAGAAATTCCATCATGTGGAACCATGTTAACTTCCAGCGTGGGTCATGAGCAGGCTTTGAACCTTTAGATAAGACATCACAGATGTCTGACACTTGAGCTAAGGGAACTAGTAGCAGTTGTAGGTGGTTGTCCTCTATATGAATCAGGCATTTAAGGGGGGATTAGACACACACTTTGTTATCATCAAATAATTGTGAAACCCACTAGGAAACAATGCAGAGACTCATGAATCCTGGATTCAGTTCCAGGGTTCTTGAGGAGAATGTGCTTTAATGGTTAGAAACCCTTCTGCTCCTGTCTTCCCACCCCAAAATCTCTGTCCCACTCTTTTCCTATCTCCCTCTCCTTCCCCCTCCCCAGACCTATCTTAACCCCACATTCCCTGCTACATGCAAAGAGGCAACAGCTGCTGTGAGAATTTTAACTTGGAATGTCCTATCTTCTGTGCAATTAAAATGCAAACCTTGATATTACTTTATCAGTCCTGCATTAAATTTAATTTGGAATACTCTTTAGTCTGTTCTTGGCCTTTAGAAAAAAATATAGTGCAACTGCACTTTTTTTTAATTAAAGCTGCATGGAAAAAGATAACCGAGGTAAGAGGAACGAATTTATCAAGAGGAGATCCCCTGAGTCTGGGTTTGTCCAATATATGTAGGAGAGATTAACAGTTCCTCATGAATGTTAATCTCTCTGCATAGCTTTGATGCTGCAGATAAATTTCTAAAGAGATGGTCATGGCATTTTCCCTCTCCAACTATAAAAAGCATATCTACAGCGAAGAAAAGAAAGGGAAATGCTTTGTGTTTCTCTGATATCTTCACACTGATTTCTTCCATGTATCTCTTCAAATCTTACACATATCCTCCCAAATTCATCTTTTAGGCCATGTGGCTTCAAATCTGTTCAATGTTGCTGCTGCTTTCAGCATGTCCAAAAGCCCTAAGACCTCAATGTTAAGCCAGAGTTGTAACTCATCACTAAGTCTCATTGATGTATAAGTACTACTGTACCATTTCAGGATTGTTCACTTTCCCCTCCCTTCTTACACACACTTAAAGAATATAATCAGAATCACTCCAGTGTTTTTAAGGACATTCCCCTCTTCCCCAGCAACTTTTATAGTACTGCACAATTGGCCAAGCAAATATTGTTTTGAGAGTACAACTTGGTTGTGTTTTGCTTACGTTCCAGAAGCAGGGTACCAACTTAAGGCTAATTATCTGATCCAGTATGGCTAATTTTATGAACAATTTAAGATAAATAAGACACTGTTGATTGTCAGGCAGGTCTTCCAGAACGCTCTCACTTCCATTCTTTCCTGTTCTCCTCTCAGTGAACCAGAATCTCATGACAGAAGAGGGTGTCCAGATGTCCCAATTTTATAGAGACAGTCCTGATTTCTGGGCCTTTCTTATATAGGCTCCTATTACCCCCCAATCCCTGTCCTGATTTTTTACACTTGCTGTCTGGTCACCCTATGACAGAAAGAGAAAATGGCAGCTTCATGTTTGAGAGTTCTAGAGTTCAAAAAGATTATGGAAAGTTACTCTTGTAATCTTTTCTTTTTTTCTAAATTCAGACAGTAAGTCCTCTTCTAAATGTCAGTGTAGCCTTTAGGTGAATAACATCAAGAGTTATAAGTGGAATGCAGTAAACAGCACTAGTTTAGGTTTTTAAAATCACATTCTCAGTGTTTTGGTAGAGTGAGAAGTTCTGTTGTTCTCCCTTGAGACTGTAAACAAAGGAATGCCATTCTGCTGTTTTAAGCTCTGGTTGTCTAGATACTGACTTTTCCTCCATGTAGCCCATTGTTTATAATTAAGGTGCAGCATGGACTTAGATGGTTACACAAAAAGAGGACCTTCCTTATTGTGGTAAGATCTGTTTCATATTTACTTTTGTGCTCTTACAGACGTCAGAGTTCATTCATGAAGAATTTTGGTCACACTAGGCCTTTACTGCAGCAGGAAAAAAAAACAAATTATTGCTTTATCAATATATTGTTTTAGGGCCAAATCCCTTTTAAATTAATAGCAAAACTCTTGTGATTTGGCCCTTACAGGGATCAGGTTTTGACTCAATGTAAATTTTCCCCAAATACAAATTTCATTTTGGAAAAGATAGCAAAGTTTCTCTGAAAAGAGAGCTAAGAAAATTTCACATCTATATCTTATCCAGCTTGAAGTAAAATAATACTAACATAAGCCATGTATTTTCTAGGTATTACATGTTTAGTGCTTATGTTTTATGTATATGGAGGTAAGTAGGATGTAGCCAAGTACTTGGGCACATGAAGACACATACTATGAATATACTTAGGAAAGTGAAAAAGAAACAAACAGTCTGGATAATTTTAAGCTGGTAATATTCAAAGCTATGTAAATGAAAGTAATGGGGATGATGAACTCCTGCTTTCGGGTGTAAGCTGATCTACTTACTGAAGGTCCTATCCATGCTGTGGTCTGAACTGTGCTAGAAAAAAACTGAGATCAAAACTGATATCAAGCATGGTTTTACTTGACCTGTAGTTAACTGTTTAATATGGTGGCTGTTTGGTATAGCTGTAAGCAAATCTCTTTTTAAAAAAAATCATCATGTTATGCTGACCATTACTTAGCAGTCACTGCAGAAAATCACATTCAGTTTCTCAGCCAATGTTTGGAAATGCAATCCTCCAAAATTAATTTGTAGAATAAATTAATAAGGTATTCTATAAAGGTCTATGTATTAAAGCCACACTTAAGTGATGTACTTCATTACGTGCCTAATTAAAGCATGCATGTTATCTAGTTAAAGTCAGTAGGACTATTAACATGCTTGAATTTAGGTACTTGCTTCAGTATCTTGCTGAATCGTAGGCTAATTAGGGCTGACAAATACAGACTGTTACGTTTTCTACCACAAACTTAGTCTGTCATTGACACCTAAGGTCAAACTCATCTCTGATTATAACTACATTAAGGACAATGGAGTTCCACCAAGGATGAATTTGATTTTTTTTATGATTAAAGGGTAGCGCTAGCATATTTGTGGTAATGTCATTGAAAGTATGGTAAGTGTGCTGAACAGTCTCAATTGTAGCAATAAAAATAAATGGTACAATATCTTTTTATAACAAAAAGTGTGTGTGTGTGTGTGTGTGTGTGTGTGTGTAAAAACTGTAAATCTCTTTTGGTTTTAAGCATATTACTTTTATTGCTGTGTGGTAAAGCTTTTCATTGATATTGATGCTGCAGCCTATGATAAATGATGTATTTGTATAGCAAATTTGTAAAATACTCCCTTTTTACTTTTGAAAAAATTCATATCTAACAAAGACTTAAAAAAAACAAAAAAAGGCAAAAAAGAAACCTCACCTTTTTTCATTTTAAATTTGGGGCTGGAATCACTCATGGTACCTGTAAAGTTCTAAACATAATGCAGTATGCCTGAATGTGGCAGGCAGCAAGAAAACAATGTTAGCTTAGCTTAGTTCTAAATAAAAAGGAAACCAAAGATCAAAGATCGTTTCCCTCCTTGTTGATCATGCTCATCATATCATATATATTATATAAACACATGTAGCCTGAGGACTCTGGGTCTGTGCCTTGGGTTAGTGTGATTTGTGTCTAGACAGAAAGAAAGTGGAGGTAGACTTGAGACTGACTTCAAATTCTGCGTTTATGTTGCACTGTAGACATACTCTTAGTATCTCAGGAACATGTTGCTATCATATTAAATCTGGTAATTATCAGGTGCTGTTCAAGAGGCTTTATCTGTTTTATGAATAGTCTCCTATGCTTGAACTATGACGCATTCAGCTCAATGAGAGCTATCAGTTTTCTAACAAAAAACTTCAGGGTTGTATGAAGGTTGTAAATATATATGATATCCATAAGATTCTAACAGGCATTTACTTTTGTAATATTTTTTTTAAAATTAAGGCAGGAGATTGTAAATTACATTAGTTATTTTTCAGATTTAAAAACCTTTTTTAAAGATACTTGTTCAGAATATTCATAAATCTTTTACCTAAAGATGCAGATATATAGTAACTATCCTTAATGTACAATTTCTGTGTTCTTTCAGAAGTGGGTGCTGAAACATGAGTTTGTCAAGATCCTGCTTATATTATAAATATTTGTAACTATATTTATTAGATGGTTAGCATGTTTGCAACTGTAATAGTATGACTGTTTCATACTTCAATGTAGACATGTCATAGACCTTTTTATGCTCATCCAGGTTGTAACTGCAGGCATCATTTGAACATGACTGCACAGGTGGCCCTGACAGTGAAACTTAATTAAAAATTCGGTTTATGATGCAAGAGTCAGAAAATAATCTGTTTCACTCTCTACCACAGCTCTTTTGGTTCCGCTTGGCTGACAGTAAAACTTACATTTTGTCACTAAAGTAATCAGATTTTTTTGTGAATACACGAGGGCAGTTCGTTGAGTAAGAGAGCACCATTTTTACCACATGCGTTTTTCAGCGTATATCTGCACTTCAGAAGCATTTAAAATACAAAATTGATCCTTAAAAATTATTAACCTATCCAGTGCTTTAGCTTCTGGAGTAATAAATGCTCATGTCCTAAATAATCTCAGCTATCACTTTGCCAGATGGCAGGCAGAGACTTCTTTGTAAACAAATTTTAAGCTACAACAGCTGCATTAAAATATCACTACGTGTTGGATTTTAAACTCTTAAAAAGCAAGATGAGTGAAAAACTGTCCTGAATATACTCCATTATACCATAGTATTTAAGGGTCTCAAGATCATCGCTCATTGTTCTATTTGCCATATATGCCAAATGCTCTAATGATAGGTAGAATGTTGGTGTATATTGTATACATGTCTAGTTTGGGCATTAAATTCAGCCTGAACACTACATTTCTTTGTCTTATTAATTAAAGACCTTAAAAATGTTTCTAAAAGCAAAACCTCCCTTGTAAAGTGATTACTGCAATTTGCAAGAGAGAGACATTTTTTATTTATAGATGTGAAGTAAAAAAAAAAATCCTTGAGCTCTTGCCCCAGTTGAAAATTACTTTAGTCACCTCTGTTAAATGAGTTAATGGTTAGTCCAGTTCTTGGTGAAGAAATGTACATATCACAAGAAACTCCATGAAGAGCAAGCATATTTCTGAGGGGCCAGCTAAATGGAGGTGCTAGCTAGGCGGAAGAGTGTGGGATTTTGGTTTTTGTGGTACAGAAGCTGAGATGGCTAGATTTTTATTTATTTTAACAATTAGCTGTGGTTTTCTTTCATTTTTTGTGATGCAGTACATTTTAAGATATTTGCCTAGATATTCAGAGGCTGGGAGGGAGAGAAACTATTTTTAGGCATGATAAATCTACAAAAATATATAATATATATGTAAATGTTAAAGAAACTGGATTTAAAGGTAATGTGCCTATATCTGGCAAGAGAATTTACATTATTGATTTAATGTTTAATTATTTCCCTGTTAGATATTGCAAATGGCTCCAGTTCAGGAGGATACCGTCCACCTCCCAGAACAAAAGAAGTAATCATCAATGGACAGACCGTGAAACTAAAGTACTGTTTCACTTGCAAGATTTTCCGCCCACCTCGTGCCTCACATTGCAGCCTTTGTGATAACTGCGTAGGTGAGTATAATGAAAACTTACATATTCAGTTTTTGTAATTTTTTCATTAAAGTGCTTTTAGAGGGCAGGATAGTCTTTCTATGAATACATATGGTGGTGTGCTTAAAGAGACCAAACTCACATGGTTATAAAGTCATCCAGAAGATCACTAGCTAACAAAATTATCCTGCTTCCTACTAGCTAATGTGAGGAATTTGGGAGAGGGTAGATACAGTCTCCTGGAAGTTTCAACCATATAGCAGTTTGGGGCGGGGGGAGGAATTAGAGCTCATCTACACTGCTATTTAACTACCATTGTAGCTGCACCAGTGCAAACCTCTAGTTTAAAGACATGGTCTCATCTGAGGTAAACTTCACCAGTGCAATTCACATTGTACCAATGTAAATTACATCTACACCTGAGGCTTGCCCTGATAGAGCTAAACTGGAGGCTAAAATCCCATTGCAGATTAAGACTAAGGGCTTTTCTGCACTGCAGCAAAGCTACAGTTCTGTAGCTATGTCACTGTAACACTGTAGTGTAGACACCTCAGCGATGGAAAGGGTTTTTCTGTCACTATAGGTATCCACCTCCCTGAGTGGCAGTAGCTAGGTCAACTGAAGCACTCTTCCATCGATGTAGCTGTGTCTACAATGGGGGTTTCGGACCTCTGAGCACCATAGCTGCATTGATTATACATTTTAAGTGTAGACGAAGAATAAGTGAAATTACATTTCACACTGGTATAGTTACACTGATGTTACTGCACCAGTGCATACCCTTAGTTCAAATGCACTGAAACAATGTAAAAATTACTTGCATTGAGTGCATCTTACTTTAGTTCAGGGGATCCCAAACTTGGTTTGCAGCTTGTTCAGGGTAAGCCCCTGGCGGGCCACAAGACGTTTTGTTTACCTGAGCGTCCGCAGGTAGGGCCACTCGCAGCTCCTAGTGGCTGCAATTTGCAGTTCCTGGCCAATGGGAGCTGTGGCAAGCAATGGCCGGGAACTGCGAAGAAGTCACTGGAAGAATTATACATTCACAGTTAAAGAATATCCATATATCTGTAGTGAATTCTAAGCTGAGTGTGGAAAGGTAGCCTTTTGTCTTCATATAATGAATAAATGCCTGCAGGCAGTTTCTTTGGTAAATAAATCAATGCGTTAGATGTTATGGTAAAAATTTTATCCACTAATCAGGAAAAGTTTTTCTCCTATATTAAAATTCAAATTCTTAAACAAATATAGGTCAATTTTAAGCTAGAATCTGTTTTTATAAAAGCCAGCTTTTATTGACCGTAGGACAAATAGGAATGTTTCTCTGATTTTCAAATTAGAATTGAAACATTTTTAGGCAGATGTTACCCATGCAGTGTTTGCAATCTATACATTGTGCTGCTATTTGAGACCCTGACAGTGAAACTGAATTGACCAGGGGAGGGAGGGGGTTGTTAAATAAGTTAAACAGACTATTTCCACTTTCCAAACTGAGAAACGCGGGGAAAAAATAGGCGTAAACAGGGAAAATGTTGTGGGAGGGGACCGTTTTAAAATAATCGAAAGTGATGTTTTAACATACATTATTTTATAATCTGACAGCATTCTTTTTATGTTAAATGTGGGAAACCTGTCATTTTAAGTAGGGGAGAGATGCAAAATCTTTGATCAGTAATGGCATAAGAAGTTGATTTAAACAAAGCTGTCTTCCTATAATGTCTGCATTCAAGCAACAGATATAAAACAGCTTTGAATATTTCCTAGAATAGAGCTGTGCAAGTGACTCATAATAAATAATTTTATCCAACAAACGTAGCCGCCTCTTTTGCTCACGAAATAGGTGCAAGAGGATTTGATTTTTCTGTAATGTGGACTCCATTTACAATTATTCAGTGACTATTTTTGCAATTAAAAAAAATTATATGGATTGATTCCAAACTATTTTCTGTATATATTTGCTATTCATTTTTTTGCTATGGAAACTGTCATGATTAGTTGTGATTTTAGTAACATAAGTCACATGGTATTGTTTTTGTTCCCTGTTTGGATGTTGTGATGCTTCCCGGAGGTATACAGAGTTGAGGCACGTTGCTACTACCTGCTGTTAGTGTGAGGAAGCCTTGTCTGTGCCTGCTGACTTCACTGGCCACAGGCAACACAAGCACTCCCCTTTAGGGCTACGCAGGCCCTGCTCTCTCGTGCTCAGTCTCTCTCCAGGTTAGTGACAGGCGCACTCCAACCCCCATGCATCACCCTGGAGTGTCTGGCCTCTGTTCCACAGGACATTAACAGATTCAGAAGAAGGACATACAGTGTCAGAGCAATGGTCCATCTAGCCCAGTAGCCTGTCTTCTGCTAAGTGTTTCAGAGGGAATGAACAGAACAGGGCAATTTCAAGTGATCCATCCCCTGTCATCCGGTCCCAGCTTCCGGCATTCGGAGGTTTAGGGACATCTGGGGCATTGGGTTGTGTCGCTGAGCATATTGGCTAATAGCTGTTAATGGACTTATCCTCCATACATTTATCTAATTCTTTTTTTAATCTAGTTATGTTAGCTGTTTCCAAAGAAGCAGTACACACCAGCTTACCTGTTTCTCCTCAGATCATTGGTCTTAAAGGTGTTTATAGTGAAATTAAGTAAAAGTTTATTGAAGTATAACAAGCCAAATGATGGTAAATAGAATTATTGGGGGAAAATGATCACATAAAATAAAATCATAAGACACATTCTAGGACCTAGACTTAACTAGATAATGCTCACCCAAAATCTTTCCAGCATTTTGCAGCCAAGCTTGGCTGCGATCTTCTGTTCATGAGAGTCATGCTGTCAGCTTGCCTTCTCCATAAAAGATCCTGGGTGTCGCATGCACCTCCAGATATATCAGAACAATCCATTGTCTTTCATTAGCAGGACACTACCTTGATGGTCTTTTTCCTGAGTATATTCCATTTAAGGAGTTTTAGAACAGTTGTTCAATTTTAGAGGAAAGTGAAGGAGGGATGGGGTAGGAGAGAGGAGACACAGGCACTGCCATGCATTCTACTTACTGTACTGAATTAGCACAACAGATTTTTTATATGGCCTGATTCAACCACCACTGACGTTAAAGGAAAAACTCCCATTGACTTTGGAGGAGCTGGATCAGGCCCTTAAAGATCATCAGTTTCACATGAAGATGACACCAAAAATACTAATAAATCTAAAAGACTGAAGGATAAATGAAGAATATAAATAAAGCAGATCTTCAGTCCTAAAATAGAAATTGCCAAAGGAAATGCACTTATTCTGCCAATCCTAATTGATTTTATTTTATGCCGCTTTGATTTCCAACATCTTTATAAACTGCCAGGGCCTGAAGAAGAGTTCTGTGTAAGCTGGAAAGCTTACTTCTTTCACCAACAGAAGTTGGTCCAATAAAAGATATTACTTCACCCATCTTGTCTCTCTAATATCCTGTGACCAATATGGCTACAACAACCCTGCAAACAAATATTTGTTACTTTCATGATTTTGGGGGACGCCAGGAAGAATAAATATTTCCTTTAGAAATACAGAATATCATCATTTTATACCCTTTTCTTGGTAAAAATTTTTTTTTTACAAGTTGACTTTTTAGTTTAAAAAAAAAAGTCATTTTTAAAATTAGAGCTACGAGAAGTTAGGTTATTTCTTTGTGGACACTGGAATAAAGACTTGAAATGTGATAGTCAAATCAATTTTTTTTAAAACTCAGTATAGCCACTTGGGAAAACAAAAAAAATCAAATGACACTCACGAATGGAGAAGAAATTATCACTTCTAATTAAGTTTGTGAAAGACTGAAAGTAATAGTGTCTTTTTTAACATGTAAAGAGTCATTTCATAGAGAATATTAAAGTATAATGGAATGTGGTCCAGGACACACAGCTTTTCAGTCTTAGTGGACCTAATCATTGAGACCTGAGATGAAAAAAGGGGAAGAAATGATTTAGGGGAGAGCAAATGATACAGTCAAAAACAGGAGTGTGCTAGAGTGAAGGTTTTGAGTGATTTTTCCTGCTAATAGAATCATAGAAGATTAGGGTTGGAAGAGACCTCAGGAAGTCATCTAGTTCAACCTCCTACTCAAAGTAGGACCAACCCCAACTAAATCATCCAGCCAGGGCTTTGTCAAGCCAGGCCTTAAAAACCTCTAAGGATGGAGATTCCACCACCTCCTTAGGTAACCCATTCCAGTGCTTCACCACCCTCCTAGTGAAAGTGTTTCCTAATATCCAACCTAGACCTCCACCACTGCAACTTGAGACCATTGCTCCTTGTTCTGTCATATGCCGTCACTGAGAACAGCCAAGCTCCATCCTCTTTGGAACCCCCCTTCAGGTAGTTGAAGGCTGCTATCAAATCCCCCTTCACTCTTCTCTTCTGCAGACTAAATAATCCCGGTTCCCTCGGACTCCCCTCAATAGATCCTCCCTTTTCTGTTTAAATCATTCCTGCCATAGAAAACTTATCCTAGGGAATTATAAAATTATTTCAATAGATGAGTTGTTTCTGAGTTGGACTTGATTTCACCAAATCACTCTTTTCAAAGTACAATGTATAAACATTTCCAACAATTTGCCAACTGGTGAGGTTCACATGAAATGTTTTGTTTAAATATTTTCCCCGGTTATACACCACTATTCTAGGCGCAGGAAAGGAAAACTGGGAGTGACTTGTTAAAATATTCACAGCACATAACTGATTAAAAAATAAGAGACGTGTATCAGAAATATTTTATGTAGAAGCCTCTTATCAGGTTCTCCTTCTAGTAGTGGGTGTGTCAGGTTTGCCAGATGGCATCAACTTCCTGCACAGAAAATACAAGTTATTTAGAACAGATTGATCAGTAGTATAGTATAAAGCTTTTAAAATGTTTGTATGCTGTGGTTGTTTGAGAGTTAGAATAATTTGTATAAAGCTTTATGGTCCATGTAGTGAGGCGGCCTGGCTCCCAGCCGCCCCAGAGGAGAGAGAGCTCTGAACCCGCCCGGCAAAGGGTCAGGTGCCGACCCGGAACTATAAAGGCGGGCCCTCAGAGTTCAGTTGAGCCCCAGCAGCCGGAGCAAGCCGACATCCCTCAGGGAGGTCGGGACTGGGAGACTCCTGCAACCCAGGGCAGCCGCCCAGAGTGGCCCGAGCTCCCCCCGTGCCTGCTACCCGGAGGAGCCACCGGAGCTACCCTGGGCCAACTTTCCGGAGGCGTTGCATGACCTACCACCCAGCCCCGGCCGTGACGAACCCGTACACCTGGACCCTGTAGAGGATGACCCCAGGATCCAGGTAGGCCCCGAGGGGGAGTCTGGAAGTAGCCCAGGGGCAGCCAACCCTAGTCTGGCTGCAGCACACCCAGAGCCAATGTCAGTGTGTTGTGGCCAGGATCCCCACTGACACAGCAGCAGACTGCTGCTGTTAGGGCCCCAGGTGGGGATGCAGAGAAGTGGGCGGGCCTGCGTTCCCCCTGCCACCCCACTCATGGGTGGCAGTCTCCCCCTTGCCCGATGCTCAGGCCCAGGAGCCTGGGCTTACCTTACTGAACTGGTTGCTCAGCCCCTACCTGAGGTTCTGAGCCCTGCACTATTGTTTGTAGCCCCGCCCTGACCTAGGGCCTGGGTTTAACAGACTGAACTGCTTGCTCAGCCCCTGCCTGAGGGTCTGAGCCCGAAACTGTCGTTTGTTGTGGCGTGTAGTGAGGCGGCCTGGCTCCCCGCCGCCCCAGAGAGGGGCGAACTCCAACAGCGGACGTTTACAGTCCAGTATAGCTGACATTTGTATACATTACCTGGTATTGTTTCACTATGCATTAATACTCTAACATCACCTTTAATGGACCATTAGTTGAAAAATGTTTGTTTACGTCATTAACAGAAAAGACAAATGGGACTTGTAAATTAAAATAAAAGTAGGTCCTTCTGCAGTGCTATAGTCAGCTATAAATCAATGGTCTCACTTTTTTATTGTATTTGGACTATGCAGAAGAGGTTTGTTTTTTTTTAAAAGGGGAGATTTTGGTTAGATAATGTATATAATAATTGAGAACTCTCCTCTTCAGGAGCCAAAAAATTTAGAATATGACTAGCAATGTCCTTATAATGGGCCTTTCAGGGATCTGTCCCCATCAGATGATACATGGAAAGTACACACACAAGTCTGCTCCTTTCAGCAGGATTGTTCAGTATCTTTCTAGCAATGGCTGGCTTTCAGCCCTCCAGCCAAGGCTTTCTGATGATTTCTGCCCTTTTTGGAGTTCTGAGTGAAACAATCAATCCAAGATCAGCAAAACAGATTAAAACAAAAGGGTGAAAGGGGCAACCTGTAGGCAGTTTCAGTTCAGCCCCTTTTCAGAGGGGCGCAGCACAGGATAGGCCAGAGTCCACTTCAGAGTTCACTGGATCTCCAGCACAAGTTATAGGATTTGGTCCTTTCCCCTTTTTTTCGGACAGGGTCCATGTTCCCTTCCTGTGAGGATACAGGCTCTGCTAGCTACCTGGTATTTTCATGGGAGCTGGGAAGCTCAAGAGCCTGCCCCTTTCCTAGGGCTGCCCACTGAGTGAAGCTTTCTCTTCCATTTCTGGCATGACTTGCAGGTGCTGTGGGGCAGAGCTTCTCCAGCCCAAAGCAGCCCCTTAACCCCTCTGATTCTGGTGCAGTTTATACACCTCATCACAGGCCCTCTACTCTAGTGTCTGAGTGCCTCCCAAGTGAAAATCAAAATCTCAGTAGGTTAGTGGTGTAATTTTCCTCAATTATTTCCCTAAGGCAGTTGGGGCTATATATGTGTTTTGTTTAATTTCCTTCTCTAGCTCCTCTTCAGCTCTTTGTCCTCATCTTCATCTTTGTTGTTTTTAGTTACGACTGTGCTAGCGCCAAGTTGAAGAAAGTATGTTTTGCACTTTAGTTTTGAGGGCCAAGTCACTGATTACTCTTATTCACATTTTCGGTTTTCTTAAGGGTTTGCTGTTCAGTCGACCCAGGACTGAGCTTACCAGCTCTGCTCTTTTTGGCAGAAAATGAAATGGACAGCTGTTCATTCTGGGCTTCATCTGGGCATCGGCTGCCTTCCTTTTGTATACACTCTAAGGTGTATTGTCTTTTGGGGTATTTCGAAAACCCCAGAAGAGAATGCAAGCTACCAGATGCACAGATGAGTCTGGCTGACTACCTTTTATTATTATTTTTTTTATTGTGGTATCCGCTGTGGCTAAACACTCTCTAGACATGCAGGGAGGATGGTCCTTGCCTCAAAGAACCTGCAATCTAGGGAAAGATAGACAAAAACAAGGAGTTGGTTATGGAAGAGGAGCCACCAAAAGGGATTTTTATACAAATTAATAAGATTCATTCTAAGGAACATCAGAAGCCTGTCTTTGAAAGATTTAAAAGTAAAGAGAATAGTGTTCTTATAGATTAACTAAGGGAGGCCATACTACGTACAGAGGAGACCATGTAGAAGAAAGTACAAAGGTGATTGTGGAAAAGGCTCACAAATATGTGGACAAGGTTAAGAAAGTCGGTGGAGTGAATGGTGTGTGTGAAAGGTAACAGAAAACTTGACACAAGAAGATAATTAGGAAGGGATAGAGTATTTTATTGAGTTTTGTGGGTGGCGACCAATGCTTACATTTGATATGGTGGTTATTGTTGGGGAGACAGTGGAGGGATTAAAAGACAGTGAGGTGATCATATCGATAGGCAATGAGGACTTGAGAAATTACATTTTGTAAGGAATGAAGGGGAACAAAACCTTTAATTGTTGGAAACGGCTTCCAGGTGTTTTACAGGAATACCCTGTTTCTCTAGACTTCCATTTTCTCCCTCCCAACCCCAGCTTCTCCACCTCCTCATTTGGATTTTGGCTACAGTGCATGTTGTAGTTGGAAGCTGTATTTGGAGATGCATAAATGCATATTTGGACTTGCAGTGGGGAGATTTTGAAAGGCACAGGCCTTAGGCACCTAGCTGCTTTTGAACTCCTGCTGACTGCCAATATGGGCTAGGCTCCTAATTGCCATTTGTGCCTTTGAAAACTTTACCCTTAATGTACTGGCAGATAAAGGGATTTTGGTTATTAATCGGCAGATATTTGTTAGTAGCAGTAGTGTGTGAAGTGTGCAATGTAATTATTATGTTGTATTTTATACATGTTGACATTTAATTACTGTGAAACGACCCAGAGCAATGGCTGGATGTTTCTCCAATAAATTAATAAATATTTGTATTGATAACATTAAAAATCTCTATCTAGGTTTGTTTTTTAAAATATTTGTGCAAAAAGGCATTTTTCTGTAAGGTAACTTTGTGCCATTCTCTATTAAAGATGGACCGTTTACTTTGTGGACCGTTTACTCCACAAGTGATCTTATTACATTTTGTGTATGTGCCTTATATCTGTGGGATGGCACACGAACTGGCGTCTAAGTTGCTCCTAGTTTTAAAATATCTAATGAGCATTCCCATTGTTGATCTTTCTGAATTACTTCTTACTGTAGTCATGCAAAACACGCTAATATATTCTCATTAATAGAATCCCATTTTTCACAAAATTACTTTGCTATTTCAGGTCACATCACTTTTTAAGGCTTTGCATAGATTTTAGTCATTCAGAGGGTATCACAGATATTTATCTTTGGCATCTATGAGAAAAAAATTTAATGACTGTTGTTCAGCACCCTGAATGCTTTTGCTGGAGGTGGTTTATAAATGAAATTACTTTATATATTCACCCAATCTACTGTAGAAGCCAAAAGGCTGAATTATTTTCTTTTTGTCCGTAATAAAGATACTGAGATGCACAAACTCGGTGGCTTTAAAGATCCGTTGTCTGTTGTCCCCCACAGATGTTGCAAATCCAGAGAAATTTAATTATCGGTCACTCTTTGTTTAATTTATTATTGGTTTCTACACTATTTTTATTACAAAAGCATAATAAAGATTTTATCAAGAGAATGACTTTCATACTGGTGTATATTATGTACTTAAGTTGTGTATAGTTCAGTATTTCGTAGCTGAACATTACCAGTTAAGGATCCAGTCTAGTCAGTCTTACTCATGTGAGTAAATATTCTTCATATGGATAGTCACCCTGAAGTCAATGGGACTAATCACATGAGATAAGAATAGCTCACAGGAGTAAGGTTTGAAGGATCAGGTACAAAGATTGCGATTAAAATAATCTAAATTGTAAAGATTTGTGAAAGTATTAAGACAGGATTTAGTCCAGCACTATTGTATTTATTTTCCTTTACATACTTCAACCTCATTAAGATCTTGGAGAAAATAGACAAATTCTGTATTTAAAAGAGCTTACAAAGAGTATTTATTTAGGGTTTTTTATTTTCCTACATTTATTGATGTTTCAAGGGGAAACAAAAGCAACAAGTAAAAATTTCCATACAAAGTCTGTCATCCTGAATAGATGTGGTCATACATTGTGACAACATAGTCCCACAAAGAACCATAGTTGTAAATATTACAAAGCATGCACAGATGTTAGGTCTCAAGATAATTAGCCAGTTTGACATCCAAGACAAAGGATCCTGTGTCCTCTGTCATACTGCAACTATCTGTAGTAACTTTGATCAGTGCAAGGGGAGCTGTTAGTTGTAACTAAGTGCTTGTCTACACTGCCCTGCAGTTCGGACTACAGGGGTATGAATATGAACTCACCAAAGCGGTGCATTGTAGTGATCCCATATGGATACTATGAGTATGAACTGAAAAGTTCCTAGTTCTAAAGTGGATTGGTTTAAATCAGGGCTGTTTAAATCGCAAAGAGGAAAGCCTCAATTTAAATCAGCTTTTCCATTTGTACTTCAGTTATTTGCTAAAGAAGGGTGCATTCTCACTTGTTGATATAACCATTAAAACAAGTTGATTTACAACTAAATGGAATGATTTTACACTAGATTTGGTGCATCTTTTAGCAACCTAGAAGAGTACACTATATATTTATTTAAGAAAATATAAAGCTTAATATTTTCAGATTCTTAGTATACATTTTTAGTATGTTAGAAAATGGTGAATGATATATTGCTTATTTAGTAGATAATTAACTTTTTGATTTATATCAAGCTGCATTAGGATGGGAACTGGAATTTAATTAAACATACAAAACAGCATATAAAATTTATTTTTATTAAAACAACCTTAAATGTTTTGGATACATAAACTTCTCATATCAAAACATGTTTCACATTTACAACTAAATGATTTGTTAAAGGAACAGGAGGATTAACTGTAGTCAGTGAATTGAATTTAATTATTTCAGGTCAGCCTGGGAAAACTTCCATATATGTCTAAGTGAAAGGGACTGAAATTAAATTTCCTACTTGCCTAAGTCTCTTAAAAATGAGTCCCTTCCCTCCTCCTTTTTATTTATAAACTGGAAGAGAGAGACAAGTTTTCCTGCCTTTTCAACTCCAAGTCAGTTTCTCAATTTTGAACTAAATAGTCCAAATGAAGAAAATATTCTTCCTGTGCCTGCAAAAAAGACCATTGCTCTCAAAAGCTGCTTTAGGACTTCAATAAACTCTGGTTCTAGGTGTTTAGCTAGTGACTTCCACCAGTTCAATGGTGTGACTTTCTTTAAAATATCATCAGCAAACATGTACTGCTTGGATGGTTTTCCTCCAGCCCTGAAATGTATTATATCTGGCAAGATCAATGGGGGGTGATTAGATGTTTCTTTACTGCCTGCAGTTTAACTTTGTTGAGTATGTCTTTCTTCAATATCTCTTGAAGTTCTGTGGAGATTTCAACAGCATCAGCAGCGGGGACCGACACCTGAACCCACCCCAGGCAGAAGGGCTGAAGCCCAAGGACTTCAGCCCTGGGTGTGGGGGGGAGAGTAAAGCTGAAGCCCTAGGAGGGATGACCTGTAAACTGAGCCCCGCCACACAGGGCTGAAGCCGAAACCTGAGCCCCACCACTCTAACGCCAGCCCTGACGATCCCATTAAAACAGGGTCATGACCCACTTTGGCATCCCAGTCCACAGTTTGAGAACCCCTGTCCTCCTCCTTTACCTGCCACTCTATATGGAAAAGATGAATAGGACACTGAGCCAAAATTTTCAGCCAGCACTTAGCTGGCTGTGTTTTGATCAGTGGTTGGAAGGGAGATTAAATTGGGCCATACATTAGTAAACACTCAGCTAAATAGACCCTTCAACCAGCACTCCATTGAAGCCTACAAACCTGTGATGGTGAGGAGAGTGAAATCAAAAAGCGAGGAAATACGTAAAATACAACAAAGATGGGGGATGGAAGGTTGCAAATCTCAAAAGGAAAACAGATGTTACTCCGTTCAATAAAATGCTGCTGTTTCAATTATTTGTAACTATATGGTGTTTGCTCAAGTGCCAGGAAAATAGAATCCTCTGTTATATCGCTGGGGGATAAGGGTAACCATACAGCTAAACAAATACACATTCATATCTGAAAGATGTATGGAACAATCCCTAGATTTCTAGCCTCTATAGCCTGTTGTGATGTCACATATCATTATGTCTCTAACTAATTCCTATGAAAAGGGATGGGGGCCCAATTTATTCCCTTCTTATAGTTTTACCAATATATAAACGAGCTCTCATCTGCCTATTACTGAATACTCAGATCTGAGGTACAAAATGTAGTGTTCTGCCTGAACCAATGACAGGTTTAAGGTTTGATATCTTATGACTTCAAGGCTAGAAACTGGAACTTTATACCCTTAGGAGGTGTTGATTCCCCAGCATATCAATATATGAGAGAATGAGGGTGTTTAAAGAAGGCATTCTCCAGAGATGCTCCATGAAATTTCCCTTTTTTGCAGAAAGCCACTTTTTGTAATCTAATGCTTAGGATCATGCCCCTAAAATGTTTTGTGTGTGTGAGACCAAATGCACCCCCGTGTTAACACCCTACACACTATTTTAATAATCCTTTATACAAAATATCCCCTGTGAGAGAGAATTTGAAAACTAATAACTCGCTGGTCATTCTCTCATATGGTATTGATAGCACATGTTCAAACCCATGTAGCCCCGATTAAGCAGGAGTGGCTAAGCAGCTCTAAAACAAAGGAATGTGTGCTATCTCATTTTACATAAAAGTAGTAAACAAGGTTTTGAGACAGCAAGAGAGAGACAAGGCAAATCTGCATTTCAGCATACATAGGGGGAGAAGAGAGAGCACGAGGGCACCTTCACCCCCAGACTCCATGGTGCCACTTTTACTGTTTGAATAAACTTTAAGGAGCAATGCTCAGAAGAATCACTTCAAAGAGGAAATGGACTATAAAAGTGAAGGGCAAAAACACCCCAGAGAGCTCGCTCTTTCTGTCTCACTCACTTGCTTTTTCACCTAAGATGGACGAAGAAACCAGCCCTTTGGACTTTAAGGGCAGATGCTGACTTGAGAATTTGGATAAGGATTTTACCTTGAACCAAATCTAATTTAAGTTTGAGCACTAAACAGTGTATTATCTGTATTTCTCTTGTAAAAATTTCTGACTTTAATGTCTTCTACTCGCTTCAAATCTGTGTCTAAGTAGTTAATTGTGTCTTATTCTGTAATCAAACCTAATCCAGTGTTGTGTTTAAACTGAATTTTTTGGTAACTCTGTCCAGGAGAGGGCTGGACAGTTCAGAATACATGTTTTTGGGGAAAATCCAGAACTGGGTCACCATACAAGTGATGATCAAGGCTGGTGAAAGCCAGACTGTTGACTGGAGTGTTGCTGGCAAGTTGCAGCTATATACAGACATTCAGTGTGTGATCTGCATGCTGTTTAGCTGTTTGTTAGGGGCCCAGGTTGTGAACTACAGCAGCAAAACATGGTGAAGCAGCCAAGGTTGCAGGGCAGTTAGTGCCACAACCCCTCTCTAGTCTGGATTGCACCATAGGAGGTGATAGTAGCATAGTCAAAACAGGATTTATACATGGCATGTTGTTTACACTCTAAGCACTGGTGTAACAGTTTTAAGTGAGTCTCAAGTATGGTGGCCAGGAAGAGTCAAAAGAAAGGTTACTATTTGTTGTTTTCTGTTTGTTTATTTCAAGTAAGGGAAATAGAAATAGGAAGGCCTAAATATGAGCACCATGAAAGCCACGATAAAGTCAGAGCAGCCAAGTTTGGGAGCTACAGCAGCAAAGCGTTGTGAGGCACCCAAGGTTGCAGGGCAGATGGTGACACAATCCCTCACTGGTCTGGGCTGCACCCTGAATTGTGATAATTTCCATACCATATTTTACAATTATAGTTTTCTCTGTTAACTGCTCAGGCATTGCATTATGTACCAGTTATGTGAGGCAAAGTGCACTATAAAGTGCTTTACCCCCATGCACAGTGCCCATCACTTTGAAGCACCAGTATTCTAATGGAATTTCTAATCACTTCAGGAACCCACTGTGTGTTCCACTTCAGCAAAGAAGTTAGGAGCACCCAACATTTTAAGCTCCTGAAATATTTATCAGGAGCTTGATAAGACTGAAAATGCTAATTCTGAATTTTTCTCATTCCCAAGAAGGTTCAGTAACTTTACCCTCAATAGCCACTCAGGAATTTGAAATAGATTTATAGCAGAAATGTGGTCCAAACAACTGTCACACAAAACCTTGAAAAAGCTAATAAATATAGTAAACTCAGAAGTCTGTGGTGCATGCTGTTTAATTGTTTAAATCAAGATAATCCTAAATACATTCTTCAAGAAAATGCTGTCATGTAGGTCTTAAACATAGAGGCACAATAGAAACAAACTGGTATGTTTGGACAGATGTGCTTTTTTTTTTTTTTTTTTACCTTTTTTTTTCATAGAATTTGAGGACTTTCAGATTTATAGATTACAAATAGTCAGTTAGCATATGTCAATGGAGACAGAAGTTGGGGAAAACAAAACAGGCTTTGGATAGGACTTAGTCTGGGAAAGGGAGGAGGCATAAAAGCATCTGTGTTATTTTCTGAATCTTGCACTCCATTACAATTTAAAATTTTAGAGAGACAAAGTGGGTGAAGTAATATTTTTTATTGGACCAACTTCTGTTGGAGAGCAAGCCAAGCTCCCAAACTTACAAAGACCTCTTCTTCAGGTCTGGGAAACATACTCAGAATGTCACAGCTAAATATAAGGTAGAACATTGTTTAGCATAAGTAATTAACGCATATTCAAGGTACCATTCAAAGTGAAGTGTCCCATTTGCGAAAAGAAGAGGAGAGGCAGGAAAACCTACCCTGGTAGATTTCTACCACCACCACAACTTCACCTGTCCATTAAACTCTCTCTGGAACACTCCCACACTCGCATCAAATTCCTAGACACATCAGTTAGCTTCAGCAATGGAACCCTACAGACAACTGTGTCCAAGAAACCCACAGGTAACCACACCTACCTTCATAGGTCCAGTAATCACCCCAAACACAACAAGAAATCTGTTAGCCGTAGCCAAGCACTCACTCAGATATTACAGAATATACTCCAAGGAGAAATTACAGGATATATACATTAACACATTCAAAACCATCTTCACCAGACAAGGACCCTCCACCAGAGAAGTAGATCATATCATGGAAGGAACCACCTAAATACAAGGAGAGAACCTGCTTCGATGCAGAAAGCCCCCTCTGATGCACACCCTTAGTTGTCTCCTACCACCCCACACAGAACCCATACAGGCTATCCTCAAACAACTACAATCTATACTTGATAGGGACGCCATTCTGAAATAAATCTTTCCTGAACTCCTCATTTCTGGTATTCCAACAGACCCCCAGCCTCTCTAAGCTCATCATCAGAAACAGGCTGCCCGCAGACTTGGATACACTAACTCAAAGTGGCACCAGCCTCTGCCAGAACAACTGATGCAAAACCTGCAGACGTATCTCTACTGCTACAATGATCAGCACCCCCCACAACACACCTTTTAAGATCCATGGGGTCCTACACATACCTATCACAACATGTGGTGTACCTAGGGTTTTATAGGGACTGTCCTGATTTTTGGGGCTTTTCCTTATATAGGCTGCTATTACCCCCCACCCTGTGTACCGATTTTTCATACTTGCTGTCTGGTCACCCTAGGTTTACCTCATCCAGTGGCCCAGGGTGGCTCATGAACTTCTAGCTGGGGAAGGCTAGTCTCTAGCCCCTCCCTTCTATATGTCCCAGAACCCAGAGTCCCCCCACCAGTCTCTGCCCCAAGCTGGCTAGTGCCCAAAGTCAGCCCCTCTGCCCCAGCCCTGGAGCACCGGGAGGGAGAGCATATGGCAGCCGCAGAGCTCCAAGAGGAAGAGCACACGGTGGCAACACTGCAGCCTCCCCCAGCTCCGGAAGGCCTAGAGGGAGAGTGTTTGGTGGCGCTGCTGCAGCTTCCTCAGCCCTGGGAAGGCGGGCAGCATAGCCCCAGCCTCTGGAGCCCACCGGCTCTGCCAAAGCAGGGCCCTCGGGGCAGAGTGTGGGCAGGACCATGCCTGGCTGTTTGGGGAGGCCCAGCCTCCCCTACCCACCGCCCATGTCTAGTGCACTAAATGCCCCAATAACAACAATGTGGGTGAAACCAGAAAATCACGGGAATGCCCTGGAATGAACTCTCACAGGAAAATGATAAAAGATAAAAACACTGTATCAACTGTGTTTTGATAACACAAAGTGATCACATTGTATCTAACATATCAGTCCTCATCCTCAAAGGAACCTGCACAGCGTTTTCAAAAAATGAGCCTGGGCGCTTAAATGTATAGCTTTGCTAGACACTAAAAATCATGGACTAAATAAAAACATTGGATTTATGGCTTATTAGTACAATCTATAATTCTCATAGCTTCCTTTTGCCCCCTCTCCCCACACACTGCCTTTCCCCCAAAACTGGAGGGATGTTAATGGGCCACTTCATCTCAAATGGTCCCTTGGAATGTGTGTTATCTACTTATTCTAAACAGTCTAGGCTTGGAGTATGTCCAGACTATCCACCATATTGGCAGGTAGCGATCGATTTATCGGGGATCGATATCGCGTCTCATCCAGATGCAATATATCGATCCCCGAACGCACTCCCCGTCGACTCCGGAACTCCACCGGAGCGAGCGGCGTTAGTGGAGTCAACGTGGGAGCCGCAGACGTTGATCACGTGCCGTGAGGACGGGAGGTAAGTCAGAATAAGATACGTTGACTTCAGCTACGGTATTCCCGTAGCTGAATTTGCATATCTTACATCAACACACACCCCCAGTGTAGACCAGGCCTTGGTCAACACTACATACTAACTTCAGTATAACTACAATGCTAAGGGGTGTGAAAAATCCACACTCTTGAGCAATGTAGTTATACTGACCTCAACCCCCCCGAGTAGACAGCACTATGTCGGTGGGAGCCAACATAGCTACCACCTCTCATGGTGATGGAGTTATTAAACCAACAGGAGAGCTCTCTCTTGTCAGCTT
This sequence comes from Chelonoidis abingdonii, assembly GCF_003597395.2. Lineage (NCBI taxonomy): Eukaryota > Metazoa > Chordata > Testudines > Testudinidae > Chelonoidis > Chelonoidis abingdonii. The sequence continues at coordinate 124,176,104 of NC_133771.1, forward strand.
ACAGTGTCTTCACCAGGTGCACTACAGTGGCACAGATGCGCCAATGAAAATTTGTAATATAGGCCTGCCCTGAGTAAGTTTCCCAGACCTGAAGAAGAGTTCTGTATAAGCTCAAAAGCTTGTCTCTTTCATCAACACATGTTGGTCCAATAAAAGATATTATCTCATCCACCTTGTCTTTCTAATGTCCTGGGACTGACACAGCTACAACAACACTGCATACAATAAAAGTATTGTTGTCTCTCCAAAGCGAAGCTACAAAATGATTTTTCCTAACAATCTGCTTTTTATCATCACTAAATAACATATTAAAACTCTGAAATTCCACCATACTCAAGGAAAATCTAATTCTGCATGTATGGCTTTCAGAGTTACAAAGTTTTAACCTGTTGGCCTTGACAGACAGCAGCAGTTCATCTCCCTAACGTTCTTCAGAACTGTCACGGACTCTTATCACTATCCTTGCAAGTTAGTCTTTCCAGGTGACAGAAGAGAAGGACTTGGTTACGTAAGGAAAGGAAAAGAGTGGACTTTGAGCTGATAGTCCAAGTGAGCATTCAGATAATTACCACTTTATATCATGCCTTCACACAAAATGTCCCCGGATTATTTCTCAAAAAATAAAATAAAAGATTTAAAACACGGTAGCTAAAAAAAATTGAGAAAAGCGAACCCTAACTCTTTCCATCAACCTGTATTTCAGTTGTTTTGCCATGGAAGTTGTTTGGTGTAGAAGTGTTGGTTCTAACTGAAAAATAGCAGATCTGAGATGGAAGATATCATGAACTGAATAACAGAAGAAGGGAAAATGTTTTCTGCACTGTAATTAATGGATGGGGTGGTTATGGACACAGGGCAATCTCAAATGTATAATCTAGAAATGTGGCACAAAATTATAGTGATAGGAGGACTACAGTTCTGAGTAAAAAAGAATACATTGGAGACCAAATCCAGATAATTAAACTGATACTCTATATGTGATAGTAGAAATGTGTGTGCTTATTTCTCCAGTTGTGTTAAAGTATAAATATATGTCATTTAACAGAAGACCTTCTCTGTCGTCCATTAATTTCTTAAATAATTGTAACATTGCATTAAAATTCTGGGGCGGGGGGTATTCTAAGAAGTTCTCTGACTAGTTTGCAAATACCAGGTAAATCATAATTTTGTTCTACACTATTTAGAGGGCTTTTCTCAAGAAAAGTAGTACTTTATTAATTATATTCCATTTTTTTTCTACCTCTCATTTCAGAACGGTTTGATCACCATTGTCCCTGGGTAGGCAACTGTGTGGGGAAAAGAAACTACAGATTTTTTTATATGTTTATTTTATCTCTGTCCTTTCTGACAGTCTTTATATTTGCATTCGTTATCACCCACGTCATCCTTCGTAAGTATGCTGGTGAAATCAGATTAAGTATATAGCCATTTGCTTGAGTTTTTATTTTTAATTTAATCTTTTGATCATGTAGAGTTTTGGGTTTGTTTTTCTACCCTTTCTCTGAAGCTTCAGAGCCCCCAGTGATGTGCTGTGGTATGGCAATCTGAATTCCTATGCCAGGCTTCCTACAGTAGAGCTTAGCCTTAATGCAATTTTTAATTTTCTTTTGGTCATCTAGTGGGCAGTTTCTTTGAGGAATTGCTCATATGCTTTGCCCCCAAGATAATGTATAACAGGTAGTTTGCTTAGACATAGACATTTGTAGACATTAATAGACATTCTTGAATGCATAGACGTTCTTGAAACTTGGCTGTGTATGATAGGGTGTATGTGATAAGGTAGTGTAAGATATATAATCCTGGGTTTGACACTGGTGTTTTATTTGTATGCTGGATTGTGTTCAGAGGTATTTCTGTGGGTTTTTTCCATAGTTGATAAATCCTACTAATCCCAATATATATCTCAACTTCTCATGATTGAAAAAGTCTTTCAAACTCCAGTACATTTTAATAAGGAATTTTAAAAACTATTGGTATCTCTCATCTGTAGTAAATAAGAATAGCCACCTTGAACTGCTCGGGATTTTTTTAGGCCACTTTCAAAATTGTGCCTGTCCTATTAGTTTTCTTTATAATAGTTAATTCCATCTTTTGGTCTAACACATTGTATAGCTAGTTTGTTAATCACAGTGCTCACAGAAATGGTTCTACAGAAAAATCTGCCGTGTGATAAGTTATTTGAACCCTACAAAAATGAAGCTGTTTTCCTTTCTAAAAACAAAACCTGAAGTAGCACGTGCGTTTTAGAGGAAGAATGGAACGATTTTCACAAGATTCCTAAAAATGTGCAATATTTAAGATCCCTTCAAATGTACAACATAGACTAGAACCAAGAGCAGTTTGAAATGTGGGGAACCTGTGGCCAAGTCTGTCCTTTCCACCAGGTCCATCAGTTCTAAATTAATATTACTTGGAATACTGTCATTAGAAAAATGGCATTCATGCTCCTAAAGAAGGAAAAATTCATTATTGGAACTATTTTTACTGTAATTTTTTAAACCTGTGAGGCTTTTATTATGCATGTGTGCACACACATATTTAGGAAAAGTATATCTATAAGGATTTTTTTTATTCATGCTCTTATTCTGGTTTCCCATTTTTAATATATTTAATCTATTTTAAAGCCTGACTTATCCAAAGTATAAATCCTCTGCAGTTATGAGTTGATTCCCCTTTCCTTCCTGCAGACTGGGGAGCTTTTTTTGCAGAGCATACTGAGATTGCTCCAGTATTTGATCTCCAACATGGCAGGTAGCATCTTATAGACTAAGGGATTTATTTGGGCATAAACTTTCATGGATAAAAAACCTCATTTCTTCAGATGCATCTGAAGAAGTGAGGTTTTTTTTACCTACAAAAGCTTATGCCCAAATAAATCGGTTAATCTTTAAGGTGCCACTGGACTCCTTGTTGTTTTTGTGGATATAGACTTACACAGCTACCCCCTGATACTTGACAACATGGCAGGTGAATTTACCATCACTTTACAGTGGTCGCTATTGAAAAAAATCAGTATTTACCACAGTGGTGGTAATTAGATTAAGATTGGGGCAGAGGGTTTCACACTATATGCTTGAACAACACATAACACACTGTGGATGTTGCAAATATTATACAGTAAACATTAAATGCTGACTTCTATAAAGATACCATCTGTGCAGGATTCTTGCTGTGGAGTATCATCACCCTATCATGAGACAGCAAAATCTCCCAAAAGCTTGTTTGGTCCCGAAGAGCAGTGGTAACAGGTAGGAGTTTGAGCAACCTCCACGCTGCTGTTTGATTGCTACCCACGTGCTTTAACCTCAGCTTTTGGATGTATCCAGTCCTTTCTTGATTGCAGTCTTCGAAGGAGCTCTCTGCAAAAGTTGTATCTAACTGCAGCCGCAACTCTTGAGCTCCCTTAGTGCCTGTCCTGCTTCAGGTATTCTTTCTATGTTTCTTTCCTTTGACAGCCAGTCTATTTTGGTCATCCTGCAATTGTTTAACTGCTGCTTGCCAATAAGTGCTCACAGAGGAGCAGTCTCCAGGAACCTCAGTTCCCTAATCCCTGTCTTTGTATTTGGCACTGAGTGCTTCGCTTAAGCACCTCTGTGCTTTGGTGTTTTCAAAGTTTCAGTTCATTTCCTTGAGACTTTGGTCTCTGTGCAGTGATTTGGAATTTGTTCAGCTTTCAAGATACTTCCCTCTGTTTCTCTTTCAGGCTGTTCTCCACTGCCTTATCCCTTTGGCAGCAAGGGACCATTCAACAGCAAAAAACCTTCTTATCCAAGGACAATATCCAAGACAATGCCAGTTTGGCTGAAAGGATATGCAAGGAATACCAGGTGACAGTTTGGCCATGCTACAATTTCATGGCCACAACTGTAGCTGTAAAATCTATGGTATATTGCACAAAAGACTATCTCTAGTGTACCCTGAGAGTCCAGTGAAAGCAAGCATCATGATTTTACATTAGATCTAGAGGACTACAGACATCCAGGCCTACCTGAAACTCCAGAAACAGTCTTCAACTGGAAAATAATATCTGAATCCAAAATCATCCTATCCAAATATCAGTGACCTCTGATGTTTTCACCCAGGGATGGGGACCCTATACAGGAACTTGAACTCTCTAAGAGCAGCAAATGCACATCAGTATTCAACCAGCAAGAGAGATTCTGAATTTGATGAAGCTCTTCAGAGATTTGATATCTCTCATGATGATCCTGATTCAAATGGCAAATCAGGCTATTATGTTTTATATAAACAAACAAGTCAGCATAAGGTTGTCTCTCCAGAAGCCCTTCCAATGAGGGAGAGGGCTCTGTGACCCAAGAAATTCCTTAGTAGATATGTTACAGCCTCACAAGTGGTCCCCTGGATCAGGAAGTAGTGAATCAGATTTTTCGTCACAGTGGGACACTAGATGTCGTTCCCTTCACCATTCACCCGAATGAGAAACCACTCATCTTTTACTCAAGACACTGAGAAGGCACTGCATTAACAAAAGATACTTATTTTTCCATCCACTGAGGAAGGAGGTTCCTGTATGCCTTTCCACAAGTCTGGCCAAATCCAGATGAGATAAATACTTGATCCTAATAGCTTCATACTAGCACGGTAAGGTTCTCTGATCTTTTGCAGATGGCCAAGGCCGGTTCCATCAGGATCAGAGTCCTAGCCTTGACTGATCACTCAGAATCATAACACTTTACTCCATCTCAGTCTGGGAGCTGTGTGTGTGACAGCTTTGATTACTGGCAAGAGCACAGTAGGATTAGTATTTTCAAACTGATGGTTTGAGTTCTCTTACCCTTGTGGAAACTATCTAAGAGAAGGACTTAATATTGAAAGTTATAAAGGTTTTCAAAAACTGCTTGACTACCTTCTTTTCCTGTATGACTCTAACTTAAAGATTAACTCCATTTGAATTCATTTATCAGCAACCCATCGTGAGCTGGTCAAAGGTGTCTCTTCAGCCATTTGTTGCATGGTTCTTGGTGGACTGATTCTTTTGAAACCTTTATTTAAAAAACTGCTGGTGTCATGGAATATTAATATGTTCCTGGGAAGCTCTCTTTGAGCCACTCGGTACCTGTGAGTTCAAGTTTCTGATGTGGAAAGTTATTTTCCTAGTGTTAGTGACTATCTCAGAGTAAGATAACTTCAGGCTCTTGTGAGTGATCATTCTTTACCAAATCTTAAAAGAATAAAGAGCTGTGGACTCATCTGAGATGCCTTTGCAAGGTAAATGGAGTTCCACCTTAATGAGCTAACTTATCTTGACAATATTTTCCCCAGCCTTCCCTGCCTAACTCATGAAAGATTTCATTATGGGCATATGCAAAGTAGTCAAATGGTCCTTATTCCATATATTTACAAAGCACAGAAGCAATCTTGTCTCGTTTTCTCAATCCTGATGAACCTCTCTTAAAGTCCAGATTTCTAGCATCTAGAGTTTTATAACTTTGGGGGCATGTCCCTTGAGTTGGCCAGATTTGTGAAGCTTGTTTTGTACTTTTTATTCATCCTACAGGCTGTCATTGTTGCACCTTTTTTGGAGAGAAGCCGTCTTACCCTTAAGTATACTTTAAAAAAGAAAACATACATTATAAGCTTTGGCTTTGTTCTTTCTGCGTGCTATAATTAACTAATGATGCTCTTTTTCTTTTTGACATCCACTTGTGCTGTTTTATTTCCAAGAGTGAGCATTCTATACAGATAGTGTCTTTAGAGAAGAGAAAATTACTTACTTAGTAATTCTGCTTCTCTGAAGTCATCATCTTGCAGGATTCTCACTTGACCACCCACATCCACTCAGTTTCAGAGAGGAAAACCTTTTCAGTGTAGACTTTATCTTCGTATTCATTCAGCTTTTTTAGGCATTAATTTTTCAGCCATTTTGTTTTTGTGATTGACTTATTTGGTTTGAGGAGCCTTCACTTTGTGGTAAATCAGGAAGTGACTAGAGATGTATGACCACCAACAGGGAGTGTTGTTCACATACGTACCTGTTGCTGATGTACTTAAGGGCCTGATACCTGAGAGAAGTTGTGCCATGAAACTAAGCCCCAAATGTGAGAATCCTGGGGAAAAAAATCAAGAATGAAAAATATAAGGCAAGTCATTTTTTCCTTTTTTTAATAGCGACCACTCTAAACCACTAATCTGGCCCATGGAAATGGTGTCTTTTAAAAAAGGTCGTCATCATCAAGATTTTTTTCCCCCCATTAGATCCTCTTTGGCTAAGGAGGGAGAATTTTCTTCAAAGGGAAATATTTAAGATGTATTAAGTGAATAATGGTTAAATGATACAGTAGAATGCAATGTTGTTTATAGTGTATGTAGCATTAAGGGCCAGTCTCTTCAGCCCCTTGATATCAGTTCAGTGCATAGGGACTGGAAAGTGGACAAATCTCCCCAATGTGGGGACTCCTCAGTGAGCATGGAGCTGGCATAGCTATCTCCTACACCACCTTTCCTCTCTGGTGTAAGGAGTGTGCCCGGAACATGCTGTTCTCCGGTCTTCCCAGCTAGTGGATGTTGCCCTGGTGGCCATAGCCAGCCAGCATAAATTGGAGCAGCTCTCAAGATGTCCTGATGTAGACAGGGGGCAGGAGGTGGTGTAGAACTGGCCCAAGGAACAGAGAACTGTGTTTGGCCTATTTGCACATACTTGCCTGGCTGCACCCAGAGTAAGCTAGGGACTGCTGAAAATCTGGGTCATAGCAGGGTGTATATCTTACAGGATTTCCAAGTCCAAAAGTAGCTAACAGTCTCTTTTCTTTTCCGTATTAGGGTGGAAAACAACAGAGGGATAATTAGAAATATTATTAATGCAAAATGGTGTAGACATCAATCTGGTATGACTGAGAAATACCCTGCAGATGTTAGATCTGATTATAACTGCCACTTTTTTGTTGAATAACTTCGGCTGTAATACTTTCAAAATATAATTATGCAACTGATCTTCAGGCTCTTATTGTTTGTTATCTGTGGATGTGATTTATGATGAAAGCAGCCTATACTGAAAATTCTTACTCATTCGTAAAATTTGGTTTTTGTTTCCACAGGATCACAGCAAGCAGGATTCCTAAATGCCCTCAAGGACAGTCCAGCAAGATATCCTTTCATTAAAATGTGCTGTAGATTTTGTTACATTAATATTAAGGAAGAAATTATATGCTTAATGTGTCTGGGTTTCGGTTTTTTTGCTGTTGTTGGATGCATGGAATTGAGACTTTCTCAAGAAAGGTTTCACCATTGGTCTAGTATTTCTGCATCGTTTCTCATTTCGTGTTGCATGTAGGGAAGAAAAGAGCTCTTTTTTTTAATTATTATTTGCATCTTTTAGGCAGTCTGTTGTATTCTAGGTAAATTTATATACTGTCCATTTAACATTAATTGAAGTCACACACACATTTCAAGAGATAATTATACGCATTTGCTGAGTAATACATCCACTCTCATGAGAGGAAAATATTTATTTGGAATTTGTTGACTTTTGATGGGATAGGAAAAGTCAATTATAAAATAAAAAACCAAAATATTAAGTGGCACCAAACAGTCCAATATTTCCAAAGTATACTTATGCTGATAACTTTGTCAGTCATTTAGGACAGATTTTACTGTGTCCTAGGTAACATTAATTCAAGTAACTAGTTGTTTGTTAAATTCCCTCAACTGCACCCCCATCTCCCACTACATGTAGCTGAAGGCATGTCTACACACCCCTTCAGTTCGGACTAAGGGGGTACAAATAGAATGTGTACTGAAGTGCTGTGCTGTAATTCCCCTGTGTGGACACTATGTACATGAATTGAAAGGTCCTGAGTTTGCACTAATGTAGTCCTCTTTGAAGGACTTTGAAGAGGACTACATTAGTGCAAACTTAAGACCTTGAAGTTTGAACATGCAGCATCCCACGAGGGACTTGCAGCACAGCACTTTTATGTGGACTGCTGTTCCCACTCCTTTTATGTGAACTCCAAGGTCGTGTAGACATGCCCTCAATGTCACTGTGCTATTGTAAGATGTTCCAGCGGCTTCTTGCCTTTTTCACAAGTTCTCACCTGTGAGTGGAATAGGACTCCAGTATGAAACTGGAGAAAAGCCTGGTGAGAGTCTTTGGGTTAAGTTTAAAAGCAAGAGCAACAAGGGTGATGTGGTGAATGAGGCTTTCTTTGGACAATTAACTGAAGTTTCCAGAACACAGGCACTGGTTCTAGTGGGGGACGTCAGTCACCCTGACATCTGCTGGGAGAACAATACAGCAGTGCATAGACAATCCAGGAAGTTTTTGGAGAGTGTTGGGGACAACTTCCTGGTGCAACTACTGGAGGAACAAACCAGGGGCCATTATCATCTTGACCTGCTGCTTACCAACAGGGAAGAATTGGTAGGGGAAGTAGAAGTGGGTGACAACTTGAGCAGCAGTGACCATGAGATGGTTGAGTTCAGGATCCTCACAAAAGGAAGAAAGGAGAGTTAGCAAAATACAGACCCTGGACTTCAGAAAAGCAGACTTTGACTCCCTTAGGGAACTGATGGGCAGGATCCCATGGGAAGCTAATATGAGGGGGAAAGGAGTCCAGGAAAGCTGGCTGTATTTTAAAGAAGCCTTATTGAGGGCACAGAAACAAACCATCCCGGGGTGCAGAAAGAATGGCAAATATGGCAGGTGACCAGTTTGGCTTAACAGTGAAATTTTCGGTGAGCTTAAACCCAAAAAGGAAGCTTACAAGAAGTGGAAA